>NC_142517.1:28767500-29075714 GCF_057876585.1 Rhinolophus sinicus
AGCATTTTCTGAACCATTCTCTAACTGAACACTGGATTTGGGTTCCTATTTGTGTTGTTGCCAAGTGACCCCAACTTCCTAGTTTGGGCTGAGGAGGATGACCAGAAGCTGGTAAAATGACATCCCCTGCGCATGCTGGAGTGAGCACGCTCAGCTCAAGGTGCCCGCGTCTTAGCACTCAGCGCACGGACACTCCCCAGAGGGATTTGTTTTCAGCAACAACACGTACGTTTGTCACATGAACGTAATGCTATTAATTGGATTGTATTGGTTTTGTAGTTTTATTTGCATTTAATTTGAAAATTTGTTCTGGTTTGATAGTTGCTTAAAAGAGCAATAAACATAAGAAGTTTAGTTGTACATTTATACATATTTAAATAACAATTTTTAATGTCATGCAATATTATGTCTTGAGTTTTTTTTGTTTTTTCCCTTCTCATTCTTTGAAAGCAAACCATATAATTAGTTGATTTTGAGAAATGCTGTAATGGGTTCTGCTCACGCGACTACCTGTTGGGGGCAGGGTTTGTCAGAGACCGAAAGCCCCTTGTTGTATGCCTACTGTGTGCACAGGTGCTCCGCAGACCTTACTAGCCTGACGGCAGCCCTGCCTTCCTCCCCTCATCCTGCCACCTGCTTGTTGGTCAAATGTGAGCAAGTTGTAGATACGTTTCCTTGTCTAACCTACTTGGTGTTTGGATTTATGGATCTCTTTAGCGCCTTCTGGCTCTAAAATTTGAGCCTACGAACCCTTCAGATTCCTGCCATTTGTTTATTTTTCCACTCCGTCACCCCACCTGACACATAAAATTGGATTTATTTTTTCCAGCGTCTTAGACATCACTGACGACGCTGCTATGTTTGAGTTCATTCAATCAGTTTTCTTGAAACATAAACTCACTTCTCTTATTGGAAGTTGTAAAGTCTTTTATTTATTTTTTTTCCTTGAAAGAAAAGAAATATAAAAGGAAAGCACTTAACCCAGACCTTTGGGCATATAGAACTGATATATCCCCTTTGAAAGGATGTTAAGATCTCCAACAAAGGCTGCTGGACAGAAGGCTGGGCCATGTTCACTGTCCTCTCCTTCCCTCTGATCCTGGGGCCATTAGTTCTCTTCATTGGTGTAAAATCTCCCCAGCACCGTGACAGACCTGGGGCGTGCGTGATCCACCGCAGCCTTGCATATCCTTGCCATGGGGCTCTGGGGGAGCTGGAAGAACTCAGCTGTGGGCAACACAGTTTGGGCGCCTCGGGGCACATCTTGTGCTTAATGAGCAGGCGAGCTTGTTTGAGGCTTCGTAATGCACTCCCCGATTATTAGCTTCCTTGATTTCTCTGGGCTGGGAGCTCTAGAGGTGGAGGGAAAATCAGAAAGAAAGAGGGAGCGCTCTCCTGATGGACTACAGTGGGCTTGCCTCCCAAGGGGTCAACTAGGCCCAACAAAAGACCTAAAATCAATCGTCAGAAGTTTCCAAATAAATGGCCCATTTAAGAAAATTCCTCTCTCATGAGTGATTAATCCCAGCTGTTGTATGCTGGGTGGCAGATTGGAAAAAGTGAATGTAATCTTCTAATAACTTTTTGGTTGATGGGGTGTAGGTGAACTCAGGTTTGATTTGAAGCAAAAAACTATGTCATGAAGAAAAATGTTTATAGTTGCCATTTGGTTTAAAGAGCCCTGGGACTCCCATCTATATTATGAAATATAGTCTTAGGACAAAAATATTTAGCTGCGCTTGTGTAAATTAAAATCTAGTTTCTCCTTAGGCTTATGATTTGAAGTCAAATTTCTGACTGAAGTGAGATAATTAAAGGAAAACAGAAGCAAGAGGATGATAGCTATAGCCCACATCCTTGGCATACAGAAAAGCCCCAGCTCTTTTTCTTCTGCTCAGCATAGACTGCAGATTTATCATCAGGACAGCAAACATATTCAAGGGGAGGAAAAGAAAGAGAAGTTACGTATAAGCCGCATGACAGCATCTGTCACAGAGAAGCAAATGAATATTCTTATAGAGACATTCCATTTAAAGGATTGCTTTTTATTGTCCTTTGAGTTGCTTTATGTTCATTTAATAAGCAACACTGAGTTCAAAGATAGCTCGGCCCTTACAACACTCACATTACAAAGTGATATTCTTGGCACCGCGATGCAGTGGGCTGAGAAAGTAATTACATCACCGTACCTGTCAGAAGCTGGGGCAGCCAGTGCAGGGGCTGGGTGGGAAAGCACTTAGAGATGGAAGACTCACAACTCTAATTAACTACTGCTTACTCAATGATCTCTGACGAGATAAATTGTACTGGCTCCATGGAGCCTGAAGTAGTGTGTAAGATGGATGGTGTCATAATAGGGGGAACAGTGGAAAAACATTTATTTTTATACACTGAAAAATTAACAGGCAGTGATAGTTTAAGGATAGATATAAATATTTGACAGCATGAGCTTGCTAGGAACAATAGAAAGTCAACTAACAGTTCTAGGTGATTATTCCTTTCAGCTCGGTACTTGGCTGCCAGGGGTAATTTTGTTATTATTTCCCTCTCCTTCTCTCCACCCACAAGAAAAATAAGAAATTCATCAGTAGTTTGTGTACTTAAAATTGTGAACTTGCTGACCTCATTTTTATGAGCTGAAGAAGGATTGAAGCAGGGCCTGCGTTCCCTGAATGCACTGGGTTTCGGGTCGTCTTTCATTAGAAACAGGACCCTGTATTTTCTGGGGTTCTTTGGTGTGTGAGTGATTCTTTTGTACTTTGCACTGATCAGTAACATAGGTTTAATTTCACGCAAGACTTCTTGTTTCTAAGTGGTTTTAAGCAGTTTCTTTGGGCTAAATTCTGAGCTCCTTTGCACCCTCCATGTAATGACATGAAGGAGGAGCTGGGATATCGGTGAGGAAACCACAGTGGCAGGCTGAGACCTTAAAAGCTGCCCCTGGTTCTCAAACTGCGCAAAACACAGTAATTTTTCTCTTGGCTTTGCCATTTCTTCTTTTTCCCCCCTCCTCTTATTCCTAAACTTAGATGAAGATGAAGATGAAGAAATTTGGCAGTAGAATCAAGCAAAGCTAAGTGGTCCGGTCTCCCAGCCCCCTTCACCCTGAAGAAAGAGCCAGAGTATAAGTGACCAATTCAAACCAAGAAGAAGGAGGCTGGAGCTATGTGAACTGTAAGGATCTGTACAATGTTTCAACATCCCTCTTTGTTCCATAGATTCTATAGAGCATTTGACTTAAAAAAACAACAACTTAAGCAATATGATCCTCTTTCTAATTCCAGTTTTATGCAAAACCTCAATACTGAGCCTCCTCCTACCTTCCCTCCGTAGCCTCATTTTTTGGGGGTGGGGCAGACAGAGGTTTGGTTTCAGGCCCCCACTCATTCACCACAGCAGCGGTGTCATCACCTGCTTTCTGTATTGGCGTCCCATGGAAGTTTTCATTTAAAGAACAAGTTCTATGGCTTTAAAATATTTAAAAAACACGCTAGAACAATGATTTTTTTTAAATTATGCATCCCATTCATAAAATATGCTTTTCAACATACTTTCAATGTAAGTATATGTAATTGTTTTATACATGGAGCACTTTACCAATGTATTATATGTATTTCAAAATAGTTTGAATCAATTAAAAATGTGGTTAAGTAGAAACTGTACTATTTTCATACTGTATCCCAGTGGATCACCTTGTGTATCCCCCCCACCCCCCAACAGTGCTTGCCCTCCACTTTGGAGACCATTCCTAGAGTCATGTGCATAGTAGGCTGACTACTAGAACAGCAACCTCAAAATCTTGGTGACTTAACATAATAAACATTTCTTCTGGTGCGTCCGCTTCAGCAGGTACGGATGGAGCTTCCCCCTGGGGCAGCGACCTGTACCTCTTCCTTTGTGTTACTCTTTCGTTTTCTGGGAGCCTGTCCTTCACATTCCACTGGAGGCTGGGAATAAAGCACTACAAATAGAGAGGGAGGGTTTTATGCACTGAATCTGCAAATGATATACATAATTTACTTCCCCATTTCATTGGCCAGACTCAGCCACATGGCCACATCTAGAAAAGCAGCAAAAGATACTCAGACCAGGAGGAAAAAAGGGTTTGGCGAACGTCCACAGCGTTTCTGTCACCAGAATGAATGCTACCCTGAAGGGGAGATTCTCTTCTGCCCATCTCCCTGGATGTGAAATCTCACTTTTACTTTTAGTTCATTGAATGAGGCATTTAGAGAGGCGGGTATGAACCTGTTTTTCCCTTAGGGTGTATGTTCTGCTGATTGTAACAAAAACTCATCTAGAATAGCTAACGAAAAAGGGTTTTATTTTTCTCATGTCATGAGAACGTGGCGGTAGGCAGCCCAGAGCTGGTGGAGCTAGTTGCTTGAGACAGTGGGCAAGCACGCAGTCTCTTTACAGCTCCCTTTTCAGTGTTCTTATCTCTGGTGTTTATACTCATTGTCTCCAGATGGCTGGTCATTGTCCAGACATCTCATTTGTTTTTTAAAAAGGTGAAGAATGGATAACAAAAAACAAAATGCCGGTGACAGTTGAGTCTGTCCCATTTAGCAAGTCTCCCAGAGACCCCTTCTGGTAGACTTCACTCATATCTTCTTGGCCGTAACTGTGTCTCAAGACCACCATACCCAAGCATTGCTGCAAGGGAGTCTGGGAAATGATTATTTTAAGCTGGGCATATTGCCAACCTGAATAAATTAGGGGCTCCGTTACTTAGAAAAAGAGAAAAATTATCTGCAGCCATTTTGTAACTCAAAAAATCCAAACTGGTGAAAGGAGGATGGTATGCTACCAAGCTGAGTATATACCAAGGCATAAATTATGCTTTTCCAATTTTTTACCTGAGATCAAGTAGACTGCTAAGATCTCTTATAGCTGGCATTATAAATTAAGCCCTAGTTTCTTTGAGGGTGAAATTGTTTACATGTGCATTTCCTCTTAGTTAGCTATAATATAGATCTTTTGATACACATTTTCTAGGTAAACAGGAGCATAAGCTTTTAAAGCTCAGTCTTGTATTGGCTACCAAATGCTCCTGGGACAACTGACACATGACAGAGAGCATTAGGGACACACCAGCTATCCACATTCCACGTTCCCTAATATTGATCTGTACAGCAATCCAGTTCTTCAGAAAGCAAGTGCATAGCATTAGCTTGTTCTCCACAAACATGTCTTCTTGTTACATGTTTATGTTTAGCTATCTATCACTTTATATATAGATGTATATATATATATATATATAATTATATACAATATATAATATATTGTATATAAAATATACAATAATATATAATATATTATTATGTAATTATTATATAATATGTATGTATAAAATTCTTGCGACCCTTCATAAGTAGGCTTTGAAAAATATATTACCCTCCTCTCAGTTTCTTTTTTTTTGTTTTCTTTGCTTTGGCTGCTAGGAAACTCAGAGCCAATTTAGTGCTCATATGATAATGTCATATTTCAGATTCCTAATACAGTTATTTCTTTTTTTTTTTCTAAATAGCTTCTGATTTTTTTTAATAATTATTTTTTATTTTTCAATTACATTTGACATACAATATTATATTAGTTTCAGGTGTACAACATAGTGATGAGACATTTATATAATTTATGAAGTGATCACCCTGAGAAATCTAGTACCTATCTGACAACATACCTAGTTATTACAGTATTGGCTATATTGTTTATGCTATACTTTATAACTCTGTGACTATTTTGTAACTACCAATTTGTGCTTCTTTACCCCTTCCCCTTTATCACCCATCCCCCCAACCCCCCTCCCATCTAGTGACCCTCAAAATGTTCTCTGTATCTGTGAATTTGTTTGTTCATTTATCTTATTTTTTAGATTCCACATATAAGTGAAATCATTTGGCATTTGTCTTTGTCTGACTTGTTTCACTCAGCACACTACCTTCTAGGTCATTACATGTTGTTGCATTTGCAGATGGCAAAAGTTCATTCTTTTTTATGGCTGAGTAATATTCCATTTTCTACATGTACTACCTCTCGCTCAGCAAGAGGGGTGGAACACACCAAGTCCATATGCAGCTTGTTTGGGGTTTGTGAACCTGTGAAAGATTTTAGGAAAGTCTGCAGCAGCAGCCAACACAGGCTATTTGTAGGGAAAAGCCACTGGAAGTGGCTTGGTTGGGCCCACAATTGGGTGCGGGGAGGTGGGGGCTCAGGGAATTACCAGTGCAGGATGAATGGTGTGAGCCAGATTGATGGAGATTCAGATATCTTGGCCACCTGAGTCTGCACACTGGTAGTGGGGAGGGCTCAACAAAGGAACAGTGGCCTTCTGCCAGCACTTCTGTCTGGAAGGAAGCTGCCCCTCCAGCCCTTGCCTTGAAGCCAGACAACTCAGTTCTTCCCCATATGTCCCTGGTGCCTTTTGAGCTGCTGCCCCAGCACTGAAGCTCAGAGCAAGTGAGTCTGTCAGCGAGTACGTTCATGCATGGGCCCTTTAAGAGGAATGTCTGGGACTCCAGCCATCCTCTGTCTCAGTCAGCCACAATTTCCTCTGGTTCTCCCAGCCAGAAGTAATGGGGACTTCTCTCCCTGGTACTGGAACCCTGCACTGGGGAGCCTGGTGTGGGGCTAGGACCCCTCGCTCCTCCAGGGGAATCTCCACAGCTGGGATATTCCTCCCAATTTTTAACTGCCACGTGGGTGTGGGACAGCATGTTCCGCATCTCTGCCCCTCCTACCAGTCTCGAGGTGGCTCCTTCTGCACGTCCTTAGTTATAGGACTTCTGTTCAGTTAGACTTCAGGCGATTCTCAATGATGGTTTTTCAGTAATTTAGTTGTAATTTTTATGTGGTCATGAGAGAACGTGAGCACAGAGTTTACCTACTCTGCCATCTTGACTGGAAATCCTAATATCATTTTCTTAACTTCACTTTTAACTATCTGCTGTTGTATATGGATTTTTGTTATAAACTTCCTTTTGAAATATAGATAGAATAGGAATGACAAAAAAGTAAAAATAAATGAGGAAAATTTATGTTGTTTATTAGTGTCTTATTCTATCTGAAACATATCCTTTGGTAGGGAGCAATTTAAGCTGTCAGATTTATCTTGAAGTCTTTGGATTCTAGAATGACGCTTTTACTTTGCAAATAAATAAATTAGCTACATTTTCAATCTATTCATCTTTATGCATTTTAACTAGAGTTTACATCTTGAGGGGGGTTGGCATGAATGAGTAATTATCACCAAGATGAACAGTGATGTTTATTAAGATGGTGTTTTGTTTTTAATTTATTTTTTATTTAAACTTTCAGAGGGAAGAAGCAATTATCTCAGTCAGTCATCAACTTTGGAAAGATAGGGCCATTAAATTTTCCCCTTCTTTCAAAATAGTAAATTTTAAATGTGACAGGTAGTAAGTTATGCTCAAAGTAATACAACAGTAGTGTTAATGGGGAATGTAATTGAAACAAAATAAGCACCAGTGGGGAAGGCATTCACACCACTCACCTGAAACAGGTATCCCTTTTATAGACCTCACTGCAGATGCCCAGGACCCTGGGCACTCCTGCCCATTTGGCTTCTAGTTGCTGTGTGGGGTAGCCAAGAGACAGCTGCTTTTCCTGGGGGTACTAAATGGGGGTCGTGTGGTTTGGAGCTTGAATGAGTGGACTGGGTCGTCCATAGACTTGCAGTTGAGGTCCTTCATGGTATGTGTAGGTGTGGAGGTAGGAACAGAAGGGACAGGCAGGCCAGGGGACCAGGAGCCAGGGTCTGACTCTCCCCACCTCTCTACTATTTAAGTACTCAAGACTCCAGGGAGTCTGAGAAGCCTAAATTTTAAACTCCAGCTTTAGACATTTTTTTTTTTTTTTTTTAAGGAATCTAAAGGGCAATGCTGATGGGTGAAGAGCTGGAGACCTCTTGTGGGTAGATGTTGCCTATTTTTGAGTTGGTGGAGTGAGAAGAAGCTTTAAGACATATCGAATTAGGAACTCCATCTAGGCTTTTGCCCCTGGGCCATGAGAATGTAGGACTGCCTACAATGTTCCTTTCCTTCCTAGGCTCTGCTGTGTAAAGTCCAAACTCCTTCAGATACTCTTCAGGGTCCTACACTACCAGCCCCCCAATCTCTTTTATACTCTTGCATCATTCTTTCATGCACCCTGTGTCTCATACCTGTCTACTTTCAGTGTCCCACTTCCCTAAATACCATTGCCTGCCCTCTCATTCCCCAAGACAAAGGTTGTCATGCTTCATCGTTCTGGCGCCCTCACCTCTCATATCCAGTCTGTGAGTAGGTGCTCTGGAGTCATTCCTCTTCTCATTTCTTCATGGCCACCTGTCTGGTGCAAGTTACCATCATGTCCACATGGATCACTGCAGTAGCTTGGTTTCCCCACATCTACTCTGATCCTATCCAATCCCAATTCCAGTGTGTGGCCAGAATGATCTCTTTGAAACTGATATTTAATCAGGTCACTCCTTGCTTGAAAGTCTGCAGTGGCTACTGTGGTTAAATACCAACGCATGGCCCACAGGTTCCATCTGGTCTGGTCCTACCTACCTGTCCAGCCTCTCATCATACAACTCTCCTCCTCACTCTCTGCACCCCAGTCATACTGCTCTTCTCTCAGTTTCTTCCTTCGTCATGTGTCCCCCAGAGCTCCTGCCTTCAGCTGTCTGCTCAACTCACGTCTTCAGAGAAGAAATAAGTAGATTCCTCTGTAACATACCCTCATAGCACCACATAACTTTCAATCATTGCACTTCTTTCTGTTTGGAAGTATATGTTCATTTGTGTGATTGCTTAATTAATCTCGCTCTCTTTTGCTAGACTGTACTATATTCTATAGGTGCAGGACTGTATTTGTTTTTGCTCACCATTGTAACCCCAGGGTCTAACACTGCGCCTAGCGAAGAGCAGATACTCAAAACATGTTTGTTGAATGGATGAATCAATACATGTATGAATGACAATCTCAATGTGCTTTTCCACAAGGAAGTTGTTATAAAAGGAAAAGAACAATAAGTTATTAATACTTACTGTTTATTCTGTGCCAGACTCTGTTCTAAATGCTTTACATGTATTAACTCAATATGCACAACATATCTACAAAGCACGTTATATTATTACCCCCGTTTTACAAATGAGGAAACTGAGGCACAAAAAGGCAAAGCACCCACTTTTTTAGTGTAGGCTGCCTTCCAAAGAGTACAGTATAAAGAGAGGGGAAAAAAGAGTACTTGTACAGTGGAGAAAACTGACAAATACTACCTCAGCTAGGTTATCAAGGTCAACATCAACGGTCATCAGCATCAGTAAGTTCTATTGATAGTATGTTCCCTTGAGATGATGTGACGAAAGTGGTGTTTTCCCTCTGTGATCTTTCTCTCCAAAACACAAGAATAATCATAAGGAAAACGTCAGGCAAATCCCAACTGTGGGACAGTCTACAAAATACCTGATTTTTCTTCCTCATTACTGCCAAGGTCACTAAAAACAAGGAGAGTCTGAGGAACTGTCACAGCTAAGAGCAGCTTAAGGAGGCATAAAGACTAAATGTAGTATGGCATCCTGGATGGGATTCTGGAACATAAACAGATATTAGGTAAAAACTAAGGCAATCTGAATAAAGTATGGGCTTTCATTAATAAGAATGAATCAATATCAGTTTATTAATTGCAACAAATGAGCAATACTAATGATATAAGGTGTTAAAAACGGGAAACTGAGTGTGGGGTGTATGGGAACTCTCTGTTCTATCTTTGTGTTTTTTTAGTTTGTTGTTTTTTTTTGATAGACATCCAACTGTTCTAAAAACTAGTTTATTTTTTTTTAAAAAGCAAGGTCGCAGAGCTGGTAATGGATATAGCGAAGACTCGGTCCTCTGTTATCTGACCATATTCCCTGCACTTAACCTCTGCACTACCAGGTGAGGTGTTCTCTAAGGCTGTTCTTGGAAGACATGACAACATTCCAAATTCCAGCGTACAAATTTAGCATGGTCAGTCCAAATCTGGAGCTGATTCGCGGCAGTCTTGACACCCACAGAGGACAAATTCGGGGAACCTCCAGTAGCAGAGCCACCAGTGTGCTGTAGGAACAATATTCTAATGAGCTTGGAACATGCAGTGACTAATTGAAAGTGGGGAGAGTCCTTACACTCAGACCTGTGCTGGTCTGGGGCTGAAAGTACGGCAACTTCCCCAACAGCTTACGCTGAGAGAAGGGGTGGGCTCCTTGCTGATACCTGAGTGATCCTTTCCTCAGTTTCTTTCTGTTGAAATCCCACCTATGAACTCTAATACCCCTGTCATCATCCTTGAAGCTATTCTGATCTGCCTAGAAAAACTTAACCCTGGTGGTGTGAAGTCAGCAGTGGAAGAGCATGGGCTCTAGGATAGATGGGTGGGTATCCTGGCTTCTGCCCATCATGGTCATGTGACCCTCAGTCAAGTTTTCAACCTCTTAGAGGCTCGATTTACTCCTCTAAAAAAATAGGGATAGAAATTCTTACCTCTTAGAGTTGCTGTGAAAAATGAAAGAGAAAGGTGTATAAGGAAGCACCTAGCTCAGTGCCTTTCATGTAATAAATGCTAAGAGAGCTCCTTTGTCTCCTTCCCATTTTCCTCTTTATGGGGTTATCCCACATTATTACTAAGCACTGGTTTCAATCTCTCTTATCAGTTATAAACATTAATGTGCCCCCACAAGACCATATACTCTTTAAAGGGGAGAATCATGTTTAATTCATCTTTGTATTTCCAGTGCCTGAAACAACAGGGTAAGTTCTGAACAAATGATCAGTTTAACTGAACTGAATTGTACTGAATTGCAGAGGATGCATGTTTTTCAAGTGATGCTTGCTCTTAGGGAATAAGATAAAAGGAGATAAGCCCACCTAATGACCCCTGGGAGCTACTTTTCAGGCTTTCTTTCAACCTAGGTAGAGATTTTCTTGACTGACACGGTGGCATTTGTTTTCATTAGTTGACAAAGGACTTTAGTCATCACCTGTTAATAAAATGCTTCCAAGTTAACAGAGATCAGCTCACCAGTACCCTAACGCGTTTATTTCAGCCTGGGTTGATGCTACTCAGAGGGCAGAACTCTAGGGCAAGCCCAATACTGGTGATTAACACAGGTGAGGCAGCCAGTGGTGGTGACCCAAAGCTGGAAGACCTGGGCAGATTCCCTTGGCCCCTGAGCACACTGGGCACTGGTGCTGCGTTTTTGGTCCCTGTGTGCCACAGAGTAGAGGGCACAGAGGGGAGGCCAATGGGCACGATGCTGACATCCTCTGTTAATTTGCTAACAAGGAATTCCATGAAGTTAACAGCCACGTTTTGAGTGCCTGTTTTGGCAAAGCAGCATCATAGACAAGTGGATGTGATGTTATCCAAGCCATGGCTCATCCGAAGTGAAGTACTGCCTTCTTCATTGGTCCAGTGAGTGAACAAAGTTTCCACCCTGCAGAGGGAAGTGATGGGCTGGGGGAAAGGCACACATTTTGAGATTCTGGCTCCACTAACCAGCTGTGGGACACTGGACCAGGGAGCTAACCTCTCTCGTCCCAGGTTACACCTCTGTATAATGTCCTGACTCTTAGCTGCAGTGAGCACTCACGACAATGAACATACAGGCTCCTAGCACGGGGCCTGGGATGAAATAGCGCTCAGGAAACCCATTTTAAATCTTGGCAGTACTTACTCCTTTAGCCATGAAGCAATCTATTCATGTTTCAAGATTGAATTTCCTAGTTGTATGTTATTCTCAGGGTGAACATCAATTTCACATGATTTGTTTTTTATTAAAGCTCTAGCAATGGAGAGACCGATTGTTCTTGGACACCGAAGGCATAAAACATTTAGTTGTGTTCGTCGAAGAGAGGGTGGCGATTAGAGAATTTTATCGAATCTATTATCAGTAATTACAAAATATAGCCTGAACTATTATTATCGAAACTTTAAAGGAAAGTCACGTTATTGATAGTATGCTTATTAACTCGGTGGGTATGACACTTAATTAAAAACTAGTGGCGGGGGTCGGGCTGCCTTTGGCTTTTCTGTGTAATGTGTACCAAAGATTTTGCTGCAATGCAGAAGTGTAATAAATGCTTCTCATTTAATCTGGGAGTTCTGTAATTCCACAGTGCATATTTATGTGATGAATGGTTATCGTTGATCTCTTTTAAGTAATTACTTCTATCTATTTAAAAAAGAGACCTTGGTCACTTTGATTATAATGCGTGTGAAAGGCTGTAGCGGATAATATTGAAAATCATTGCTTCCTGTTTACCATTTTCATAAACCTGTAGAGCAATTCAGAAATTTTTAAAATTTCATTTTGGTTGAATAAAGCATAGTCTAGTGAGAACATTCTGTTTTATTATCAGTCAAAGGTACCTGTTAAAATTCATGGGACAATAAACTGAGATTACCAGAGAATACATTCAGAAGAGAAATTGTGGACGCTGAAAATCTGAAGTACATTCTAGGACTGAAAATTAATAATAACTGAGATTAGAATTGGTGGCAGATATGTCTGTATATGAGCCAGAGGAATGGATAGAAATCTAGACATCAAGAATTAATTTCAGACTGTTTATGTCATTTCATCTAGTGCAGACAAAAATATTCTTATGCGTCTGATAATGAAATGAAAGTTACAAATATGTTTTTTCCTCTTGTTATCTGGGAATATACAAGTAGAGTTCACAAATATTTTTCTAGTAATGCCTGTTGGAATTGTCCTTCTCAAGTGTGAGTGTCATCCGCACATTCCACACTCTTCACAGTGTTGGCACGTTGGTCCCTCATTTCTAGATTTACCTCCATCCTTGTAATGTCTTCCTGGACTCTGGTGAGAGAGGCCTCTCACTGCCATTCTTATGTTCCAGTCCACAAAATTCCAGTCCTTCGTGTCCCCCCATGTAGCCAGATCAGCTCCCCAAAGCTCTGCTCCAAATGTATCACTCCCCTTCCTCTCTGGAAACACACAGAACAATACTCTTCCCACAATGCTCCCCTTTTTCTAATACCTGCCTCATGTATACCCCTCCGTGTTCTATCCAATCGGGGTTCCCCTTGTTTCCTGAACACACATGCCCTTTGCTCTCCTGCCTCTGTGCCTTCATTCCTCCTGCTCCTTCAGCAGGAAACACCTTCTTTATTATCTCCATCTCCATCTGCCAGCGTGCTATCCTTTGGTAAAAACAGCTGCAGATACCAACCCATCACCGCTTCAACAATAACGACACATTTTTTTTTTTTTACTTTAATTAGAAAATCTCTATACCAACCTTACCGATAATTTGGAAACTAGAGAAGAAAAAAATTATGGCAGAGTCTGATGTAATTATTGATTTTCCCATTTTAAATTTTAAGATAATTGTGGATTCTTATGTGGTTCTAAGAAATTAACACACGTAATAATGCCATGTACTCTTCACCCAGTTTCCCCCAATGGTAACATCTTGCATAACTATAGTTTAATATCACAACCAGGAAATGGACGTTGCTACAATCCTCTGACCTTATTTGCATTTCAGCAGTATGACACACACACATTCGTATGTGTGTATTTGTGTGTGTGCGTGTATGGGCACATGTGCATTTAGTTCAATGCAATGTTATTACATGTGTAGACCGGCATGACCGCTGCCCCAGGCAGTACTAAGAACAGTTGCAACATAATGATTCCTAGCGTTGCCTTTCTGTAGCCAGGGCCGCCTCCCACCAGTCCCTCCCTAAGCCCTGGGAACTGCTAATCTGTTTTCCAGCTCTGTAATTTTCTCGCTTCAAGAATGTTATATAAATGGAATCGTACAGTAAACAAAAGTCTTGGATAGGAATTTTCAGTTATTTGTTGGGAAGCACTGTGATGTAAGCACCTCCTCCATCTTCCTTATGTCATCTTCAAGACAGGCTGTGCTGGTACTGTCGCCTTTACAACGGGGGCTCTACAGAGACCCTGTGTGATGGAATGCAAGTCCCTGGGAATTAGCAGACGTGTGAGGGAGAGGTTTAACTATCAAAAATACAGATTGGAGCCCATCAGACCTGGAGCTCTGAGGGGCAAGAGGGGTGCAAGTGACTTTGCATTACACGGTACTGGCATGGCTGCACCACTTGCCAGCTATGTAAGCTCAGTTTTCTCAGCTGTAAAGTGGAGCCGATGACAGTGTGAACGTCATAGGGTTGAGGTGAGGATGAGATAAATATATACTTTGTGTACCTTTTCTGACACATAGAATTTGAAACATCGTATCTCTTCAGGTGTAGATTTATTTAACAAACATTTATAGAGCAGCTCCTTTATGCCAGGAAGTGCCAGGGTCAGATCAATGGTGAGCAAGGCTAGAGGACCTTATGAGATGATACTTTCAGTTAAGTGTTTTCAGATAACACACAGAAGCAGAACTAGAGCATAATGGAGTCTGATCACTTTTCTACAGAAGTAGAGATTTTTAGTAAAATCATACTTCTTCTGCTTGAGGTCTTTTTAAAAATGTACATTAAAAGTATCCCTCCTTTGTTATCATTTAGTAATCCTCTCCATGTTGTTAATTCACAAAGATTGCAGTCCCTTGCTGCTAAACTCCTAGAGAGTAGGAAATAGTTTTGCATCACACCTTAAGAGTCATGTAGTCTGCAGCTTTACTGGTGGCCTTTTTTTAGAACGCAGGGCATTCAAATAGCAGTACTCAGCTAGATGTTAATTCTTATCTTTGTCTATAAATTCTTAGCGAAAAATGAAATTTAGACAACAATGAAAGACATATGCAAACTTAACAAAGATTATTATAATAAATACCTATTAGTTCCTTTCTCGGCTTAAATTTCGAATATTATCAATGAATGCTTATAATCTTTTCTATTTTGCTAATTTATGTACCCGGCAGCCCCCACCTCTATTGCCTGTTTCCTTCTCCTCTTTGATCAAAACCATTAATTATCGCCTACCTTTTAGAAGAAAAGTGTTAGTTGCTTCTTTGATCTTGAGCTCCTTCATTGGTAAAATAGAACTAAAATCTAACTTACTCCAAAGGGTTATTCTAGGGAACAGATAAGGTACAGACTGAAAGAACTGGTAAAACTGGTAACTTGCAAATATGAGGTATCCTGAGAGTAGCATAGAGGAATGAGCACATACTTGGAGCCAGTCCTGGGTTGAAATCCCAGCTAAGCCACCTACCTTGTGCTGGTTGTGTGACCAGGAACAAGAACTTGACTCAGTGTCCTGACACGTCAAACAGGAATGCCATTACATACATATGTCGGTGCCTCTGAGAGTGTGTTTTGGTTCATCTCCATGCCTCCTCCATCCCTGCTCCAATCCCTTCTCTGCTTTTCTCTGTGCTCTGGGTGTCTGCTCCCTAAGAATACATCATTCAGGCTCCCTTGCCAGTCGGCTTTGAGGCGGCCCGTGGGAGGTACTGGCAGATGAGACAGTGATAGGAAAGAGAGGCGGGCCATTTCTTTGCTCTCTCCAGCTTCAGTACCGAGACTCTGGCAAGGAATGTGTCTCTCCTTGAACTCAGTGTCCTGCATAGCCCAGCCACCTGCCCTCCTCTGCCCTCCCAAGTTCCAGTTCTAGCTGGACTCTGGGAACACTGTCCTTTCCTGGGGAGTGGTGACAGCTTCCTACTGCTGCTAGCCTCTGGGTGCCTAGCCAGCCCTTATTTGTTCCCTTAGTCCTATCTGTACCTCTGTGCTCTTCACTAAGGTGTGTTCCTTTGAACCAGCTGCACTGATCATTATTTCTGCTGGTACAGGTGGTAAGGGATTAAATTTAAACATAAATGGACACTATTTAACTTTGGATCCGGAACATAATAATAAACAAAGTGTTCTTAGGCTCTCATTCATCCACATTGTTCTGCTTCATTTTTGTACAGAGAGTACCTGCTTTTTATTCCTCATGGCTTACGTCAAATCCACTTTTTCACACTAAATGTTAAAACTAGAGTGAGCCTGATTCCTCGCACAGAGATTATGCTTCCACGGGTTCTCCGCTGCCAGCCCTTCCAGCCAACCTGAGACCCTCATCCCCTCCCTGGTTTGTAAACTGCAACTTTTTTGTAGTAAGTGCTACAGATCACATGCTAGTGAGCCTAGCTTCTCCTGGAGTTTTTACAGTCTGCTTTGAGGTTGAGAACATTTTGTTGTTTTTAGGATTCAGGCTTAGAGCTGGAAGCTGCCTGGGGAGGTCATCTCCTTCAGCTTCCCTTTTATATATAATCTCAACATCACTCATAGCAGATGGGTACCTTCTGCTAGTCCTTTCAAGCTCTAGGTAATTAAAAAATATTATTTGGAGAAAAATGAAAAGAAACCTATCCCCTTCTCCATGGTATCCAGGCATAGATTAAGATGCTGCCATTTGAAAACCTTTCTGGTTAGATGTTTCTTCTTCCCCGAAGGATTGAGTTAATGCAGTTAATTTTACAAATATCTTTTGGTAATTAGAAATTACTTTTTTATTATAGAATTTCCAAGAGGGAACGATTTGTAAATAAAGTTGGGTGACCAGAGACAAATAATGTGATTGCCAGTATTCAGGGTCTAATTCAAGTCTGTTTCCTGCCTTTGAACGCTTAGACTCCTGGGATTTTAGAGATGGAAGGCGCCTTACTGACCACCAGTTGATTCCTACTTACAGAAAGGCGACTTAGGCTCCAAGTCAGGAACTGACTTGCTCGTTGGAAAGATGTTGTTTCTAGTTTTTAGGGACAGTGAATTCAAAAGCATAATCTAAGTATTGCTACAGACCTCAAGACCTTGAGTATAGAGAAGGGTTCCCGTTTTCACTGACTCTTTTGGAAAGAAAAACAGAAGCTTGAGAACGCTGATTCACATGACTCTTGATTTAAAATTAAAATGACAATCCCAGTGTGTGTGTGTGTGTGTGTGTGTGTGTGTGTGTGTGTGTGAGTGTGTGTGTGCCGCTGATGGCTTGCTTTGTTTTTGCAAACAATCTTTGAGAACTATAATCTTCGGTTTCAGTTTTCTGAACATTTGTATATCAGCATTCCTTTGTTCTTTTCTTTTTCTTTAATAGCATTATCTTTGACTTATTCATGGCAGATACTTGTGTGAAAAATTATGAATTCGTTAAAAAAAGAAGAGACATTTGAGAAAAGCAGGGCCTTTTATTTATCAGCTGTTACTGGTACAAGGTCCCGGTCACATGAAGTTCTCAGGGGGAAACAAAGAAGACTGAGACCTGAAAAAGAAATAATTGGCTCCAAAATGCTTAGAGAACTTTTTGATGTGAAATTAATAAATACTTAATTAAACAACACCTAAAAATAACATTATGTCAACTTCATTAAGTGCTCAATTTAGTATGTAAGAGAATTTCATTATGTTGTAAAACATTTGAAAGTGAGATGTTCTCCTTTCACAAGTTCCCAAGGAGGCGTAATAATTGTCAAGAAGTCATTGATATGCTAAATTAAATGAGTTTTTGAGCCAAACAATTTTCAAGGTAAAATTGTAAATGAAAAGTTTGATGTTCATTTTTATTTTCCTGCAGAGAAAATTACATTGAATGTGTAACGAGGGTGCATTATGATATTATTTATGTGATGTGGGCTGAGGCCTCCTGAAGTATCAAAATACATGGGACCTTTGAGGGACTTAAAGCGTGTCCAGGGGTGACAGGAGAAGTAGGAGGAACATTTTGTAGTTTGCTAGAATAGGCTTCTCTAGCAGGAGTTGTGGTCACTATTTCTGTTAATACAGTGCGTCAGTTGTCTAGTGCTGTATAACAAAGTACCACACACTTAACAGCTTAAAACAACACATTTATTATCTTATGATTTTTGTGACTCAAGATTCAAGGCATCATTTAAATGGGGTCTCTGCTTAGGGTCTCTCAGGCTGCAAAGTGTCTACCAGGCTGTATTTTTATCAGGATCCTCTACATACGAAAAGTCTGCTTCTGAGCTCCTGCAGGTTGTGGGTAGAATTCTTATTCTTGTGGGTGTGGGACAAGGCAGACCTTCCCGCCAGCTGTCAGCTGGAGGTGACCCTTGGCTGTTAGAGGTTTTCCTTCCGCTATTCCTAGAGGTTGCCCGCAGCTTCTTGCCATCCTGGCCTGCCCAGTACATCTGCTACTTTATCAAGCCAGCAAGGAGAATCTCTAGAGTAAGCCTGATGGCAAGACAGTGTTGCATATCGTAATGCAGTTATGAGAAGGAAATTTTATGACCTTTGCCACATTCCATACATTCCAAGCAAGTCTGAAGTCCCTTCCGCACTCAAAGGGAGATGATTACACAAAAAATGTGAACACTAGGAGTTAGGGATCAGGGGAGAACCAACTTAGAGTCCATCCAATACATAGAGAATCTATTCTAAAAATCTATTCATTTGCTTAATTGATTCAGCTGTTTTTTGATTAGAATAGTTCTATTTGTGGAGAGAGTCATGGAACAAATCTGAGAATGACCAGAACCACACAAAAAGTTTATATACCCTCCTTTCAGTGCCCTTTTCTGGCCTTCTTGGGACCCTCAGTAAAAGCTTGCTAGCACCCAAATAATTAGCATTTCCCTAAAAACTGGCTTACCCAAACTTGTCTTTCTTAGTAGCAGTCCATGCAGAGGACTGCCCCCCTCCCATCAGCAAAAATTGCCCCACCTCTTCCATTCCCTCACGTTACTATAGGCAATTCGGAAACTGTTTTTATAAAGCAGCAAAACTCAGGAATTTGGAGTTGGTAATGATCTTAAGACTTTATTGCTTATCCAACACAGATTCTATTTCCATGATGATAGGGGGCAGCGCTGTGTCAGCCCAGGGTTGTAAGAATTATAAGGATTTTAGTCACTGAGGCAAGAGCACTTGGCAAGATGTTTGGGTACATTATGCCACTTCTAGGACACTTGGCTTGTTTTCATGAGTACTGGGACTCTGGCCAAAATAAACAAACCAAAAAAACAGAAAAACAAACAACCCCTCCCCCCCACACACACACATACAAAACCCCTGTGTTCTAGGAATTATCTGAAGCCAGTTGGATCCGTGCTTGTTCTTATGCCTTTGGCAGCTTTGCTAACTGCAGCCATCTTTCAAGTCATGCTTTCTCCTAGATTTTTGTGCTTATCCTTTGGATTTGACATTTCTTGTGAAGTTTACTTGGTACCTGTCTCTGGTCTTCCCATAACTCTGCCTTCCTTTCTGGATAAGGTTTTTCTGTGCCACTCATGCTTTCCTGGCATGTGATCTTAGCCCCACCCCAATTTTGACCCAGCCCTTCCCTTTAAGCATTGACGGATACCGTGATTTACCTCAATATGCAGCCCCACGCAGGAAATATTGGATTGTGTGGTTAAGAAAGGATTGATAGCTACTGAAACAAAATCTCAGAAACTTAACACACTAAGAATTTATTTTTTATCGACCCAACAGGATAGCACAGACAATTCTGGTCAGACAGTGGTCCCATAGATGCGGTGATACTGAAACCCAGACCTCTTCCATCTTGTGGCTCTGACATCTTTAACACACAGCTTTCTCCATCACTGTTTATCTGCATAAAGTCGTGGAAAGATTATGGCAGGTTGTATAGAAGGTTTTATGGGCTAAGCTTGGAGTAGTGTCCATCGATTCTCATTTCAAGTGGCCATACTCAGATACAAGGGAGTCTGGGAAATGTGATTGACGTGGCTAGGAAGAAGGGGGAAATTTAGCTAGCAGTTTCTGCCAAATGGAACGTTTTGGCAGCTCTGAACTTGTGTCCACATGCACGCTGGGAAAATTTAGTAGGCAGCACCTTTGAGGCAAAGGACAGTAACCAAATTTTTTGTTTATTTATTGAACATTTATGCAGAACTTAATGTTTCATGTACTGCTCTAGGTGCTTTTCAAATAATAACTCATTTAATTCTTATACAACCCTATGGAGATTCTGTTATTATTACCCTTATTTACAGATGGGAAAACTAAGGCACAGAGTAGTTAAGTAGACTGCTCAAGGGAATGGCACCAGCAAGTGGCAGGACTGGGAATTTAAACCCAGGCTTCCTGACTTTCACCACCAGGCTCCTCGTGAGAAACTTCACCCTCATAACACTTTGGAGTCATGGCGACTTATTCTTTTTATAGGTGGAAACCCCGAAATGTAAAAAGATTACATGACTTACCCAGGGTTCGTGGTTATTAACAGTAAAATCAGAATTCAAGTCCTTGTTCAATCTATCAACATTTTGTGCTTTTCCTGTATTTCTTCCAAAATAAAACTGTTGTTCTAAATGCTCTGTGTGTGCTTCCACCTACTGTGTTTCCCCAAAAATAAGACCTAGCCAGACAATCAGCTCTAATCCATCTTTTGGAGCAAAAATTAATATAAGACCTGGCTTTATATTATATTATGTTAGATAAGACCTGGTCTTATATTATAGTAAAATAAGACCAGGTCTTATATTAATTTTTGCTCCAAAAGACGCATTAGAGCTGATGGGCCAGCTAGGTCTTATTTTCAGGGAAACAGGGTACCTACCTATATTGAGTGAAATGGCAAATCTTAGGTAATTAGGCTCTGGGACTGGCTGGGGGCTTAACCAATATTTGAATGAGGAGAAATTGGCCATTAGCAGGGCGCTGTGTCGAAGCTGTACGTGTGCGTTCTTTAACTGAGCGAGTGTTTATGTTCCTGTATATCCTTTCCCAGCGAGCCTCCGAGCTTACCGGTGGGTATGTTCCAGGGCTTTCAGATGAGACCATCCCCTTTATGTTTTTGATTGATACTTTTGACCTGATAGTTCATACTTGATTTTGTATACATATTTATTTGCAGTGCTCTTTCATGAGAAGTAATTTGGGGATTTCTTTATAAAATAGTGATTGATTTTTATATGGAAAGCCATTATTTGCTTCTAACAGTGAGATCCTGAAAACAAGATCTGGGACTTCTCTGTCACTCAGCCTAGAATTGAACAATGAATGATCTTTTCTCTGGTGCCTTGAAACAATGCCTTATTTCCTCAAGAAGCCAAACTAACATTTAAGTAAATCTATACATTTGCATTCAAATCTTTATAAAATGAATTTTCCTAAGTGAGGAAAAGATATGACATTAAAGGACATTTTTTTCTTCCTGGTGTTCTGCTTAGTAAAGATGTTGGATTTTTATTTAACAGATGTATGGATGAAAAAGTGAGTTCTAAGTTAGTTCTGTCAACACTTTGGCCCCGAAGTAACAAAATTTAAAAAAAAGAACTTTTGTGTTTGTTTCCTTTTTACTAGAACTATAGTTGAAAACAGCTTTACTTGGGAAAATGTGTTTTGTGTGATGGCATAGTATCAGCTCTTTTACTGTGAGACTATGTGACTTGGATGGGTCCCAACTTCTCACTTCTGTGTCATGGACAATTTCTTTTTTCTTGTATTATTTACACATATATTTACTGTCAAGCTGCTAAACGATCCCCTTTCATAAGGTCTGGCTCACTGCTCTTCCCCTCAGGCTGGTTTGCTTGCCCAAGTCCTGCTGGGCTGGCTGACCCTGCTCAGCAGCCCGGGAATAGCAGGTTGCCAACTGTTGGGGCAACTGCTGTAAAGACCAGCAGGAGAAATGTCCTGTGGGCTTGCGAAGGAGCCCAGGCACCCAGCCGCAGTGGCCAGGGACACCCACTGTGGGACAGCTCAACAGAAAGATCTGCTTCATACACTTATCTCCACTTGAAGCAACTGGCAATGAGGCAGGCCTCCAATATTTACTGAGAACTTACTAGTCTCTAGTAGGCCCCGCTCTCAATGGTGTCCTCTATCTGTGTCACAGATCATGTGAATATTAAATATAGAAGGTGGTATTATGCTCATTTTCAAATAAAAAATTATCATATTGTATCATATATCATATCATATATCATATCATATATATCCTATCCTGTCCTATCCTATCATATCATATATCATACATGTTCTCTAAAGTTCCACGTCCAGTGATGACCACGGCTAGGATCAAAACCCAGGTCTTCTGAGTGAGCACCCTAAAGTCACTTTTTAGGATATAAATTAAACATTTTTAAAAAATACACTTCATCTTTTAAAAAATTTATTTATTTATTTTTTCAGTCACAGTTGACATTCAATATTTTTTTATTATTAAATTTATTGGGGTGACAATTGTTAGTAAAATTGCACAGATTTCAGGTGTGCAATTCTGTATTACATCATCTATAAATCCCATTGTGTGTTCACCACCCAGAGTCAGTTCTCCTTCCATCACCATATACTTGATCCCCCTTACCTTCATCTCCCACCCCCCACCCCCCTTACCCTCTGGTAACCGCTAAACTATTATTTTATATTTGTTTCAAGTGTACAGCATAGTGGTTAGACATTTACATGATTTATGCAGTGATTTCCCTCCGATTATTACCCACATGGCACTATGTGTGGTTGTTGCAACATTGTTGACTGTATTCTTTATGCTGTGCTTTACATGCGTGTGACTATTTTGTAGCTACCAATTTGTATTTCTTAATCCCTGCACCTTTTTCACCCAGCTCCCTAACTCCCCTCCCCTCCGGCAACCATCAGTTTGTTCTCTGTATCTATGAGTCTGTTTCTGTTTTGATTTCTGTTTACTTTGTTCTTTAGATTCCACATATAAGTGAGATCATATGGTATTTGTCTTTCTCAGTCTGACTTCTTTCACTTAGCATAATACCCTCTAGGTCTATCCATGTTGTCGCAAATGGTAAGATTTCATTCTTTTTTATGGCCAAGTAATATTCCATTGTATATATGTACCACTTCTTCTTTATCCAATCGTCTATTGATAGGCATTTCAGTTGCTTCCATACCTTGGCTGTTGTAAATAGTGCTGCAGTGAACACAGGGGTGCGTATATCTTTTCAAATTAGTGTTTTGGATTTCTTTGTATAAATACCCAGAAGTGGAATTGCTGGGTCATAAGGTACTTCCATTTTTAATTTTTTGAGGAACCTCCAAACTGTTTTCCATAGTGGCTGCACCAAAGGGAACAAGGGTTCCCTTTTCTCCACAGGCTCACCAACACTTGTTGTTTTTTGATTTATTGATGATAGCCATTCTGACAGGTGTGAGGTGATATCTCATTGTGGCTTTTATTTGCATTTCTCTGATGATTAGTGACATTGAGCCTCTTTATATACTTTATCTTTTAGAGCAGTTTTAGGTTCACAGCAAAACTGAATGGAAGGTACATTTTCCTCTGGACCGGCTGGCACACACATTGCCTCCCTCAGTTTCAACAGCTCACCAGAATGGTACATTTGTTACACTTGATGAACCTACATTGACATACCATTATCACCCGCCGTCCGTAGATTACATTAGACTTCATGCTTGGTGTTTGTTGTACATTCTATGGGTTTTCACAAATGTATAATGAGTAGTATCCACCATTTATAGTATCACACAGAATAGTTTCACTATAAATCTTTTTAAGAGGAACAACAAAGGTCTTCTGACTCCAAGTCTAGTGACTCTTCCATTGCCTAGCAACCTCAGAAGTAGGAAAAGAAGGCCCAGTGTTGAACAGTTGTGGATGGATGACAATTGAGAGGCTGTGTGCAAAGGTCTGTGGGTCATACACTGGGCTCGTTACAAACCTCTAGCATCTTCAGTTTTTGAATAGTACTGTGTGTAAGATATGATCACCCTTTTTAAATTTTGTCACATGTCCATTAGACAGTTTCTAAATCATTAGATAGTTTCCATAGAGACACCTAACAGCAAAGCATGGGATGTGAAAGAAAGAGTTCACCAGAGCGGCAGGATTTTCTAGGGGTTTCGAGTGCAGGCTGTCGAATGACAGTGCTTGAGTTTCTCTCTTGACTCTGCCACACACTAACTGAAACATCAGGCGTGTTTTACAGCTCTGTGCCTCAGTTTTTTATCTGGAAAATGAGAATGATGGTACCTACCTGTATCAGTTTCCTAGGGCTGCCATAACAAAGTACCACACACTAGGTGGCTTAAAACAATGGAAATTGATTATGTCGCACTTCTGGAGGCTAGACATGTGAAATCAAAATGTCGGCATGGCCATGTTTCCTCTGAAACCTATAGGGAACCATCCTTCCTTTCTTCTTCTTAGCGTCTGGTGGTTTGCTTAAAATCTTTGGCATTTTTTTGGTTTGCCATTATAGCGCTTCAAACTTTGCCTTTATCATCACATAGTGTTCTACCTTTATGTAGTTATGTGTCTTTGTCTTCTCTTTCTATAAAAACACAAGTCAATACTGGATTAGGGCCCACCTTAATTCAGTATAACTTTACTTAAACTTGAGTACATCTTCAAAGACCCCATTTCCAAAAAAGGTTACATTCATGGGTCCAAGGGTTAGGACTTCAACATATTTTGGGGAAGTACTTAATTCAACCCATAACACTACTCATAGATTTGATGTGATGAAATAATATGCATGAAACACATGCCCACACAGACACTCAGTAAGTGTTTTCCATCATCATCATCAGACCCATCCATTCAATTAGCAAATATATATTGTGTGCGCATGAAGTGCCAGATACTGTACCAGAGGTTGAAGATAAAATGCCAATTAAAACAGAGTCCCTGACCTCATCTTAGAGTCTGCTTAAAAATGTCGATATCAATCAAATAACCATTTTAGTACATGTGAAGACGAGACACCTGGTGCCGTGGGAGGGAATAATAGAGGAATTATTCCTCTAGGAATAACCCAACCTCATAGACAACGGCAAGGAGTAAATCTGTTATCACACCATAGCTGCCCAGAGTAGACCCTGAGACTTAAAGGATCAGAGCAAAACAGCTTACTGCGCATGGTGCATTAAGCAGCACGAGCATCAGCAGAGTTCCATTGCCCCCAAGTCCCAGGAGGTCACCGGGTAGGCCCAGATGTATGCTATGTACCCAGTGGATTTCTTCTGCAGCTGAGACACCCAAGGTCAAAGACACAGCACTTTTTATAGCAAGCAGTAAGCAAGCTTGCTTTCTGTCTGGAGGGACATACTGTCTTTACCTTTAAAGACTGCCAGCTGCATAAACAATCCTGAGAAGTGGTATGGATGAAAGAGCGGTGGTCAGCACTGTGCAATCTAAGGGCTCATAGGAGCACAAGACGTCCAGGAAGGACTGCTTCCGACAGGGACCAGATCTCATCTGGGGGTTCTAGGAAGGCTTCTGTAAGGAAATTGTATTTAAGACAGGATCCAAAAAAGTATACATACCAGGGATAAACCAGACAAAAGGGAATGTGGGAGAGAAGATCCCGTGCAGACAAGAGAGGATGAGCAATGTCAGGTTCAGTTACCTGGAAGTCCGGGGAGGCTGAGGGGTATCAAATGAGGAGCTGGGGCAGCCCTGATATTGGAGAGAGAGGTGGGCAGGGACAGACACAACAGAACCAGGTGGGCCACATTAAGGATGTTGACCTGTATCCTAAGATCGATGGGGAATCATTGAAGGGCTTTAAACAGTAAAGATGGAACTGCCTATTAGAATAATAAAATTACCCTTTAGAATTTTGACAGTCAAGAATTTTCCATCTGTAATTATCACCCCAAATAAAGCAATGCTGTTGCTTTCATCATTTGCAATAGATCCCATATTTGCTTTCAGACATTTCTGATTAGCCAAGAAAGTAGAAGCAACCCTCTTCACGCATTATTAAAACACAGTAAATCTTTTGAGGTAATTAAAATAGAAAATTAGTATTTAAATCAATTCCCTTTACAAGTTAGGCATGTGATTTTGATAAATAAATTACTCACCAAAGCCATGTTTTTCTTCCAAATCAGCTGAGCGCCTTCCTATACGTAAAGCACTGTGATAGATCATGCTAAGGTTACTGAGACATTCTATACACTCAGGTTTTAATTATATATTAAGTTATGAATTTATCTGCTCTTATGGAGCAAATTGTTTATGATGACATATTAGAATGAGTCCCATTGCCCTTTGATTACTTGGAGTGCATATAATTTAATCAGCTCCAGTTGTATCTCTTTGTTGTTGCTCAATGAAATAAAAATAAAGGATTCGTGTCCTCCTTTAGTCTGTCTGTTTTTCAGTTGGTTTGAGTAATTCGAGGCATGGAGTAATCAGTTACCTTGCAATTTGCAGAGCCCTCACCAGCCATGCCTCTGTAGAGTCTAACTATGTTATTATTCTGTTTCCTCCATTTCAGCAGCTGGTTGGCACAGTTCTTTGAAATGGAGGATAAATATTTAACTCAGTTTTTTTAGTTTGTGGTCTTAGTCAAAAACCTTTGACTGTCAATTGACTGATCATGGTTCAATCTATTTCTTTCTTTCTTTTTTTTTTTTAAGTTTCCCTTTTTTACTTTTTGGGGGGTAATATTGGGGAACAGTGTGTTTCTCCAGGACCTATCAGCTCCAAGTCATTGTCCTTCAATCTAGTTGTGGAGGGCGCAGCTCAGCTCCAAGTCCAGGCGCTGTTTTCAATCTTTAGTTGCAGGGGGCGCAGCCCACCATCCCACGTGGGAATTGAACCAGGAACTTTGTTGTTGAGAGCTCGTGCTCTAACCAACTGACCCATCCAGCCACCCCTCCGGCAGCTCAGTGGCAGCTCGTTGTCTTCCATCAAGTTGTGGAGGGTGCAGCTCACTGGCCTATGTGGGAATCGATCCGGCAACCCTGTTGTTCAGAGCTCGCGCACTAACCAACTGAGCCTTCAGGACACCCCTCAATCTGTTTCTTGAAGGTTCCAAAGGATTGTTCAGTGGTGAAAACCTCTTGTTGGTACTTGCAAGAGAACATGAGATCTTGTGTTCTTCACAGCAGGCATCCATGGCCCCAAGAGCAACCAGTGAGAAGGCTGTATTATTTAGATATTGATGATGATAAATGCTAGAGGAGCAGGTTGTCACCTAGAGGCCAGGCACTGAGGGGACAGCCCTTTTGTTTTATTTTTGGACTGCATTGCCAAATGATGGCCAAAAATCTGTAATATTGACTTTCACGTATCCCACTGAGTCTTTTTATAGTCTTAATAGTTTGATCATCACAACAGATATTTTTAAGTTATATACATACAGCCTGAGAGGGTCCTATAGTATATGATCAGATAACAAAATAGTTATCTGAAGAGTTTTCAGTTATGTGCAATCACGCTAGACTTGAAAGTTTTTGTGTATGCAAGTATAGAATAGCGAGCAAACTTTTGGCATGATTTAGGAATCACAAGCATCTCTGATATTGACCACAGATGGAGCAGGGTCATGCTGGACAAATCCTTTCATGAACTTTTTCTCATGAATCCTCACAATAACTCTGTGAGGTAAACTTACATCATTAGCCTTATTTCGCTGATGAAAAATTTGAGGATCGGAGATGCTACATGACCTGTTCCTGGTCATATTGCTGAGTAAAGGATTGAGTCACAAATAATTCCCTGATCTCTTGACTTCTGATCTATTTTTCACGCTTTCTGCCATATTCTACACACACACACACACACACACACACACACACACACACACTTCCTATTGTATCTAGAATCATAGTGTACAACGGATAAAACTTTTCAAGATCTTGGTGTCTTTGGGTAGAAAAAGCACTACCTACAGGAGGAAATAAATCAATGACTTATCATTAAAGGAAATCTCTTTATCCTTAAAGAATTGGGTATGAAGAAATGAGTGGCCTCATTTCAAATAAGGAAAATGTTCAACCTCTTTTAATTTGCTTAAGTTGTTTCCACCTTTTTTCTCCTGGCACTGCTCCTCATAGATCATTAAAAGTCTCTGCAAAAGGAAATCTGAGTGATCATATTCTTCTTTCCTTTTTTTTTTTTTTTGGGTAGCTGTCTCACTCTGAACTTGAAGTGATGAGATCACCTTTTGGTTCCTTTCATTGGTGTTATTCAGGTTAGCAGAAAATTCTGCCTCCTTCATCTGTCAGGAGCTTTAGTCTTTTGCTGTCTTTGAAATCTGACCTCTGAACAAGGCTCTAACATCCAGAAAATGGTAGCTGAATTGATTTTATTTCAGATTGTTGCTATGGTGATTTTCTGCCGATCTAGACAGAAATAAAAAAGGGAAAAGAGTGTGTTGAAGAGAATGGTGGAGAAGCTGGTCAGACTGAGGAAAAGGCATACAGGGCTGTAGGGGACATTTATAGGTCATCTATACTCACAGCGTAGTCATGTCTTCTTCTCAATTTACTATTAATTCATCTGTAGTGGTCAAAATAATCCATTTACATTTGAGAAGCAACAATGAAGGGTTTTTGTTACGTATGTATCATACATAGCCTTACAAGTTTGCAAAGATTTTTTTCTCTAGCAACAGGAATAGTAAATATGAATTGTAAAAGAAATTTTTGTGACAGGAAACATTTTGATTCCTGAAATAGTTCTCAAGGTTATGCTTTATTAAATATGTTTTCAAAACCATGGGAGAAAGACTTATCTGGGGGAAAAGTGGATGAATAAATCCATTTTTATGTGTTTGTTCACTTATTTATTCATTTCTCCAAGTTTCCATCTATTCTTTCATTCAACAAATATTTTTTTCTCCTTTATACCAGATTCCATATATATATAAAATACATACATATTCAGTAGATATTAATAAGTTTAAGAGATATTTATTGGGCATTAATTACCTGCAAGACAACATAGAGATCAATGTAAGATGCACAGCTGAGTAGAGCCTGTCCTCAAAGTGATTGTAACTTTGGGGATAGGGTGGAGAGTTTAGACCCACATCACCATAATGCAGAAAAATATTAATCATCAGAGCCATTGAGTAGCTATTTCTATCTCAAGGAAGGTTACATGAAGGAGCTATTTGGGAGAGAATTAAGGGCAAGTAGGCTCCGGATAGGTGTGTGGAGATTGCATGGAGGGAAGAAGCACATGAGGGAAATGTACACAATAGTGATTTGAAAGGGTCAGTTACATTGGCCTTGGAGATTGTTGATGTTTATAGAAACCCTCTTCACTCTTCTCTTACCTTACTGGCCTTTGAAAAGCAGGAGCTCAACTTGACGTGGTACATATTAGCTCTAGGTTGAAGATATCGACAAATTGATGCCATTGCTTTGGGTAGAGGTCAGGTTTGGAAGGCTTTGCAAATAAACATTTGGAGCTGCTCAAAATCAGAGTTTGATATATCTAAAAAAAAAGAGGAGGCAGTGTGCTTGAAATAGAATAGAATACCAAGTGGGGGTACAATCCCTCCTTTTACATCCCCAGGCACTATTTTCTGTGTCTTCATTCCCAGTTGTGGCCCTTGAGGCTTTAGATTTCAGCCATATGAAAGAATTTAGGGAAGTGAGTTCTACTTCTTAACTTCATAATATAGCCTATGCTTAACCCTGCCCCCACATGGGATTGGAGTCGTAGACAGTGAGGGGCAAGAATCAATAGTACAGTCATGTTTTGAGCCTGGCTCTGATGCTTACTCTGTGTTTAACCTTGGACAAGTCATTCAACTTCTCAGGACTTGAGATTTCTGATCTGTCAGGACAAAACAACCTCTAAGCCAAAACATATTATGAGAGCATGATATTAGAATTGCAAAGGACGTGATGGTTTAAAATGTATTTTCAGATGTGTAAATAAAAGCGTCAGACATAAAGGAAATATGTTAATTTTCACTTCATTAATTCCTAAGCTGTATAATTCTCTCTAAGAATTTTTTGATTCCATCACATTTTTCAGCCAAGATTAAAGTCAAGGGCCGTCAGGTGGGCTCAGCTTCCTAAGGCTTCATTACTATTAAAAATACACTTTGAAGAATTATCATAAATAATTAAAATCAATGTCAATTATTAAAATAAATGAGCAAAGTCTGTATCCCTGTTTTTCACACAGTTTTCTCAGCATTTATGAATTAAGAAATACTCCTCATTCAATGCTAGGATTTAGCCTTGAGAAAATTCTATTCATTTTTCCAGTTTGTAATTTCCCTTTAATATGTCAATGTAGAATTTATGCTAATGTTTACTGGCGTCAAGCATTCATAGCAAAATGAGGTTCTCTCTGAGCTCCTTTAATTCAGGGATGGGAGAATTACAGAAGCGCTTGTTTAGTGGAAAGGGATGTGATTTATTTATTTGCTCCTGGAATTTGGACTGAGTTTAAAATATTTGTTAAGACAAAAAGACTACCATTTGTAGAAGGTTGTAAAGCATGTGACCAGCTGAAGCCAAGCCCTTTACTTTTCCATCACCACCTTTGCTCTTTCCCTTCCTCGTGGTATCTTGAGACATAATAATAGGTTATGGCTTCACTGTAGGACATAAAATACAAGACCTCCAAAGAGCAGATATTAATTTGCTGATATATTCGTCCTCTTTCTCAGAACGTTATACTCTTCTTAGGGGACTGACCTGGACCTAGATCCTGAAACAGCCTGCAAACTAACTCGGTGACTTCAGACAAATCTCTGTCAAACCTTCAGCAACTTTTCTTTCTTTTTGGTGAAAGTTAGATTGAAGGGTGGAGGGCGTGTTAAGGAGAGGGAAGTAACATAATAATGTTACAAAATAATTACTGTTATTGATTTTTTTTTTTTTATAAACCCTCTTGGCTTATTCCAAGATAGCCAATGTATGAATTCTGTGTGTGTCTTCTCTATGTAATTTTCATATCTGAATCTCTCTTTGAAACTTACTAAAAACGGAATGACATAAAGTTTCTAAGGATGCCAACCGTAGTGAAAGAACTGTAAAATTGTGAAATCTGTTTACTCCTATACCAGTGGCCCTCAAAGTATGGCCCCAGCCAGCAGCTTCAGCAGCACCTGGGAAGTAGCTCAAAATGCAAATTGTTGGGCCCCACTCCAAACCTACAGAGTCAGGACTCTGGGGGTGGGACCCCATGAGCTCGGCTTATCCAAACCTTCCAGGTGCTTCAGATACATGCATGGTACAGCTTGAGAACCACCAGTTCACAGCATCCAGTACTTTCTGGCGCGCTCATTTGTTGAATTAAAATTGAATGGCATTTGACTTTAGGAAAGTTAGATTCCCTGGCTATATTGTTATACTTCATTCTTCACTTGCTATTCTTATTTCCGATGGATTCTGGTGCATCTTATGACTAACTAGTCTTCAAATTGTTTTCCTATTTATGTGTGGCTGCTAGGAATCTCACAGTCACGTTCCAGGCCTTGGACAAGGTCTTATGATCTCTTTATATTTTCCCTGTGCCCCAAACTCCCCTCACAATGATGTTATCATGTGGAATATTTTGAACGATCAGGTATTAAATAACAAACTTGTTCACTGGCATGAGTAATAAACAGGTATTCCTGGTACAATTTCCTGGTGTCAGTTCTCAATTTGTTTCCTTTATGCACAACGTGAAAACTTCATTTGCGATATTCTCAAGAAAACCTGTAGGCCGTGTGCCTAAATAGCCAGGCTCATTTTATCAGACAGCTCCCACATACTGACGTCTGTCTAGTACGGTGATCCATTAACTTAAATGCTTTGAAACTGAGAGGTCCTGTTTACCTCTCACATGCACTGTGTTTTTCCTAATGGTGGTGAAATTTTTCGTCAAGGGCTCCCTTGCCATCCAAGCCATTGTTTTTGACATTGCAAAATCACCTCTACCTAATGGCTTTACTAGCACATGGAGGACCAGATGTGATTATAAGAGAGGGGTTTTTCTTACAAGTGCTTTTATTTAAGGCAGATAATTCCAAAGGTTAATTAACGTAAAATTTCAGCTTTCAGGGAAATTCACACGCACAGCACCCACTTCTTCAGGTGGCTCTGACACATTTTGTCAGCAATGCCGTGATGAAAAAAGTCAGCTATATAATTGGGGCCACCAAAGCCCTGTTTGATTTAATTTATGGATGACATCTCTAACAGTTAATTGCGTCAGATCTGTGCAGCAAACACAAATATTTAGGTGAAGGAAGGTTCATCCTCCTGTATGGTTTATAATGAAGCTTGTAAGCCCACTAAATAATTAAAATAAACAAATGAAGACTAATGTGCTTAGTTTTCATTTTTACCCAATCCACATTAGTTAATAATTTACAAGATAAAAATGAATAGACAATCAAAATTACTTCTCTTCTGGCTCCCACGTCGCCACGATCGTGGAGAGATTCTGCCTTATTGACTGCTCATTTGTAGTAGAAATAACCCCAGAGAAAACAATGTTCAGTGTGAACCAGGCTTTAATAAAAGGAGCGGCAGACTCCGGAGGTTTTTTTTTCTATTTCCATATAATCCCAGGATCATTTGTCTGGAGCTGTTTTTGAATTATTCATACCAACGGTAGCGCTTTCAGATATTGGATGTGAGCAGCTTCTATCATACAGTTTCACAGGCAGCAATTTTTTTTTATTTTTTATTTTTGCTGGCGTTTTAAAAATAGAGCTTTTTTTCTTTTTTCTTTTTTCTTTTTTTCTATTCCTGATTGCTCTTGGGTGCTACTGGGTGGGGTTGTGTTTGCAAAACATTAAGCATTAAGAGGCTGTTTAGGGGCTAATTCTAAGACTTCTCCAGGTGAAAGAGAAAATGGAGAACTGTAATGGGACTGTAATATTCTTGAGAAAGCGTTCTTCCTTTTGGCTCTGCTTTTGAAAATCTCAGCGTAGTCTCTTGGTGGAAGCATTGTTCAGGAGACTAGAGTTAACATTTATTTTCATTCACTGCAATCTTAACTTGGATCGAAGGGATTGACTCTGCTGATCCTGTTGTTCTCATGCCCCACTGGACACCAAGCGTTGAGTCTTTGTTTGCAACTTCCGGGAGAAAAACATGGCTCTTGAGGAAGGCCTCACGGGTCAGGAAGATGTGCCCTTCTGTACTTCTACTAAGTCGTCTCTCCCCTGCCACCTCTCCGCTCCCTTTAGTCCCAGACATTCCAAAGTCCTGTAAGTTCTTTATCCACCAGAAAGAGTCTCTGTCTCTTTTCTTTGCACTTGTCACATTTGCTTAGAATGACAGCATGTCCCACCCCCTGACACCCCATTCTCCCTGCTATTCCCTACTTCTTCAGCCTTTACACTTAGGTTGGTGCCCATCTCCTCTTCCCCAGAACTGGTTATTGGTGGCCCATGTTGGAGAGTGTCCCCAGAAACAAACCCAGAGCCAAGGATTTGAGTGCAAGTAGTTTTTTGGGAAACGATTCCAAGAAGTACTGGGAGGAAAGTGGGCAAGTGAGAGAGGAACGTGCAGGAAGCCAAGGCAAAGTGTATTCCAAGCAGTTAGTTCACTGTGAGCCCCGGAGGCTGGAACCTGCTGGGGACACTGAGCCAGGGCAGTTAGGCCACGTGGGGAGAGGCAAGGATTCCTTCCAGTTCCCACCCGCCACCTACCGAGGGATGCTCCTGGAGGCACTGCAGCCCCGTGGGTTCTGGCCTGCGCACAGCTGTGACAAGAAGACTGATGGAGAATTGCAGGAGCATTGAGTAGGACACACAGGCAGGCACTGGAGCGCTGAGAGCCAAGGGTCACGCGTCGGGCACCACAGCATATTTTGCATTGTCCTTGCTGCCCCCTCCTCCAGTGCTGTGCTTCTGTATGTTTAGCGTAAGAATCTGCTTCTTACGAGTATTCACCTCTGTGCCCTCTGTACCCTGGTGTAGTGCCTTGTACAGAGTAACTAACTCGCATGTAGTGAACATTTATTGTAGCACCAAGTGTGGAATGATAGACTGTTAGGCAGACCCACCCTGAGTTTTGATTTCTGATGCCTCCTCATAAGCACATTCTATCATTAAGGCACCTTTCCCTCCTTCCTTCCTAGTCAGCTTTTGTGCTTCAGAGAGAATCACACCCAGTGTCCCAGTGACTACCCTGGTGTTTTTATATTTCCATTTGTAAAGGAATACTGCAGCCGGTTCCAGCCCCTACTCTCCCATGGGCCCATTCTCCTATGTACCAGAGGGCTTTGCACCCATCAGAGGTAACCAAAGCGATCCCAAACCTAGAAACGATGCACCTGGGCTAGGAGGGGTGGTGGGAGCAACCTCGGGTCACAGGATTTTAATCTGATATGGAAATAGTCTTAAAAATTATCTAGTCTGCCTCTCCCTGTTTTTTATTTTTTGTAAGTGACTTGACCAAGTTCGCTCTGGGCCATAGCCACAGGAGAGGCCGCTCCACACAGGACGGACGGGGGAGGGAGAAGGCGGGTGGGAGAGCAGCCAGCACAGCAGATGGAAAGTGGGGAGACAAACACAGGCTGGACATCACCGTGGGGGGACGAGCTCTGAGAGCACACAGGCGGGTGGCTACAGCAATGATTCCCACCTCCAAGGGCCACCATCTGATTAGGAAAGTGATCCCCCTGGTCCTGCCGGCAGAAGAGGGTGAAGAACTCTTCCTGGAGGCTGTTCAGTCACGATGTCTGTGAAATCCGACCACGTTGGCTTTTGTGGGAGGTTTTGTTCTTCTGGGAAGTGACTGCTAAGCTGAAAGAGGCTGCTAATTTTGACGACTTGAGTCCACGGTCTCTCGTCCCTGAGGATCCCGATCCCCACCATCAGGTTCTCTCAGGGGCCCGCTGTGGTGGGAAGGAGGTCACAGGCCGGCCTTCAGGACCTTCTAATAGGGGTTACCATGTGTGTGGACTAGGGGAGACCACAGGTTGTTAAAGGCAAGCCAGACTAAAGACCTGGGGTTAAATCCTGGCTCAGCCAGCCACTAAATGTGTGATTTTCACTTCTGAACCTTGATTGCCTCACCTGTAACATGCTTCTCAGTATTATATGAGGAATAACCAGCAACAATTATTGAGTCCTTACGAAGGCCCAGGTTAATGTGTTAAGCTTGGGGGGAGAAGCACAAAGGAAAATGAGGCATAATCTTTGCCCCCTCCCATAATTCACATTCTTGTAAGGAAGGTAGAAATAGAAACAAGTAATGACACCATAGTCTGATAAATGCAACGATAGATTAAATGAAGGAATAATTTGCTTGCAAACAATATGTGGAATATTCAATGAGATTTCTTTTTCTCGCAGTATGCTGCATATTGCCCACCTCTAGAGAGCTGTCAGGGCCATTTTGTACAAAGGCAAGTGGAACTCATACCTCATACCTGAAGGACTTATTTGAAATCCTTTAATAGTAAGTCATATTAATAACCTTGAGTCACTACGAAAAGGTTCAATAATGTTTAAGAATCAGGGAACTATAGAGTATATTTAAGAAAGTTTTCTATCTCAAAACATCAAAAAAAATTTTTTTTTAAAGTTTTACTTTTGTTAAAGAGAATATTTTGGCATATCTTCCTTGCTCCAGCCCCCAAGTTTCAGAATGTGAATTGCTTTTTTAAGTTCTGTATCCCCAGAGCCTGGCACAGTTCCAGACACAAGCCAGGTGCTTAAGAAACACTAGTTGAATGAGTGACTGAAGCAAAGAGTGAATGAAGAAAGACTTCAGGATAGAATTGAAAAGGTAAATTTGGGTAACCTAGATAATGAGATAGTGAGACTACCTAACCAGGAATGCACAGGTCTGGGAGCTAGTTTTGGTTTTGCCAATTTTCAGCTGTATTAATATTGCAACTTATTTACTTGCAGTAATCCACATGGTTTAATCAGATGTAAATTAGGATTCTTGCTTTTTTACAGACTATTGTGTAGGTCAGATACAATAATGGAATTATGAACAAACATTATTAGAATTAGATATAATCCTTAAGTAGAATTAAAATCAAAATCTTACAGTGCATCCTCACCTGCATTCCTTATCAAAAATCTTACCACAAATCCCTGAATAGCAGATTAAGAAAATTTTCTGTGGAAGATCTCTACCAACTTTCCCTTAATTAACTCCCCAAATGACTGAAACTCTCTATTCCCTCTCTAAAATATTCTGATGGATGCCCACAGCACAGTGAAGATGTAGGATTACTGTAGATATGCGTGTCTGCTACAACCAGGTGAATTGTGTGCTTGTCAAGAGTGCTGATTACTCGATCTCTTTATTCCAGTTCATTCTGTTATTCAACCAATATTTGTTGCTCATTTACTCAGTGCTCGATATTGTTTTAGGTACTGGAGATATGGCGGTGACCAATGTTCATTGTATTCTTGTTGTATTTACTTTTATAATTATGTAATTTAGTTAAATTCCATCAACAAGTGTGGAAGAATTGCTGACTTTTATAAAATTAAATTAAAACTTATAGTGGGCATCTGCCTTTGATGACTATATAAGATCTTTTAAATTTCTTCTCTGCGTTGAACATTTCCATTTCCCTGTGATGTAGTATCTACTAGGCAGATGCACCTGTAACCGGTGGACATGGGACTAGATGTGGAGTATCTGTCCTGTGGCGTGGTTCTAGGGTTGGCTGTGGTGGCGGTTATGTCAGGAGATCCGTTCCGTGATGTAATTCCTGAAAGTTGGGTCTGAGCAGACTTCTACTCCTCCTCCCTCCCCAAGTTCCGTAAGTCTTCAAATATGTATTGATCAATTCCTTTTCTTTATGAACCAGCCCTAAGGAACTCGATTGTTTGCAACTAAGAACCTCAACCACCACAAGGGGAAAAAAAAGCACGCAAAAATTGTCAAGCTGGTTGTGGGCAAAACAATTGTGCAACTTTGAAGGGACAATATAAATGATTAGAAAGATTTCATACTCAGATAGCTTCACAATTTTTTCTTACTTGTGTTGGCTTCATTGTAAAGAAACTTATACGGGAACTCCATGCTGTGGCATTGTGGGTGTGGTGTACGTAGCACGGAGACTCCCATCAGGGGACTCCTGCTCAGAGAAAGGCCTTGTCCCATCATCAAGAGATGGAAGATGAATACACATGGATATGTTTTTCTTTAAAATGAAATATTTAAATTATTCATGAATCATTTTTTGTGATTTTCAACTTGGAACACTTTCGTTAACCAACCTTGTATGGACCCCTGCCTTTTGTCAGGTGCAGAGGCTGCTGTACTATTTGAGGCACCTGGCATATCCCAGGGGGAGCCTCCTCCTCAGGCCCCACCATCGGCTTCTCGGGGCCTCCTTCTCTCAGGCAGGTCTAGGGGCTCGGTTCACCCATCTCTTTGAGCAAGGCCTTTTAAAATGTGGAAAGCCCTTTCAGGTCTGATGTCTCCGGTAGCTCCAGGCAAAGCCTCTTTGGTTGAAAATCTCTCTCTGAAGTTATTATGAATTCAGGTCATATCTACTCAGGGTGTCATTTAGCATTGTAGTCACAGCGGTGTAGGGTCATAACTAGCCAGTGGCCATGTTCAACACTCACTGTCCTCTGATACATACATAGGTTTCTTATTTCCTCATATCTCTTCCTGCTATTTTTCTTTCCTCTCCTCTCTCTCCCTTCTCTCCTTTCCCCCTTTCTCCCTCTCTTCCGTTTTACTTTCTCCTTCCTATTTGTCTCCTCCACCCCCTTTCAGCCTCTCTGGCACCCCCTCCCTTTCTTCTCCCCATTTCCACACTTCCCTCTTCTGGACCAGTGAGACTGAGATCTTGGTAAGAAATGAAGCAGAAATTCCCTTCGTTGAGCACAAGGCAGTATTTTCTGGCTGGTCTTCAATGAAGGGCAGGACCAACCTGTCATTTCTTCTTGCCAAACACTTCATGTAGATCCCACCTGTATAACCCAAGAACTTTACAGAAGGCTACGTGTACTATTTTTAAAATATTAACACTGTCTTCATGTAGTCTTTTCATGGTATTATAGAAGATTTGAACACGAGAAATTTTTTAAACAAGACAGTTTTTATCTCAACTTGTGACACGAGAAATAACTACTGATGATGAATGTTTAGTCACTCAGGTTAATTTTAATATGCCAGTTATAATTTGCCTTTGTAAAGGACTATTGTAGAAACAATGTCATAAGCCTTTAAAAATATAAAATCATTTGAAATTCTAGAAAAGAGCTAATATTATAGGCAAAATACAATGATCATTAACTTGTAATTGTTTAAAATAGTATTTATTACTCATTTCACCAAATTCACAACAGTCCAGGCACCAGACTGAACATTGACTAAGTGACTGGAGATCATCTGTGAGGTAGTGACATTTGGCTTTTCTGGCTAGTGATAAAATTACCCAACCTATTTTGAAAATTGAAGTGTATCTGTAACATATACCTGAGAGGAATGCCCGACACACTAAACACCATCTCATCTCATTTCTAAATATACACACATATTTAGCACTCTTTATGCCTTTGAACAGCCTCCTGGTTTTATCTAATTCCCCACATGTTGTTATCAAATATTTCGTAAATCCTGCTATGTGTTAGATCTTGGCAATGAGAGAAAGCTAAGACAAAACTGGATTCTGTTCTGGAGGAGCTTCTGATTTTATTGAGAAGATCGCATTGTGTTCCTAAGCGATGAATAAAATGGCCGTTTCAAGTGAATGCTGCAGAGGTGTGAAGCAGCAAGATTTCCTGAAGGAAGTGGGCATTGATGGGGGCCCTGAGCTGGGCTTAGAAGGCCGTGAAGGGGTTTAGTACTATTAATAAAATAAAATTACAAAAACCAGTGTCACAGTCAACAAAAGAAACACGAAAGGTTTTTGAGTCCATCCAGGAATTAGTAACATACAAAGACTTACCTCCCAGCTTGGCTACCAGGAGGCCAGCCCAGTGGCTGCTTTTCCATTCTCTTAAGTCTTTACAGCCTACACTTGACTATTTTTACCAATGGACTCAGTGTTTCAAAGCAGCAGATAATCCAAACGTCAGTTATATTTGGTTTTGTACTGTATTGCTTAATCTTTTCAGTGGCAGATTTTCCTTCCTAATTGTGTTTTGCTTAGTCTAATGTTGAACTTAATTTGCATTCCTTGAGCACACAGTGGTTGGAAAGTTGGAGAGAAGGGGTGGAAACTGAGGATAAGAAATGAAGAAGCAGGGCTGTTGTCCAGGGAAACTGGCTCAGAATTTGGAATTTGTCACACATCATTTGCACTGGACGATCCCCTCACATGTAATTACAATCAACCGTGGTATGGTTAACTGAGCAGAGTCGTTTTACAAGTGGTGGTAGTCTGCTCGAAATAAATGTGTTTGTAAGTAGCTCCCTTTAAAATTCATGAGTATAAGGTTTCTATCTTTTGCCTCTGTCCTGCATGTGCTTATTTCTGGTGATTGTCTTGAGCTTCTTCAGTAAAAACAAACATTTAATAATGTCTCTGATCAGAAGAAGCTTGAAGCAATGTTGCTATGTAAGCAAACATTTATCTTTATATAATGTGAGTAATGAACTCATTCTAGCCTGTGAGGACATGTGAGGTAAAACCATGGAGGTGTTCTCTGAAAGATGTTTTTGAATAAGTGTTATGTTTATATGGTCTTAGTTCAAATATATGTCCATAGGTATATAGGTGTAGATATGACTAAGGCATAGATATAGATACAGATACAGAGATAAGAGTGTATAAAGGTAAAAGGGAACAATTTCCTTCTCACCATTGCCTACCATCTACACAATTCATGTGACCCTACATACAAATAACCACTATTATTAGGTTCTTGTGTATCCGGAGTATAAACAATTATTCAAAAGAAGTCTTGTGTGTTTGGGGTAGTGAAGTTTCTCAGTGATGTCATTAGCCTTCCTTCTTTGGTGGTTGTCTAGAAAGAAGTTTCAGGAACTCTCAGAACCCAAATCTGACCTGAGTTTTGGAGAGCCACTGGCTTCATTGTCAGGACAAAAGTTACATGTGTTTATAGGGATTCTTACCTTGAGATCTACAGGTCATAGAATTGAGGGATCTGTGAACTTAGATGAGAAGAAATACATTTTTAGTTTTACTAGCCTCTGTCTGAAATTAGACACTTTCTTCAATTATGAATGTAGGCCAAATTATAGTAGAATTGGTAGAACCTGTGACTATGTCACTAAAGAACTCACAGTTTTATCCATATCACATTATAGCCATTGCAAATATTCCAAAACATCATTTACACTCATTATGTTGAAATGATGATGTTATCAGACCCACAGCTAGAATTCTAAAATTTGTACCCGAGATTTAAAAAAAAAATTAGTTATGTATGGAAGGACACAGAAACACAGAGATGGTTATCTTAAAGGAAGTTTATACTCACAGATCTGTAGAAATGGAAAGCATGCCACATCATACAGGACCACATGGGGAAACACCAGGTCAGTTAGGAGGCAGAGGGAGAGAGGGGAGAGCGTGGCTCAGAGCCTTTACTGGGGTTCTCAAGGGGAGGAATGGGTGAGACAGAGTAAGTATACGGAGCAAATTTAGGATTGGGTAGTTTGAATAATTCCACCAAGTTCTGAGCTATGGAGGTGGTCCCTAGTTGTTCTGTACCTCGTCCTGGGGTGATTTTGAGTATGGAGAACATTGGCTTGGTGTGTGAAAATTTTATAAAGCAGATGGTTGGGGTGTGGGGCTCTGGACTAGTTGGTTTGTAAATCACAGGTCTGCTTGCAGGGGAGTCATTTATCTCTAGGAACTAGCTAGCCCTGGTAGGGACAAGCCCCTTCAGGATAAAGGCCCCAAATGCTAGAGCATCAAAAATACGGAAAATTGGGGGCTGGCCCGGTGACTCAGGCAGTTGGAGCTCCGTGCTCCTGACTCCAAGGGCTGCTGGTTCAATTACCACATGGGCTGGTGGGCTCTCAACCACAAGGTTGCCAGTTCAATTCCTGGAGTCCTGCAAGGGATGGTGGGCAGCTCCCCCTGCAACTGGGATTGAACATGGCACCTTGAGCTGAGCTGCCGCTGAGCTCCCAGATGGCTCAGTTGGTTGGAGCACGTCCTCTCAACCACAAGGTTGCTGGTTCGACTCTGGCAAGGGATGTGGACTGCACCCCATGCAACTAGAAAACGGCAACTGGACCTGGAGCTGAGCTGCGCCCTCCACAACTAAGATTGAAAGGACAACAACTTGACTTGGAAAAAAGTCCTGGAAGTACACACTGTTCCCCAATAAAAAGTCCTGTTCCCCTTCCCCAATAAAAAAAAATATATATATTTTTAAAAAATACAGAAAATAAATGTACTCCATAAAGCTAGATAGTTATTATTTAATATATTAATAATGAAGCACAGGTACTACATAGTCACAGTTGTGCTTTTAAAAATAAGTTAATTACTATATTTCAATCTCATCAGCTTCCTTTGTAACCCCGTGTACTTTATTTTCTGTATTCATGAACACTTCTGAGAAGGAGACCATGGTCTTCACCGGACTGCAAAGTGGTCCATGGCTCACAGGTGTTAAGCTCTGAAGAGAGAGTCAGCTTCTTGCCTCACTAACCCTCCTGTAGTTTCTGTTTTTCTTTCTTGTGGACTTAAGTTTAGCCAAACTTAGCACCAGAACATGTTACTGCGAGAGATACTCCCCTGCCGCCCACCACTAGTGCCCACATCTTCACCAGTTCTTAAGCCTCCCACACCTACCTTGTGCTAAATGGAGGATATATTCGTTATGGCTGTGATTTATTGAGCGCTTACCACGTTTTTTATACATTTTCTATGTATGATCGCATTTGATCCTCGTAACAATTCTATGAAGTACATGCGGTTACCGCCTTTATTTTACGGGTGAGGACACTGAGGCGTGGAGGGCTTATAACCTGCCCAAGGTCACACCCTGGTGGCAGAGCCATAGTGAAGTCGGGCCGAGTGGCTTCAGTCCCCACAGCATGGACACTGCAGGCGCTATGCTTGCCATGCAAGCGTGATGGGGGTCCCTGCTCTGAGCATGGGCACCAGGAACAGGGCATTCTCGCTCCCCAAAACTTCATAGTGATTAGCTGTCTGAACTTACAAAAGCTTGGAAGCAAATCTGAGTGCAGATCGGGGAGTACTTAACCCTTGGGTTCAGAAAAGGCTAGGCCTATGATAAATATCCAAGGTGATTAAAACAAACAAACAAAAAAAAAACACCTCTGAAAATGAATTCAAGATGTGGTTAAGCTATTTTGTCAATGCATTAATTGGCCAGTTAAATTACCCAGTGGTAGCCTCTTTTTTATATAACTTATACGGGGCCATGAAACCCCAAAGTAACGGATTCGTATCCAAAGCTTATCCCTGATTGCTCTGCCAGAGCCGTGATCACTGCTGGTGTTTTTGCTACCATAAGAAAGAAACCTAGGACTCAGGTTAGATGTCTTGTTTCCCCACTGACCTTACTTTTACAGTACTGGATATGTATAAATTCATAAAGTAGGGAGTAGTCGTATCTTCTTTGCTACTGAAGTTCAGTTATATTGCTTTGGATTGTTTTAGCAAATATAAGGGAAATATATGCTTAGACCCTCTCAGTCAAGCTTTTCCTTATTGTATAAGCCTGCTATAATTAGGCTTAAGTTCAGGTGAATGAGGCAGAAAACCCAAAATAACAGTGCATTAAATACAAGAGAGGCTTATTTTTTCTGTTGTCATTCCAGAGAGGTTTTGGAAGTTATACCATGGTTAGGTAAAACTTCCCGATCTTGTTTCTACTATCCTTACATTTGGTACTTGACCTCATGGTCTAACATGGCTGCTAGAGCTCCAGCAATAACATCTTTATTCCAAGGAGCTGGATGGAGGAAGAAAAAGAGAAGAGCAAAGAGCATCTGCCAGCAGTGTTTTAAAGGAAGCCTGCTACTACACTTGTGCCTACATCTTATTTGGCAAAATGAGGCACAAGGTCACATGTAGGTAGGGGACACTAAGAAATCTAACAAACTAAAAACTAGGGGTTCTGTAGCTGCGGAAGAAGAAGAAAATGGATGTAGGCATGCAGTTAGCAGCCTTTGTCACACATACTATTTGGACACCTTAATTACGAGTGAAGCACCACTAGGGCAGCATACTCTCTGCTCAATTGCATTATGAGGCAAATGAATCTCTTGGACATTATATCTGCAAGCCCAAATATATAGCGTGATGATGGCATATATCATAAGGTGTTAAAGTGTTAGCTCTCCTAGATGGCACATCGGGTTAACAGCGCCTTCTGAATACAAGCTCTTAACTCAGAGGCTGCCTCCAAGAGTGGTAGCTTCAGGTACTGGGTGTCAGTGAGAGGCTTGGGGGAATGACAGGACTTTGTGGGTTATCTCTCAGATTACATCACACATGCAACTGCATATTCTGTCTGAACATAAAGCTATTTCTGTGTTTCCAGTTATAACAGAAAGTACACTGGAACATACAGTATGCTATACTGAAACAAGCCTTGTTTTGGGACTCCTGGGCTATTGTTAAATTTTGTTACAGTACATTTTATAAAAACATAACATTTATTTTTTTAAAAAAAATAAGTGCATAAGTGTCTTTGGAAGTCTTTGGAATCTTACAAGTGTATCATGCATTCATTTGAGACACTGACTCATTTTCCCACTTTTCTGATTTGCAAAGAAGTAATTTTATTGATGTTTTTCTCCAGCAGGTGGAAATCATAACAGCATCATGCAGTGCAGGGAGCAGTTGCTAAGCAACCAATTTCAGTGTTAAAAAAATCTAAACAAAACTTTTTAAATGTCTGCAGTATGTGAAAAATTAGATAAATTCTTCATACAACTTTAAACAAACTCACACTGCTTACAAAAATTACATCATCTTTTTTTTTTTTTTCTTATTCCTACTCTTGTTACTTTCATCAGCAATATCACAATCTTCAAAGTTGCAGTTTTAGACCTGGGTCAAGCTAACCATGGAACATAGCAAATATAGTTAGAATTCCTGCTCCACTCTCAACTATGGCTTTGTCAATCTGACATCATCTACATAAGGATTCTTGTCATCTGTTTTTGATGTCCTTTGAGTTAAAATTATGTTGGCCCAAGTCTTGGGTGTTTTGGAAAAGTGGGTTCTTTGTAGGCACTGAATTATAATTAAACTTGAAAACTAACTCCCTCACTTCCCCAAATAAGTCAAGTGATCCGCTGTGAGAGAATTAGTTCAGGAATTTGGAAATACTACCCTTCCCAACACCATGTACAACAGCATAATTGGGGGCATTCATATATATGAGGTCTGACAATTAAGTTTGTGAACTCATCCTAGAAACAGTGCTACATACCTCATTGCTGAATATCACTATGGTCACCTTCAAAGTACCTCCCTTGGGAAGCTGTGCACCGATGCCAGCACCTAGTCCACCCTTCAAAGCAATTTTGGAACTCTTTTTCTGGATTGACCATCAGAGCTGCTGTCGTATTACCCTTGATGTCCTGAATGTCATCAAAATGTCCTCCTTTCAGTATTTGCTTTATCTCCAGGTAAAGAAAAAAGTTATTGGGGGCCAGATTAGGTGAGTACAGAGGGTGTTCCAATACAGTTATTTGTTTGCTGGTTAAAAAACTCCCTCACAGACAGTGCCATGTGAGCTGGTGCATTGTCGTGATGCAAGAGCCATGAATTGTTGGTGAAAAGTTCAGGTCGTCTAACTTTTTCACACAGCCTTTTCAGCACTTCCAAATAGTAAGCTTAGTTAACTGTTTGTCCAATTGGTACAAATTCATAATGAATAATCGCTCTGATATCACAAAAGGTTAGCAACATTGTTGCAACAAGTTCACAAACTTAAACGTCAGACCTCACATTTATCAGAACTGCTGCTGTGTAAAGACTGGAGGATGGTTTCCTAGCGTCCTAGGGGTACTTTATGCAAATGAAGAGTTAAATGACCCCAGCTAACCAGTCTATAGTAAATTTTAAGAAACACAGAGGCTCAGAAGCCTTCCTGGAGGAAAGATGGATCAATATTTTGATATTCAAGGTGTGTTTCCCTGGCATGGCTTCTCCAAGGTCATTGGGAGTGACCCCTGGCAAGCTGGGGCCGATCCTGGTGCTAAAGGGTATGTGTCTAGTACATGTGGAAATGCTAGGGATAATGGAAATGTATTCTTAACCATACCATATAATTCAATTCCATACGAAACCCCAGTATTTCCTAGTCTGGATGGTGGCCTAAAGCCTGCCTTTGGCCAACCTGGGAAGTGGCAGAGTTTGTCTTTGACCCGTATTTATTTTCTCTGCTGTTGTCTTCTCAAGTGTCTGCACGTGATGTTCTATTTGCCTACAACACTAGCACAGGTATTTCTTGCTATCTAAACATAGGAATCCACTAGATTCAGCTAGCGACTAATTTTGGGTCTTTCTATAGCTCTTTATAAAGTGAGTTTTCACATTTCCAGTCTTATTTTCTTCCCACAGCAACCACATCAACAAGGCAAGGCAGAATACTTACATTTTCCAGCAAGGTAAACAGGTTACCTACTTGTGGATCTGAAATTGGAACCCAGAACTTCCGACTTTCAATTTAGGGCTCTTGCCACAAACTTGGAATTCACAATTTGCCTTGTGTCTCTTTCAATCATCTCTGCTAAGTGCTTGCTTAATTCATATATTAAAATAAATTGAATTAAGTTTTCATTGGGTTATCTTAGCTTAAAGTGTTATCCTTTACAGATAACATTTGAATCTCAATCCTGGAATATAATGCATACTTAAAAAAAAAAAGCCAATAATGTCAGAATTTCAGGTGTCATGAATTGTTTAGAAAATGGAAGATAGCATGTTCAGGAAGAATTCTTGAATTAATTAATGAATAAGTTAATTGAGTTTCTACCATGTAACAGGCCCTGGCGTTACCACAGGAAGCAAAACAAACATGGTCTGTAAGATGGGTCTTGCAACCAGCTCATTGGTGTTCACAGAAATATAATAGATATAGTTTGTGTGTATCTAAAGCTACCTGTGATGTGAAGGCCCCGGGCGGACAAGCTTATTGGATCCTGGCCATGACAGAGGAAGAAGAGGGGAAAAGACAAGAGATGAAACTTTACTGCCAGTGTTCCAAACTACTTTGGCGTTATTCTTTTCAGAGAAATTTTGTATCACCTGGATGGGCTAGAGAGGGCAGGAAGGGTAAGCAAGACTAGTGGATACTGGCAGTAAAATCCTTGTGCAGAGGGAGAGAGCAGGCCTTCCATTTATTTTTTTTTTCATTCTGGATGCCGTGCACAGCTAGAGGGTGTCAATGCTGTTGAGAGGACTGGCTGTGCAACCAGTCCTACTATGCAGCCCACCTGGAAAGGTCCTACTATGCAGCCCACCTGGAAAGGTCCTACTATGCAGCCCACCTGGAAAGGTCCTACTATGCAGCCCATCTGGAAAGGTCCTACTATGCAGCCCACCTGGAAAGGTCCTACTATGCAGCCCACCTGGAAAGGTGATCTACTGTTTGGATCCCCAAAACAGTGCTCTCCTGTTTTGAATCCCTGCTTTACCTATCTCCTTTCATTATGTTTCATTATCTCCTTTCATTATGAGCTTGAGTGGGGAGGCCACAGAGAGAAGGACTAGAATGAGAGCGCACTTGAAGAAGCTCCTTGAAGGAAGTCCTTCTGAAACAGGAATCCTTGAAGAGCAGAGATTCCTAGAGTGTAGTTCTCCTATAGTATGCATACTATGTAAATCTTGCAAGTGATTTGCAAAATTACTAGTGATCAATGGTTTTGAAACCTTTTTTCATTTATACTTGTAATGTAAATTTTTATATTAAAAACTCGGTGAAATGTAAGTGTGGTTCCCTCTCTATCGTAACCACCACTGTGAAGTGGTCTTAGAAATAGTTTCATTGGTCATAACTGATTAGCCGCTGGCTTTAGAAAATCACCATATTTTGAGCCAGCATGTAAGTGACTGCCTTTACCCTGCCTCTCAGTATATGTGTTATTTCATCCATGAGATTAGTAATAAAATACTCTGTATGTCTACCTCTCCTTGTCACATGGAACAGTTTATTTCTCACACTGAAGATGGGTACTGGTCTAACTAATTGTTTGTTTTCATGGGACACTCCATAATATTTATTCCCATTGGTTTCTACTCTTTAAACAAAATATTTTCAAGCCATATGTGAAAAACAAACAAACAAACAAACACCACCAACAGTTTCACAGAGCCAATGGATCCAAATAGCTGAAGTTACTCTTGCACGGGAATTGTTCTCGTGTGCCAGGCCCACCAAGCTCTCGCAACAATCGCCATAATGATAATGGTGATAACAGTATAACGTCTGCCATTTATTTTAGGACATACTCCTGTCACATATCTCAAGGACAAAATGGCAGTGTACTGGCCTCTTTTCATTGCATTACCTCATTGAATCCTCGTTTTTTGACTCTGTAAGGGAGATACTTTGGTATCCTTTTCTTCTAGTTGAGGAAACCAAGGCTCAAATGGCTGAACAACTTGTCAAAGACATATAATGTGGAAATAAATGTTGGAGGTGAGCCCTAATGGAAGGTTATGTGCCTCTAGAAATTCATCCATTTTGTCTAGATTGTGGAATTTGTTGGCATACAATTGTTTATGGTATTCTTTAAGGATTCTTTGTATTTCTTTGGTGTTGGTTACAACTTCTCCTCCTTCATTGATGACTTCTAGAGCCCATGTTCTTTTTCATACCACAGCTCTAGTTAGTTGCCAGAATAAACATAGGGAATAAAGAGGGGCATTTGGGAGCTTTGGCTTGTTGCCCCTTCTCCCCTCAGTGTTCATGACTCCAGCTTAGATCACTTGGGTCCAATAGTGCTCCTTGAACTTGAGGGTTATTTGGGGGGTCAGGTTCTGGGAGTGCACAGAGGCAGTACAGAGAGAGGGAAGGAATAGCCCCAAAGAGTTTAGTCATCTTCAAATGTCCTTCCTAGGTGGTTAAGGAGGGAGGAGGTGTGAAAACCCCAACCCGTGTGTGGCCATCCAATGTCAGGCCACACACCTCAGCAACTCACCATTCCAGTTCAATACTTACAAGTAGATTGTTTCCCACCTATTTCTAAAACTGACCTCCTGAACGTATTCTGAAGACTCAACCCTAGAAAGAAGGTTACGTTCCCTCAACGAGTGGTTCGTAACTTTTCTTGATACCCAAATGTCTTTGATCTTTTGATATACTGATATACACTGTAATCTCCCTCCTCAGAAAAGGATGCACAACACACCGGCACACAGCTCAGTATTTACAATGTTGACACATTCAGAGATGTCTTATAGCTCCTTCATGCTCCTACTGAGGCGTCAAGGCACCCAAGTTAGAAAGAAAGCTTCAGGTATGTTCAGTGTCATAGATGAATGTTTCTTTTCTTTCTTCGGTATTTTTTTCAAGATTACAAAGTAAATTAGAAAGGAAAATGGAAGGGAGGGAGTGAGAAAGGAAGGAAGGAAGAAAAGTAATGAGAAATCAAACAATGGTCGCTCTCCTTTTTTCACAGCTAAAATTGTCACATAATGTAAATAACTTTTGAGGACTTGTCTAATTAGGACAGTTCTAACAGCTAGGAGGGACAAACATTCAATTTCGGCCAGTTTGCAATTTTGAAATGAGAGTACAGCCAATGAGTCCCTAATGAGCATTTATTTTATGCTTTTTAATGGATTAAACAAAAATTTAGTAAGTAACAAGATCTTTAGAACATGAAAAGCAGGCATCCCTCCTGACTCTCAGCCTAATGGTTCTTTCACTTCCCCCAATCCTTGCTCTTTCCTTTCCTTTTTCAGTTTGGCTGTGATGGTCCAAGTCAGATGGGGTAAGGTGCTGTGATGGTTTGAAACAGAGACTGCCCCAGCGAGGGTAAGATGCTGTGACCGTGCTTGTCACCATGGGTGAGGGAAGCAGTAAACCTCAACTCCTGAGAGGTCCTTTGTCTGTGGCAGCCTGGCCCCAAAGCCTCAGCTGTGGATTCCTCGCCAGCTTTCTCTCAAAGCCCAAGTTGAAAAAAAGAGCAGTGGAAGTGAAGTCATCTGTCATTTTAGAATCATCTTACATTAGCTTTCCGTTCTCCGTTAGTCATTCTCCTAGGCATGATGGTATTTAAATAACTTTTTTGGTCTCTCCTTATGCTTCTGCTCTCTCCTTATACTTAGACAAAAGTTTTGCCTCCTTTTTCTTTATAAGTTAGTCATTTAGTGATCAGCCAGTTCTTTTTTAAAAAAGATTATACAGATCAAAACATCCAGACTTTATGTTTAAAGTTTCTAGGAAATCAATAGGTAAAAAAAAATGGACTGATAACAAAAGATGAATACAAGTCACGTGTGACTTCTGCAATTTCAAGAGGTGCTCAAAGTGGTTACCATCAGCGTCCAGACACTTCTGATTATGGCGAATTACTGTTTGAGCAGCATTGACCAAAGTGTTACCATCTCTTAAAATATGTATACATTTCTTGGCACCCCCACTATACACATACCCAAGAGTAGGTGGTAAGTTCTACATATCATAGTATATCCTCATCATGGAATAGTCATTAAAAATGATAGCTGTGAAAATTGGCATCATTGGAAGGAGGATGATTTAAATCCAAATAAAAAATTTATAAATGCTATGATTCCAGCCATGAATATATGGAATATGTATTATAGGCTGTATATAAATATATGTATGTATATTACATATAATATATAGGCATTGGTGCCCCACAGACACTGGGCATTGTTCTTAGCAAACAAACAGACAAGTGGTTCTCAAACGTCAGCTCTGTCAGCACCTTCTCGGTGGCTTGTTAAACGTGGACTCTGGGACCCCATCCCAGGGATTCTGGGATGGCTCGTAAGGATAGGTCCATCTAAAAGCTCCCGGGTGATGGCAATGCTGCAGATTCAAGAATCACTGGTCAGTCAGCACTGCCTGAGGCTAGTGGTTCTCAGCCCTGGCTGCACATTCGATCATTTGACGGGAACTTTTAAAAAATACTGATGCCTTTGTCCCAACCACTCCAGATAATTAAATCAGAACTTCTGAGACTGTGTCCCAGGCCTCAGGTTTTAAAAGCTCACCAGGTGGTTCTTACGTTCAGCCATTGCTTTTAGACCAGTGTTTCTCAGACTTGGGTGTGTGCCTCACAGTTGTCTGACGGCTTGTTCAAATAGACTGTTGGACCCCTCCTTCAGAGTTTCTGACTCAGTTGGTGTGTGGCCAGCCAGAAAACTTGCATTTCTCACAAGTTCCCAAGTGATGTTAATACTGCTGGTCCATTGTGAGACATTGCTTTAAAGTTTAGACTTTCATGATCTAGGCCAGCAGACTGAATCGTAATACTTCCACTGGTGTCACTGCAAATTGCAACATTTTTGGAAAATATTGTAGCAATATATGTATTAAAAATCATAAACACTTTCATGCCTGTTGATCTGGTAATTCCGCTTTGGGGAAATCTATCCTAAGGAAATAGACTAGATATGGAAAACAGCTATAAGCTTGATGTTCACAGAACTGAGTTTTATAATGGTCAAATATTATCTAGCTAAAATATCTAAGAGTAGGTGACTGGTTTAATAAATCATGGTACATCCCCATAATGGAACAGTCATTAAAAATGATAGCTGTGAAAGTTGACAACATGGATAAGTGTTGTGATTTAAATCCTCATAAAAACATGTATAAATGCTATGATTACAACTATGAAAAAGTACACATAGGAAGAAAATACCAGGAGGAAATAAACCAAAACAATAAATGTCATCTCAAGATGATGGGATTTTTTTCATTTTTCATTTCCAAATTTCTATGACTGCGTTTATCAATTTTATAACTATAATTATATAATAGCTATATTTATATATTTTATATATTACACACACACATATATATATATATATATATATATATATAGCATCAAATTACTCATTACCACGTCTCTTCATGAGAATGTGGTTTTCTCTTGGTTTGAAGTGAAATTTCTAAGAATTCTGTATTTGCCTGTAGATCCTAATTGCAACTTTCCCGAATGAGTGACAGCACATGCCCTCTTTCCTGCAGCTCCTGTTCACGTATTTTCTGAGTGATGTTAATTACCTCAGAGGTGACATAGAAAGTGCTTAAAGGTTCCTATTAGGCAGAGAGCAGCCGAAGAGAGAGGTGAGCACATGTTGATGTTTCCTTTTTTATGATGAATAAGGCATTCAAATGAAACTCATCTCTATTCACTGTGCCTACAATATCTAAAGAATTTGTAAGACCTACGGCCTGCCCCCAGTTATACTGTTTCTTTCTGTGCTGGTTCACCAGAGGAGTTGGAAGTTATTTTTCTAAGTCACCATGTTAAAAAAAAAAAAAATATATATATATAACAGTTCAAATCCCATGAGCAATCAGGAGATTGCTCACTATAATAAAATAGACCTAAGACGTAGATGGCTTGGGGTAATCTTACTTTGCAGACTTTATTACAACCAAATTACCTGCCATAAATACCCGTACCATCCTTAGGACCAGACTATGGTCAGCTCTTAGGATGGCACACAGAACTTAAATTGTCAAAAATGAGTGTATTCTTTATTAGTTTTTTAAGCATCCCTAATGTTATTATTACAGTTTTTAATTGTATGAGACATTTCTAAGCCACTGACATTAGCACAGTGTTAGGAAATGAGATGTCCTTGGAACCGGGATGATTTTTATATCTTCAACTGAAGTATTTTCTATATTTTTGGAGAGTGTATTTTCTATTATTATTACTATTTGTAATGGAAACATATTTAGATTTATAAAAAAATTTCACCAAAGTCTTTGTTGATTGCTGTTCCTTTTATTCCACTCTTCTAGGATAATTTCTCTCCTTGCCGAAGTACATCTATCTCTTCTTTCAGAGATACGTGGGTAATAACTCTCTCTTATACACCTGAAAATATTGTTATTCCCACTCTCTCTAATTAATTAGGATAACGAATTTAGATCTTCCCACTATACTTTGGATATATTCTCCATTATTTTGCATCTCTTGTTGCTGATGAGTTTGCTGACAATTGATTGTCATTCCTTCTGGGTAATTTTTGTTTTCCTTCCTTAGCTCTCTTTCTTTGATATTCTGCAATTTTATTACAGTATAAATGGATGTAAATTTAGTTTTATTTATTCTGCTTGTGTTTCATCTGTCCTTTTCAATCTGACAACTCATGTTTTTCTCCCATTCTGAAATTTCTTAGCAATTATTTCCTGAAAGTTCTATTAGATGTTCTTGAAACTGCTCAATAAATCCTCCATATATCTTAATTCTTTTACATAATTTTCATCCCTTTATACTTTTCTGCTGTATTTGAAATTTCCTCAGTTCTAACTTCTAATTCACTAATTCTTTCATTGCATTTCTTTTTAAATATACTCATATGAGTTTCTGTTATTTTAATGACCAGATTTTTCATTTATAAAATTTTTAATTGATTCTTTTTTTAATCTTCCAGTTCTAATTTTATAGGTGTTTTTTGTTTTGGTATCGTAAGCTCCTATTCTTGTTTGATGGCTGCTATCTTGTCCTTGATTTTTTTTGAGCATTTTAAACAACAAAATAATTATCTGATTGTTCTAATACTTCCCTTTCCTTGAGTATAAAATCTTCTTTGCTTATAATTTTTACCTATGTTTAGGGTTAAAGATATTTTCAAATTATTTTTCACTTAAAAAAGGAAATATTTCTAATGTACACAAAAGCACAGAAACAGTACAAACACCCATATTTCCACACCAGAAAAGAAACGGTAAAATTTTATCATAAATATTTCAGATTATTTTAGAATAATAAGCATCATTATTACTCTAATCATTATTTTTAAGAGAAAAATAACCATTATTATTATTAAAATTTATGATTAATATATGCTTAAAATATATGTTTTATTCTCGATTTCCTTATGCCTTATAAAGGCTGACCTCTCTCCTACAATTATGGGTTATATTTATCCATACTTATCCAGATTTGTGCACTTATATTACACAATAATGTATCCATAATATTTAATATTTTTGATATTTCTGAAAATTTACAAAAATAGTATATTGTGCTATCTTGCAATGTCCCTTTTTAATCTTAATCATGTGTTTGAGATCTATGTTGATAGATAGAGGGCGCACATTCCTGTACATATTTCACCACATACATATTTTGGAATCTCTCAAGAAAATGTACCCAAAGTAGAATAGCCGAATCCTCAGCTGGATCCACCATCAGCTTTGTGAGGTAGTGCCAAGTTGCGATCCCTGTCACTGTACCAACACATACTCCCTTCCACCAGCAGTGGATGAGAATTCACATTTCTTCACATTGCCATTGATGTTTTATTGCTGATTTTACTTTTTTAATCGGCTCTATTGAAATATAATTTACGTACAATAAAATTTGCTAATTTTAATGTACAATTCAGTGAGTTTTAACAAATGTATACAATCCACCACAATTAGGATAGAATTTCCATCATCCTGAAAAGTTCTTTCTTGCCCTTTTTGGTCAATTCTCTTTTCACTCCTGGCCCCTAACAACCAGTAGTCTACTTTCATTAGTTTTCCTTTTTCTAGAATTTTGCTTAGCATAGTGTTTTTGACATTCATCCACCATATTCATGTATTAGTGCTTTGTTTCTTTTTATTCCATATAAATAGTCTATAAGTTGATGGCACAAGATGGAAATTTGGGTTCCAGTTTGGGGCTATAATGAATAGAGCTATTATTACTGACCTACAAGTCTTTGTGTGGACTTGATAAATACCCAGGATTAGAATTTCTGAGTTCTATGGTAAGTATATATTTAATTGTATAAGGAACTGCCAAACTGTTTTTCCAAAGTGGCTGCACCATTTTCCATTCCCACCATCAATGTGTAGAGTTCCAGTTGCCTACGTCTTCATCAACAACAGAAATTGTCAGTCTTTCTAATTTTAGCCATTTAAGTGGGTGTGTGCATTTCTCTAATGATGAATGATGTTGAGAATTTCTTCATATGTTCATTTCCATTCATGTAAGCTCTTTGGTGAAGTTTCTGTTCAAATATTTTGCCCATTTTTAACCAAATTGCTTGACTTCTTAATATTCCATTGTAGAAATTCTTTATGTAGTCTGAATAGAAGTCTTCAATAAGATATATATTTTGCAAATATTTTCTCCCAGTTTTTGATTGCCTTTTTTATTTTTTGAATGCTTTTTAAAGAGCTAAAGTTGTCTTTAATATTTTTATTTTTCTATATTTAATTTTTTATTATTTTTACTGCTTTGATTTTTGTCTACTTTATTTTTAAAATATATTTTCCTTTAAAATTGATATATCCATTTTAGAAGACTACTGATATAAAATTAATGAGTTTTTAAAAATCCAGTATTTAATTAGTAAATATGTAACTTACTACACTTAACGGTGGTGTATTTAAAAGGAAGAGTGGATAATGAAATGTCCCATACATCTTGGAGATGTAACTAAAATAGTTACATCTTTAGCAATAGTCCTATATATTCTAGAGCATTGTTGCCTAATAGAAATGTAATGCAAGCCACCTACGTAATTACATATGTAATTTAAAATATTCTCGTAACTACATTAAAAATTAAGATAAACAGGTGAAATTAATTTTAGTAATGTATTTTAGTTAACCTAAATGTATCCAAAATGATATCATTTTAACATATAATTAATATAAAAATTGATGTGATATTTTACATTCTTTCTTTCATACACTGCTTCAGTTTAAAGTGCTGAATATCCACATGTGGCTAGGGGTGTATCATATTGGTCAGAGCAGTTTCAGAGGAAAGGCAAAATTTATTTCAATTGAATAATCTCCTACAGTGTGTGTAATACTGTACAAGGTGTTGATAAAATATGAGATTCAGCTGTGTAGCCAGGAGAATATCAAAGAGCAATGTCGTCTTTGAAGGTTTCCTAGAAATACTAGTGGGTAGTTCATTAAGCTCTATTTGTTACATGTTAGAAAGGGAATGTAGGTCTCAAAAATCCTGGTAGTGACAGGAATTCTTTTACCATTAAACAGAAAGCAGTTGGCGGGGTGGGGGAAGAGGGGAACACCTTTGGTTAGAAAATGTACACTCGAGTTTCTTCTTCCAGGCAAGGGAGTTAATAGTTTAGTAATATTATTGTTCAGTGACCCATATCAGTGGAGTTCCTTCTGAATGGTCTTCATTGTTTTAATTATCACAAAATTCCTACCTATACAAGAATCTCGGTGTGTCCTCTTTTCCCTCCCACCCATGTGCAACAATAGACATACAGCAATTCCACTGCTGGGTATTTACTGAAGTGAATGAAAACTCTCCTTTGCACAGATCAGGGATTGCCAGGAAGTGGAGGTGTGGGAGGCAATGATTGAAGAAGCACAGGAGAACTTTTAAGGTAGCAAAACTCTTCTTTATCTTGATTACATTGGTGGTTACACAATTGTAGGCATTTGCCAAACTCCTAGAGCCTAACACACAAAAAAAGACTGACTTTTGTTACAGATGTTACTAAGAAAAAAATGTTTTGTGTAACTTATTAATATTAAATGCTAGGATCAAAAATGGGGCAAAAGTAAGAAAATGTAAAGATGATTCAACACCAGTTTTTACGGGTGCTGAGATTTGACCTGGAAACCAATATTGCTTCAACTTAATTCAATCCACTGAATGCCTTCCTGTTTGGGGCCCTGGGCCTGCTTCAGGGATAGATAGTGAGTAAGACCTAGCTGCTGACTTCAGGACGCAATGTTCTTTTTTGTGAGACACATGCAGGCATATGATGAACATTTTTATAGTTTGCTCGCCTCCAAAGTACAGCAAATTATGTTCTAAGCATGCTTGTTACTTTGAAGCAAATCCAAGGAAGCTGTTTGGAAGGGACACCAGGCAGTAGCAGCATTTGAAGCATTTCTTCATTTCTATCCCTTTCATATTTGGGACATCTGTGCCCTCATAGTGAATTCATTGGGAGGTGGGTGGCATGAAGTAACTTTCTTGCTGCAGCTGGTATTAGTCAGGAAGGACCTATCGTGGGGCAAGGGTATGCTAAGACATATCACACATCTCCAGGGCTGATGGCTCCCTACAAGCTTCCATTTGACTGAAAACCACTTAATCTTGGGTGGGTGACTTGTTACCTACTAATGAAACCACTCACTCTGCTGACTGTAGCCCTTGCAGTCCTGTAATCAGCCCAGAAAAATCATTCCTGTTGGGAATGCAGCAGGAGTCCTGGCACAAGGGAATATTCAGAGAGCGACAAAACCTTTGTCTCATAACACCTCCTGTGTGGGTTAAGGTTAGACCCATATGTGCTTGATACCAATACTATTTTTCCTTACCTGCTTCTCGTGTTTTACCCCTGCGTGGTATGCTGTCTCACCTTTTCACTGTGTTCTCCTCTGCTGGAAGGGAACATCCAGGTAGATTATAGTCCGTACGTTTGCATAGCACTTAATAGCTGTAGAACACTTTAGTCCTCAAAACAGCTCTGCACAGTAGCGAACGGCAGCGTTATTATCTCAGCTGTACAGTGAAACAAGAGTCCAGAGGGGTTGTAAGTTATCCAAGTTGCCCAACAAGAAAGGGATGGAGTCAGCTCTCAAGTTGGAGTCTTCTGATCCCTACCCCAGCGTCCTTTTCTCTCTTACACGATGCCTCATCATGGTTTTTGTTGGCTTTTGGGTTAAGAGGTGGTGAGTGGTGAAATAGGTTTGTTTTGTTTTATTTTAAGTAGTATTCTGGAGGAGACGAGACAGATCCCACCATGTCCACAGTGTCACTAGCACAATATCCATGAATACGAATTATGCAAAATTGGTGTTAAATGGAGGAATTATGTCACTTTCCTTCTTTGATGTAAATACTACAGAACAATTGCCTTCGTGTCACTTGGTTTGTTACTACACAGTTGGGATGGAATGAGACATGGAATCGGGCAACAAGGTGCAGCTGCCTGGTCTTCACGTCAGAGGCTGTTCTGGAGCCTTGGTTTTGAACTGTTTCCACATGGTTGGAGGTTCCCACAGAGGCATCTACTTCCAACAGCAGTGACCTTGCCTGGAAGTTTTACACCCACCATGATTCTTCCTATTTTTAAAACCTTTCAAGGGTTTTAAACAAACTAGTTAACTGCTTGTAGCAATACTGATCTTACCGATGTAATACTTACCATGATGCAGTTATTTGAGGGAAAATGAAAAAGCCCTTACAAGCTTGAACTATCATCTCACTGGAATCTATTCTTAAAATATGTTCTTAAAATCTGTTTTCTCTTCTTGGATTAAAATATCTACTATAGGTGTGGGGGAAAAAAGATGTGACATATTTGGCCAGTATCAGCTACTAATGATTAGTGTTAATTAAGCAAGTATTTATTATACACATCTATGAAGAGAGACTGTGATAATAGCTATAAAAATATGTAACTGCCATGTGATAAGTGTTTAGTAAAGATCAATCTCTTACCCATTATTTCCTTTACTCCCAGAACAACCTAATGAGAAAGTTTTGAAAGAGGGACTGAGACTTAGAGGTTCAATAACACGTTCAACTAAAAAGTGGAAGAGCTGGGATTCCAATCTGGATCTGCCTTTAGCCATGACTGTGTGAGCAAGACACAGCTCTTTTACTCAAGTAAATTAGAGTGTACAAGGGATCCTGAGAAAGGACTAAGCATGTGGGAAAATAACAATTCATGGAAGATGTGATGGGAACTGTCAGAGGAGGATGAGCAAATGTGCTTTGAGATTTGAGAAGCAAAACTCTCACCTGGTTGAAAGGGCTAACGGCAGAGGAGGCTTCATGGAGGACATGGCTCCTGAGGTGGGCCTGAGGGGAAGGGAGGGCTATTGTGGCAGACAGGGATGTTTATCTGTAGCCTGTAAATGTGCTTAAATATAAATGTTGATTGCGCATTATCAGCAGAGAACAACACATGCAAATTCTGGCTCTTGAAGTTTTATTTGAAATCCTTTCTTGATCTTTAGGTCAAAGCTCAGAGCTCTCTCTCTCTCTCTCTCTCTAATAATAAATACACATAAATAACCCTAGTGATTGTGTGTACACATATACACACAGCATAATTAGTATGATTTTAAAAATTATTTTCCTCAGAACGTCTTTGTTCTTAGGAGAAGTACTTATAGACAAAGTGACATGATGTCTGCCACATAGAAATGATTCAACAGAAAAGAGTATATATGACGTATGACAGTTAAGTTCACGAACTTGCCACCCTGCGCTTACACTGAAGAAAAAATTACAAAAATTCGTCGAATTGTGCTTCAAAATTGTTGGCTGACTGTGAGAAGCATAGCAGACCAAGTAAATATCAATAGAGAATCAGTTAGGAAAATCTTAACTGAAAATCTTGGCATGAGAAAGGTGTGTGCAAAAATGGTCCCGAAGGAGCTCTTGCATCACGACAATGCACCAGCTCACACGGCACTGTCTGGGAGGGAGTTTTTTGCCAGTAAACAAATAACTATATTGGGACACCCTCCTTACTCACCTGACCTGGCCCCCAATGACTTCTTTCTTTACCTGATGATAAAGGAAATAGTGAAAGGAAGACATTGTGATGACATTCAGGACATCAAGGGTAATACGATGACAGCTGTGATGGCCATTCCAGAAAGAGTTCCAAAATTGCTTTGAAGGGTGGACTAGGTGCTGGTATCAGTGCATAGCTTCCGAAGGGGAGTAATTTGAAGGTGACCGCAGTGATATTCAGCATTGAGTTGTGTAGCACTTTTTCTAGGAATAGTTCACAAATTTAATTGTCAGACCTTGTATGCATACGAGTGCATGCACGCATGAGTGTGTGTGTGTGTGTGTCACATTATATGTATTAATAGATCACTCTTAAAGAAGAGTAGACTAGATGGATGAATAGATAGATAGACAGATAGTAGATATATGGATAAATGGATGGAGGGAGAGACAGAGACAAAGAGGGAAGCAGAGAAAAGAGAACTGTGAAGCATGTTAATAATTAGTAAATATAGGTTCTAAGTGAAGAGTACATGAGTGTTCATTATGCTATACATTAACTTTTCTTTGTTTAAAATTTTCCACCAAAAGTTGGGAGAAAACATGGAAATAAATGGCAAAAGAAGTCAATAAAAACCGCCCACAAACCCCAGCCTGATATAGCCACATTAACACACTATATACATTTCCTTCCAGTCTTTTTTCTAGATATGTTTTTTATTCACACCATTTTGTCATTGAGTTGCATATACAGCTCTGTAACCTTCTGTTTTTTCACTTAGCACTGAGTCCCAAGCATTTTCTCACCAATAGAATCCCTGGAAGGAAAAAAAGAAAAGTTCTCCAGGATTAGGACCTACTTAACTATCAGTACTGTCCTCTCCTGTTCCCTTCATAGCTAAGCTTCTTCAAAAGTAGTCTCCACTTCCTCAACCTCCATTTACTTTTCCACCCACTTAAAATCCAGCATCATCCCCACTTCCCCCATGGAACCTGCTTGGGCAATGGAAGCTCCCACTAAGTCCAGTGAACACGTTTTGGTCCTCATCTTACTGTCTTCTCATCTTTCCTTCTTGAGATTTCCTGTTTCCTTGGCTTCCATACCACCACTCTCTCCTGCTGCCTTTCCTGCTTAATTGGAATCTGCTCGGCAATTTCACAGGCCTCTCTTCCTCCCTGTTTCTTAAATGCTGGTGTTGCTGAGGAGCCTCTCTGTAACATTGTCCCCGGGCCGGAGGTCTTACTGGCTCAGCTGGTTTTCACTTCCACCTATGTTCTGATGACTTCTGAATCTACCCATTTATCTCTTAACTCTCGCTTGAATTTCAGTCTCAGTATCCCATGGCCCACCTGGGATTTCCATAGTCATCTCAAATGCAACATGCCTAAACTGAACTCATTGTCCTCTGCTTCTCAGCTTCCCCAGCCCACCTAGAGACACTTGCTCCCCTAAGTCATCTTTCACAGGGAAGGATACCATCTTCTACCCAGCTTTCTGAGCTGGAAGCATAGAGTCCTTCTAGAATCCCCCCATATTTGATGAAAACCAAGTCCTATTAATTTTCTCTTCTACCTCTTGAATATGTCCGTTGTTCATTGTCACTGCCATGGTTCAGGCCCTCATCAGCTCTGTCCTGGATTCTTGTACAATTTCCAAACTGAACTCTCGTACTTATTCCTGTCTTGTCCATCCTTAATGCAACTACTAGAGTTACCATGTTATTTTCCTCTTAAGATCCCTTAAAGCGTCCTTTTTTATAGCTCTTCATACATTATGTAGCTTTTTATTTCACTAAGAATCCTTTCTTGACTGACTTCCCTTCCTTCTACCACTATGCTCAGTGATGGCTCCCTACTTGGTGCCTCGTCCAGTCCTTATACAGAGGTCTGCCATAGCACTGTCTCCCTGGATGCTCTCACTCAGGCCCAAGTTTTAAACACCAAATATTTCCCAATGACTTCCATGTTTGTCTCTCCAGATCAGACCTCGCTCCTGAGCTGCAGATTCTTAGAGCTAACGTTGGGTTAATAAATACATAATTTCTCTTGCTATTCTGATTGTTCATTTTAGAGCTCCACTTCAGTGTCTAATTGGCTTCTTAGCCTTGACATGCAAAACCAGACATTTTTATTCTGATCCTCTCAGTCTGTACCTCCCCTAGTTACCCATCTTTGTGAATGACACCACTGTTAATCCAGTTGCTTGATCAAAACATCTAACAGTAATCCTTGATTTCTCCTCATCTCCAAATTTACTATCACATGCCGTTAGTCCTACCTCCAACATATTTCGCGAATCCATTTTCTTGTGCCCAGCCCTGCTCCTGTACAATTCAAGCCTCTACCGTTTCCTGCCAGATGATCTCAGTAGTTTCCTGCTTTCTCTCTTGCTTTTCTACCATCCTGTTGCACATCTAACAGCCAGAAGGACCTTTATACATGAAAAACAGAGTATGTCCCACCCTTGCTTAAAATGTTTCATTGGTTTTCCATCAAACTTTGAGTAAACTAGGAACTCTTCACCATGCTCGACAAAACGTCATGTGATTCACTCCTGCCTACTTCTCAAGTCCATCTCACATCGTTCTGCCCCTAACCCACTGTACTCACGCTACTCTTTCCTTCTTTATATTACTCAAACAAGACACACTTGTTCCTACCTTGGGTCTTTTCAACCTGCTCGTCACTGCCCTGAAACACTCTGTCTCCAGATCTTCCTGTGGTTGGTTCCTTCATATTACTTGAGTTTCAGCTTAAATGTCACCTCCTCACAGAAGCCTTCCTGATTACTCATTCTAAAGTAGCCCCCAGGTCATTTTCTTACCCTGATACCTTATTACAGATCTTGTCAATGTTTGAAGTTTTCTCATTGGGTTATTTATTTGCTTTTTGTTTATTGTCTCTCCCTTTATCCATTAGAATGTGAGGTATAGAAAAACAGTGATTTTTGTTTGGTTGTTTCTTTATTTACTTTTTACTTTTTAACTGCTACGTTCCCAAAACCTTAAATAGTTTCAGACACATAGGAGACTAGGTAAATATCCATGAGTGAATTAATAGTACCTGTAATTATTTTTGCACACTTTTATTTACATGTCTACTATTATTACATCCCATGGTTCTTGGGGGGCTTAGCCTGTCCTTTTATTTACTTTTAAATTCAGGTATACATATTTTGAATAAATTTTAAGACTGATCTGGTATATTGATCCAAGTTCTGATGTAAAGAACAGAATCTACTGTAGCTAATATAAATAGAATAGAACTTGTTATAGGGCAATAAAAGTTCACTGAATTCAAGAGGACTGAAAAAACAGACTGCGTTGAATTTGCAAGAACATCTCCAAAAGTCCTACTGTGGAATTTTGCCCCCAAAAGAAACACTACTTTTTCTGTGACAAGAAGTTCCTTGTCAAATTTTGAAGCTCCCACTTCCGCTGCTGGCTTCAAAATCATGGGCCCATCATAGGAGGCAGCCAAGATCAGTAAACTTTCATGATGTCAAACTGTCTACCCCTATTACTGTCAGCTACAGACTCACATCGGGCCCGTTACAATCCACAAGAGAAAAATGGATGTTCGGAATGATGACTTGGTACTCACAAGAGTTGTTATGGGGTATTGGGACCTCTGCTATAGCTGCTACAAAAAAAAAAAAAAAAAAAAAAAAAAACCAAGAAAAAAACAAAAAAACACACAAACCTTTCCACAACTGTACTTGCTAGTGGAAGCAATAGAAATAAGCTTTTTCTTACCTGCCCTTTCGTATCTCACAGAAGTGCATTCTGACTGGTGGAATTAAAATCACATTTGGAACCCTAGCTGCAGGGAAGTTTCAGAAGTACAGTTTTCAGCCTTCCAGCGTCTGTGTACAGGGGGGCACTCTAGAAGAAGGTTGGAAAGGATCTTGTGTGTCAGTTTACTAATTCACATAACTGTTGGACAGTTATCATAATTGGTTATCTATTGTTACATAACAAATTGTCCCGAAATTTAGCAGCTTAAAACAACAAATATTTATTCTCTCATAGGTTCAGGGTTAGGAATTCAGCAGGGGCTTAGCTGGATGGTTCCTGGTTCAGCATCTGACACGGTGGAGGTCAAGATGTGAGTTGGGGCTGCAGTCATCCAAAGGCTTGACTTGATCTGGAGAATACACTTCGAAGATGGCGCATTCACATGGCAGTTTGCAGGAGCCCCAGTTTCTTGTTGACTTTTAGCAGGAGGCCTCTGTTCCTCTCTGTGTGGGCTTCTCCCTCGAGCTGCTTGGTTGTCCTGACAACATGGTAGCTAGCTTCCCCCAGAACAAGTGTTCCAAGAGAAAATCAGGAGGAGGCCCAAACATTTTCAGACATAGCCTTAGAAGGCAACACTGTCACTTCTGTCATATTCTGTTTGTTAGAAGCAAGTCATTACGTCCAGTCCGTTCTTAAGGGAAAGGGAATTAGGCTCCACTCTTTGAAGAGAATATCATAGAATTTGTGGACATATTTAAAAATGACCACAGTTACCTTTAGCCATCACGAGTTGACAAGGCAAGGGTATAGTCAGGATAGAAATAATGCTCCAGGGAAGGTTGATTCTGTGAGGACTGAACTTTTGGGGTCTGAGATTGATCTGATGGATCTAGGTCAGCCTAAGCAATTGTGTATCCCCAGCACCTAGCACCATGTGAAAACTGCGGTACAATTAGACACTGGGTGTTCAATGAATAAAGGAAGAAAGGAAGAAGGAAGGGAGGGACGGAAGAAGGGATGGATTGAATAAGTAGATAATGGCTGGATGAATGAATCCCACCTCTTAGGGTCCCAAACCATAATTAAACAAATCCTTCAAATGCTGTGATTCAGTAGCCAACCTGGTTGCATTTGGCTCTGAGTTGCTTCTTTAAAGGTAAGACAGCTCATTTCAAAACAGTGCACAAAATCCAAACCTCGAGGAAAGCCACGATGAAGCCCTCCTGTGTCTGCTGTTCAGGATTTGTAATCAGCAAATAGAAGCTAGTCAAGTTCAGGTCAATAGCCCCACATGCTCTAGATCAGGGGTGTCCAAAGTTTTTTCAACGGTTTTCACCAAGGGCCATATGCGGTAAAATACACAAACAGCCAGGCCACTCACTCCAGGTGAAGTACATATTGCCTCACCTGGTTTATTTAAGTAAACTAAACATATTTTTGGAATTTGCTGCGGGCCAATTAACAATGGATTGTGGGCCGCAGTTGGCCCGCGGGCCGCAGTTTGGACACCGCTGCTCTAGATGTTACGGAGACAGCCATTGCTTTCGAGCAGCAGAAAATGTGCTCACTCGCTCGGCTCAGCAAATTCAGAGGGGAGAAAGGTGACTGTTCCTGTTCTACCTTACTTTTTTTTTTTTTTCACCAGCCTGAATCGCTTGCTATTTTTGAAAAGTTGCTTCCTGTCTAGCAAGATGCAGCTAATGACAGAGCAGCAAATTTCTCACTCATCAATCTGAACTAGCAGCTCTAAACTAGCACAGCACTTTTGAACGTGCTATTGGTGAAAAAAAATGGAATGTCAGATTGGTCACCTTTGAAAGGGTTTCTTGAATCACGTGACTAGTTTTCTGAAGAGTGAAAAACAAGCCTCAGGGCGACAGCATCCCATTGTTCAGGCAAAGAGTTCTGAGAGGTCCCTTGAGCTTCCCTTTAAAATGTTGGTTTTAAGTGTCCAGTCCTGTGACTTGCCTCAACATTTCTGTTTTGAAGACACTGGATCAGACATGCTGTTATAACATAATATTTTTTTCATCTAGAAAACTTAGTCTACTGTTAAATAAAGGCCATTTGCAGCCATTTATTCAGCACACATTTACTGAGCTCTTACTAGACACTTGTTGGTGTGCTAGTCCCTGGGGATACAGGGCAAACAAGAGAGAAATGGCCCCTGCCTGGCTGTTGAGGTTCAGCTTTTTATGCCTCCTTGATATCAAATTCAATAAAACCTGCCTTTTGACCTCTACTTAGTTTTGCCTGAAACTGGAAGGTCACTTGGGTGTGACAGACCTTTGGGAAAGAAAACAGAGGGGCCTATTGTCTCACATGACCCCACTCTTCTTGTTGCTCTGTCTTTAAATTTGTAACAAGCACTGTAGTTGTGATAAGTGTGCCCCTTTCAATGAACTTGACTGCCACAAGGCCCAGTGACTTCCGCATGGCAGGAGTATCTCTTGGGGCATGCCATCCCCACTCAGTCAGCTGGCCACAACGGGCAACTCTGAACTGTGTACATCCAGAAGATGAGTGAGCATTTTTCATGTTGCAAGTGGCAGAAACCCACACGCAGTGCTGGCCTCGGGAGCCGTCATAGTCTGGGAAGCTCAAACCATGGCACCAGGCTCTGTTTCTCAGCTGTTCTTCCTTTGGGATTTGAGCTGTCTCATACTGTCCGTGTAATTCTTTTTCTTCTTGGTGACATTATAGCTACAGCCTCAGAAGCCTCATAGTCTCACACCCTGGTCCAGAGGAAAAGGAAAAGCTTTTCTTTCATAAGGCCTCAGCTAACAGCTCCTAGATTCCGACTGCTCTGATTGGTTACAGGCCCATTTTTGAACCAATCATGGTGGCCAGGGTGGGTGGGATATGCTGATTGGCTTAAATCAAGCAAAATGAAATCAGTTGGTTTGGAATGGAATCAGTCCCATCCAAGCTGCTGACTGAAGTTAAGGGAACGATGATTTAAAGGAAATTTGGGCACGGTTAGGAAAAGGAGAGGTTATGGATGCCTCTACCACTTTCTTCGGTGTTCTCAGCCTTCCTTTTCTTTTTTAAAATAGTTGTTTTTTAGAACAATTTTAGATTTTCAGAAAAATTGGTAGGATAGCACAGAGGGTTCCCATATACTCCACACCCAGTTTTCCCTATTATTAATAGCTTACAGTATATGGTACATTTGTCATAATGAACTAATATCGATACATTATTATTAAGTAAGGTTCATACTTTATTCAGATTTTTTTTATTTTTACCTAATATCCTTCTTTTGTTCCTGGATCCTATTCAAGATACTACAGGACAATTAGTTGTCTTGTCTTCTTACGCTCTTCTTGGCTGTGGCAATTTCTCACTTTCCTTAATTAGTATCCCCATCCTTCGCCTTGCCTCTTAAAACCCGATGTTGCTTTTATCAAATCAGTGTGTCCAGCTCATAGTAGGAGTTGAAGAAATTACTTGTTGCATGGTTCAATTAATGAAAGCTGACTTTTATACTCTCAGTTCATTTAATGGTTTTAGGAATTCTCCCTTTAGGGGGATTTACACCTTAAACTGAAATTTTATTTAAGCCAGAGGGGATGATGTTCTAAGCATGAAATTATAAGTTCAGTTGGAGAATGTGGTGGCGATGGAATTCTGGGAAAAGGAATTTAGCCATGGGGGACTCGTGGCACATCTGAATTCATATTATAGAGTCATGTAAACTCCAGTGTCATGAGGAGAACTTTGATATAATAGAGGGTAGGATTCAGAAGATAGCAACGGTGGTGGAATGTTTTTTTTGGGGAAATTACTAGTCAAAGAAATAACAGCTACTACATGTAACTTGCTTCATTCTGTCAAAGGAAACTAGGAAAAGGAGGCTAGGGCTACAACAGATACTAGGAGGTGCTTTTTATTTCATTCTTTTACATGCTTCATAGCCTCTAGACTGGGGAGAAGCATTGGTAATTTTTTATTTTTAGCTTGGTTTAGCTATCTATAATTAACAAATCAATGTTTAGCCCTTCACAGTTTGCTAACAGCCAGCTGTAACCATTAGCCCTGGAACATCTAGGACCAGGAGTGTTCTAGCAACTTCTGGCTCTTTATTGTTTCATGCTGCTCATGCTTCATACTGGTACTAGGGGGAGATAGTAACAGGCAATTCCTGAGACTGACAGAGCTACCATGTTTCCCCGAAAATAAGACCGGGTCTTATATTAACTTTTGCTCCATTAGGGTTTATTTTCAGGGGCTGTCTTAATTTTTTTATGTACAACAATCTACATTTATTCAAATACAGTCATGTCATCTTCTTCTGGAACATTGTCATAAGTACTAAATGTGTCCATCTGGCTGACAATCTTAACTTGGGGCTTGTTTTCGGGGAAGCACAGTAGTGAATGAAGCTCTAGAAACTGTGAGGAGTTTGCTGCTCTAGAGCAGTCAATGGTTAGTCTTGGTCAACGGTAGGAATTTTTTGAGTCCTCTTTCCAGGAGACTTAGGTTGGAATAAGACAGGAAGACTGTCCATGACTTCCTTCTTCTACAGATCGGCATCTGATCCTGTGAGGGGCCAATCTCGGGCTCAGACCAACCTTGAGCACACCTACGGAACAGGCAAACCTGGTGTCCCATGTCCCAGTTGTTCTTTTCCTATCTCTCCTGTCATTGCTGATTGTCATCCCTCACTCCTCAGGCTGTAGGGCCCTTATGTTGCGGTCTCATAATCTTGTTACTTTCCTTTCATAGCCCATTCTTAGGAAAGGGCCTAACAAACCCATTTGCATCAGGATGTGACTATCTGAAAATGTTCAATCCTTGTCAAGGAATGAACCTTTAATAGTAGAATTTCAGGCATCAGACATCTGTGACTAGTACTCGGAGGGTAGATACAGTTTTACGGAGGATCCCTTCCAATCCAGTGCCCCGGAAATGTGGCCGTAGGTACCCAGCTCCCACACTGTGTGTGACCAGAGTTGGGAAGTGGGGTCAGGATTAGCACCCTGCTCAGCTGCCATGAATTGGAGGAAGCCTCTCCTTTCCCAAGCCAGACTCTTCTGGGTTTGACACCCAGGGGTCTTGCCGTTCTCTTGGCATATTGTTGAGGAAAGCTACCACTCGTCTCCTTCTCTGTATTTCATGTGCATGTGTTCAATTCAGTAAAGATTTCTTGAGCACCTCCTTCTACCAGGTGATGTGTGAAGCTTCAGGCCAGGTAAGTTAGCTCTGACTACCCAGGCTGGAAGTCTCGTGTGGGCTCCTACACACAGGAAAGTCATTCTGCCAGGAAGCCATCAGGGAGTTCATTCTTCTCTGGTGTCAGAAGGGCAGAGGGAGGCTGGAGAGAAGAAGGGTGAATCCTGCCTGGGAAGGGCTGTTTCAGAAGCATCTGGAAGTACAGCAGTGCCTTTTTGGATTTGACAGGAAAAGATGGAGGAAAGGAAAGTCATTCGATCAGTAAGACTAGTCATAAGGGGCATGACCTGCTGAGGCTGTAGTCTGAGGGGCACAGGTAACTGGAGGTGGCATCTTGGGCTGGTAAGGGTTCAGCACTGAACTCAGTACTGTTTACCAGCAGTGTGACCTTGGACATATTGCTTTACTGTCCTGTGCCTCATTTTCTCATCTGTAAATGGGGATAATAGTAGCTAACCTGTAGGATTGATGTCAGGATCAAAAGAGTTATCTAGGACACATGCTTGAAAAAGTTGTGAGACACGGCAATGGCTCAAAAACTGTTCTTGTACAGTTAAGGAACCATTAGACATTGTACCAAATAAACCCAAATGTCAGTGCTCAACACAATAAAGATCTATTTTGTCACTCATCTCACAGTTCTATGGGGTTGTTCCTGTTCTCAGGGGTTCTTCTATTCAGGGACTTCACCATCCCCTGGGATGTCAGAGCCCTTGGCAGTTTGTCGGCAGGTGGCGGTGGGAAAAACACGACTGCTTTTAACCTTTACCCAGGCTTGAAAGCGACATATATGATTTGGTGAGAACAGATCCCACGGCCGCACCTGGCCGGCAGCTGCTACCCAGACAACTCTATGCTCAAGATGGGGAGTGTGGCTTTTGGTTCAGTCAGCTGCCCTGCCTCTGTCAGTTAGGAGGAGGATGGGGAACAAGAGGAGAGGAGGAAGAGGAAAAGGAGGAGGAAGAAGTGGAAGAGGAGGAGGAGGAGGAATAGAAGGAAAGGAGGGGTAAGAGGAGGAAGAGGAGAAGGAGGAGGAGGGGAAGGGAGAAGAAGAGGAGGAGGAGGAAGAGGAAGAGGAGGAGGAGGAAAAGGAGGAGGAGGAGGATGCAGCATTGGCTGGGTCTGATCTGGAGCATCTTGGTTCTAGATTGAGGATCTAGATTTTGCCCAAACATATAATGGTTGGGGAGGGGAGCAATGGTACCCCCCCCCCACACACACACACACCCATTAGGCATATATGAAATCATTGCTCAGTTTCTCTTGTTCCCAGGCTGGGAGTCTGGCACTTTCCGAGGCCCTAGGAACAAGTGGTCATCTTGTTTTCCCTTTCATTGCTGAAATGAAGTGGACAGTGGGATGTATAGCTTATATAAGGTGTTTGAGTTGGTTTATTAGAGGGAGTTCACGCAGAGGGTTAGCCAAATAGCCCTCCAAGTTGAAAAATAATAACACTGCAGCTTTATCTCTGTTTTTATCTGAAGAGCTACCAAGCACTTTACAATGCCTGACAGCATCCCCCCGAGGTGACTAATATTATAGCAATTTTAACAGGGAGATTTTATCTGTTACAAGTTAGAATAAAGCCCTTCTGAAAACACCCTGGCCAAGGTTAAAAAATTCTATTCAGGAAACTGAGGTGGTTGAATACAAGCCCTGTTTTGTGATCTCCCCATTAGGGACTATATAAAGGTCTATATTTTATCATTATGGTGATTTTCTTGTCGGTATCTTGGGTACATTTCTCTGTACAGGAGACAAGTGGAGCCATTGAAACCCTTTCAGACATTTTAGCTGAGAATTATTTCCCCAGGGGAGTGACGTTGTCCTGTAAGTAAGTCCAGAGGGGTGAGAGCAAACTCTTTCCTCTTAACTAAGCTCACACATGAATTTACGCTGAAAAGTATTAGGGGGAGTTTGCTGTCCGCCATATCTTGGTAAATGATCTTGTTTGGGAAAATCAGAATTGGGGCTCCTTTAGGTCTCTCTCTCTCTCTCTCTCTCTCTCTCTCTCTCTCTCTCTCTCTCTCTCTCTCTCTCTTATTAATAATTACATTCTTTGGAGACAGACAAACCTCCTGTAGAATCCAGGCATTACCACTCTCATCAAGGACAAATTTGGAGTGTGTGCGTTCAGGGGGTAGTTTCTATTTTATCCATTAGGTACAAAACCTTTATTCTGGTGCTGTGGATCTACTCCTTCAGACTCTGAGATGACTATTTGCATAGGGGACATTGATGGGAGAGTGTTCTCATGACTCACCTGTATGGAGGAGCAAAGGAAGTAGGATTGGGCAGAAGGAGAAGTTGAACTGTGAAGCAATTGTAATAAAGGCCTCAGCTGAGAACTCTGTAACTAGAATGGCCCAGTAGAGAAGACGGGAGTTGAGATAAGAGGGCCTCGTTTTTGTATCCCTGCATTACCAGCCATTGGATGTGGACTGCCTCTGGGAGGTGGTGTGGCTTTGAGCAGGGCAGCCCTTTTCAGTCAAGAGCAACTCCTGGGAGGGGTTCTGCTGTGTACCACCAGTGGCCAACTCTCCTGGCATCTGGGTGTCTTGGTCCTGAAAAGCAAGCTGGGCATCACAGCATCTTCAGTGAACGCCCCTTGCATACTCAGATCCGCTGTCTTCAAGTATTGAGTTCACTCCATTTGGAAACAGGTCCTCAAGACTTCTGATTAGCCTTTGGCAGGAGAAACTAAGAGGAAGGTTAGAAGACGAATCTCAGCCCCTGTGTTGCAGACTGTCTCAGGACCACCCATCCCTTTCTACTACCCATCCCTCCTCACCCTCACTCTGCACTTCTGCAGGTCCAAGTGGCTTATCTTGTGAGGCAACCCAGACCCTCATCCTTGACCACCTTGGTCACCATGTCTATCTTGGTCTGTGATGGCTACATTTGACCTTGAAAATTGGATAGAAATGTACCAAGAGACACCCTAGTAGACATCTGGTCAGAGGAAAATATTTTCTGTCTGCAAACCAGGACCTGTAGACCCGATAAGCTTGCAGTTGTAAAGATGGGAGATGTAACAACCTCAAGTACGTCACAAGAGTAATGATAGTGGGGCCACTCCCACTTCCACCCCTTGGTTCCAGACCCATGTATTTTATCAGTGGCAGACAGTCCTTGAAGGGTGTCATCTCCAAGCTGACACCTCAGTAAGCCTTCCAAAGGTCAGCAGCTTCTGGATTGTGCAGTAAGTCATAGGAATACTAGATCCCATGCTCATATGCCCACTGCTATATACTTTTTTGCTCTAAACTGCGTTCCTTGGTTCAATATGATGCTATGTGTGATACCATATCGGTGGACCAAACATTCTGTAAGCTTTTGGATTATAGTGCAGGCTGAGACTTTAGGGATAGAGAAAGCAAATCTGTACCCAGAATACATGTCAATTCCAGTCAAGATCAATCACAATCCCTGTTAAGTGGTAATCAGATTTCCGCTAAGTGGACGCTTGGTCTTCTCAACAGATGGTGCCATTGGTCTTCTTTACTGGCTAATGGGACATTTATCAGCAACAAGAGCTAGATAAGGCTTGGTGCTAGGAACCCCATACTGTTGAGCCTGTGTGTACCCTCCATTCCTGCCACCACGGCTACTTTGTACATATGGCCATTGTGCCCAAACTGGTGTGACCAATGACAGAGGCTGGCTTTCTTCAAGTGCCTGAGTCATTCTACTTGGTTGTTAAGGGATATCAGTGTCCAGAATCCTCAAAAGTTCTCAATATTTCTCTTTCCTCAGTGGATGATTTCCCGAGTAAATAGTCATATCCCTTTAGGGAAAGTGAGTAAATATTACCACATACACTTGCTGTGGTGTTTCAGGATCTCTTCTGGTAAATCAGCCTCTCAATGGGCTGTAGGTCAGAAAACTTGCTCAGATGTGAAAACTGTGCAAGGTATATTCATTTTATTTCCACTTTTTATTGAAGAATTTCCCTGGACCGCCTAATAATCCATCCTTAAAGTATTTTGATTGTGTAAATTATGCAATACCCTGGTGGGCTGCCTATCTACCTTGCCCCTGGAGACGTTGTGTTCTCATTTCTATAGTTCTCTGTAGGCTAAGTGCCCCTGGCAGTGGACTTTTCATTTACTATGATAACTGTACCCACCTTGTTTAAGTGCCACCACTTGGCCTCTATTATTTCAGGGTCCTGCCAGGTTTGCTTGGAGCCCAGTTCTATAAAAACTACTCCTACCATTAGCCCTGGACTACAAAAGAGCTTCTCAGTGATGTTGGTATCCTTACCAGCAGCACGTTCCTTATCATTTTGGACATTCAGAGTATCCTCTGAGCCCTACTGAGCATAGTTACATAATGGGTTTTCCAGCCTTCTATGGTGCAGTCCTTTAGCATGCCACTTCCCTCAGCCCTTTGATCTTTCCTTCCATCTGCTGCCATGACACTTAGGGCATGACTTAGCACGAGCCCCGCAAGCTTCCAAAAACAGTCCTTACCAGCATGTTAGCGTTAGCTCCCCCCAAATCCTGTATCACTGGAATGTGTTCCCATATCTATAAATTCTCCCTGATCCAATGGTTTTCTGCTTCTTGAGCCAGCATCTCAAGGTCCAGGCCTGCGTATCCTCCCCTGACTCCTGCTGGTGCACGTCGCTAGGTCCTGCATCTCCTCCATCATGCCTTTTAGAGCTTAGGAGGCCTAGCACTTCATCAGCTTGTTAGATTATTGATGCAAGTTACTGGTCTGGTGGCCAAGAGGGAAGATAGGAGTGGACCCTGGGGAAGCGCATGGTGCCTTTCAAGTCAAAGTTCTCTGTCGTGTTTTCGTCAAGCAATGAGGGACTGGTAGCTTTCAACAGGGAGGAGTGGGCCTCTTCTGTAAGCCCAGATGGTTCCGTGGGATCAGGGACTTCAAGGTTTTCAAGGATGTCAAATAAGATGTCCTGATCCCAAGTCTCAGGGACTTTCTTCCCACACGGGGCCTTAGTCTTTCGTAGCAGACTCGCGAGGGTGGTGAATTCAGCCTTCCCCTGAACCCCACCCCACCATGATTAAGTCTGTTGCTTGGTCCTCAGGTTGTTCTGACTTCCCCCATTCCAACCCCATCCCAACCACCGCCTCCCGCCTCCCCCATCCCCACCACCTCAGAGAGGAGAGCCTTTTTTGCATTCTGTCGAGGAGGCCCCCTGAATTTCATACTTCTTAAATTAATAGTCAGTCACCCTCAGCCTTTCATTATACTTTTCTAATTGATCACACTCAAGAAGAGCCATTCAATTCAATTATTCTTATTAATTAATGCTTATTTTCTCAGAATCTCTCAAACACCTGATACATTGCATCTGCCAGTACATACCCTTCCTCTGATATCTCTTCCTAGTTCACCACTGGTAAAATTTTAAAACTTGCGCTGCTAAAACTTGCAAGGGACTATCCATTCTTTCCCTACTCTCAGTGATGGAATTATCATTGCAGCTGGCCAGCAGACCTGTTTCCCATGTCCCATCTTAGAGCCTTGTTGGTGGGTCACTCCTGCACCAACTGTCTTTGCTCAGATGCCCTGGGAAACTCTTAAGATGAAGGTCCTTTTGCAGAAAACTTATCTGGGTATCTTTCCAGACCAATGTTCCTGAAGGAATTATGGCAGCAGGATTGGGCAGAAGGGGAGGGGGGCAGTGAAATAGTTGGAACAATGGCTTCAGCCAATCCCACTGAGAACTCCGAAGTGCTGATGTCCCATCAGAGATGTCTTAAATTGATTCAAAAGAATCAGGCCTTTGTACCTCTATGCTGACCAGTCATTGGATGTGTATGGCCCCAGAGAAGGTGTGTGATCTTGGGGAAAGCAGTTCCTTTTGCCCAAGGTCAACTCCCACCCTGTGAGCCATCATCAGCCAACACACCTGGTATCAGGGGAAAGGGTGCCTTGGTCCTGAAAGAGCATCCTGGGAATGAATGTACTGCAGCAGCCACCACACTTGTTGTAGACCAGCTTAGGCCTCCTGGTCGGCCCTGAGACACTGCCACAGAGACACTGCCACGTGAGCACAAGACTCATAGCTCAAAGGTCTATCGGATCATCTCTCGAGAGAAAAAGATAAATTTAATGTTTATTTTTGCTGATGGGTCCTCAGTAGCAGAAAGACAAGACGTGAACAATTATCTCAGTAATTCACTCCATGGCTTATAAAGTGCACAGTAAAATACCTGGCAGAGAACAAACAGTCAATAATGGCAATAAGGATAATAACAGCAAACCTTTATTAAGTGCTTTCTCTGTGCCAGGCACTGTTTCAAGTTCTTTTCATATATTGAAGTAATTACCCCACAAAACAACCCTGTGTAATAGAAGTAATATAATCCTAAAGCACAGAAAGATAACTTTCTCAAATTACCACAGCTAAAGACATGGTAGAGCTATGATTTGAACCCAGGCCTCACTTCAGAGCCATGCTCATAGTCGATACTTCATTTCACTCCAATTGCTAGTAAATGGGAGCTATTATTTTTATTATGTCTTCTAACAAGTCCTTGACATACAGTAATGTTTTGGAGTTTACATTTAGATGTGCATTTTGATGGATGCAGCCCATTTTACAATGAGAAATCCTAGATATTTTGTATCTTTCTTTAGGGATGTGCTTCTCAAAATTGGCTGTATATTGTAATCACCTGGGTAACTCTTAAAACTCCCAATACTCAGGCCACGTGCCAGAACAATTCAGTCAGCATCTCTGGAGGTGAGACCAGACATCAGTATTTTTGGAAGATCTCCAGGGATTACAATATGCAATGACATTTGCCAACTTCTGTAGGACTCCATCTGCCTCTGCCTCCCAGCCGGGCTCTGCACTTGGCTTTCTTCCCTCTCCAGTGTCTTCCCAAGGGAGCACATTCATTGTCCATACCTGAGATGGCTCATGTTTCTTTCTAAGGTCTCAGTTTCATCCCTCAACTACCTTTATGAGGTAAGCACAATTATTAATCCCAATTTTTCAGAGGAAAGCAAGGCTCTGAGAGGTTATGTAACGTACCCAATGTCGCACAGCTGGGAAGTAGTAGAGCCAGACCAGCTTCAGCCTCCCAGTTTGGCCTGACATACCTGGTACATTCTGGTTCTAGAGTCCATGCGACTGACCATTATACTGTACTATTACTTACTAGACATCTCCATTCATTGCTTGACTCTTAGATGCCAAACTAAACCTTGTCACTTCCTCCACCTTTAGCCTTCTCCATGCCCCACCCTCTGAAAAAGAAAATAAATGCTGCCCACTCTCCTGCATCCTTCGTCTTCATTAAAAGTTCCTAAAATTTATGATTCATTTTTAATGGCTCCATGTCCTTTGGCACTTGTATGTAAGCGACCATATTAGAATGTGGAGCAGAGATTAGAAGCTGAGCAGTAGAGTCTGACTGAAGTGGGGAGTGTGGGTGTGGAAAGTCCAGTGAGATCCGTGGAGTTGGTGAAGGTCGGTAAATATTAAAATCCAGTCAGTTGTTAGCTCCTGTTGATTCTGCCGCCTCAAAATGTCCCACATCTGGCATTTCTCCACCGCTGCTACCATTGCCCTGGTTCAAACCACCATTCCATTCCCTCTGTGCTAAACTATTGCCCTTGTTTTCTAACTGTTCTCTCCCCCTGTAATCTACTTTTCATCCAGATAAAGCTGGATGAAACACAGGTGTGGTCATGGCTTCTGAGCCCACACTAAATCAGCTGGTGAGAGGTACATTCTCAAATGTGAGAATGATTTTCATAGACTATTAGAAAACTTAGAAAATAAGGTGCTGATCCAACAGATTTTCTCCTGAAGGAATGTGAACTAAGCAAATGAAAAAAGAAAAAAGAAAAAAATCTAGTTATAACTCCTAGGCCATAGGATCCAGAACAACAGGCACCAAGTCAGTTGCCCCCAGAGGCCAGGCAGATTAATATACTCGTAGATAAGGGTGGGAAGGGGAGGCAGGAAGCTGAGGCAAACTGGAGGGGTTTTTGCCCTGTGCAAAGGAAGTAGCTACTCTCAAGTAAGCATAGCATTACCTCGTGGTACTGTGGACCTGTTGTGGCCAGCTTTTCCCATTGCTCCAGAAGCCAGAAATTTAAGTTTTGCATGATATCTCCTGGCTTTTAAGTGTTGGAAACCAAATCAAATTTTTCACTAGCACAGCATAGACGATGCCCAAGGGCTGATGTGTTCTGCAGCCTCTGGTCTGCAGCCAGTGGTCTAGGGAAGGTTGTTTTCTCCTATTCGTACTCCACATCTCTGATTGAATTGTAAATACCCTAAGGCCTTGAATTTTGAAAGTAGGTCCTGCAAATCCTAATGAAAAGTGCTCTCCAGCAATCTCTGAAATGAGCTTTATCCTATTAAACAAAGAACGTGTGGCAGAAATGGAGACATTTCCTCAGTGGTTGTAGGTTAACTTGATGGACTGTGAAATTTTAATCAGGTAGAAAACATGTGTACTTCACTACTCCAATGTTACCTCACAGAGGCAAGTTTCTCTGGTTCTCAACAACTGGAAAGGGAAAGGAGAAAATAATGGGATCTAACATGATGGAGCATGTAGTATATACAAAGCATGCTGCAAGGTGTAATAAATATGGTATTAATTCTCCCTACAACCTTAGAAATGTAGCTGGGTAAGCACCTACTTCCCCTGCGCACGTTCTCCATAAAAATAATAGGCTGACAAGATGATGTTAAGACAATGATGAAAAGCTGTTAGCTTTGCCATTAAGATACCAGTGGTTAGACTGAGATACATGGAACAGGTAATCATGGATAAAATTATTTTTTCTTGAAAAAATTGGAATTTAAAGAAATAAAGTAACTCATCAGAGATTAAATAGCTAATAAGGGGATAAACTCAGGATTCAGATACAACTCTCGTTAATGATAACATTTGTGTCCTTTCCAATGCACTCCACCATTTCTTCACTTTTAATGAAAGGAGCTTGAAAGTTAGGTGATGCTCTTCTGAAACCAGTGATCTGAAGACTGTTATAAACGGAAAGTCATGGGATCTTAGAGATGTACCTCCAAGTACCTTCTATTACCTTCTAACACAGAGTACAGCAAATGGGGCAGTCACCCCAGCACTGTCACTTTGGTGAGCAGATAAACCACCCAAAATGTACATTCTCCTCTTCTTGCTGGGAAGAGCAGTAGACTACATTCCCTAGTTTATCTTGCAGGTTGGTATGGCAATATGACTGGGTATCAACCAATGGAATTGTACCATTTCTGGACCAAAAACAAACAAACAAACAAAAACCTAAAGGTGTGACTGTGGTCCCTACCTGTTATTTTTCCTCTTCATATGAGCTAGATGTAAATGTGACAACTAGGACCTGGGAACTGATGGCAGAGCCACAAGATAGAAAGAACCCAGGCCACAGAATTGCCTTATGAAAGAAAGCCATTCACTAACTTGTAACACTCATCTTGGCCTATGTAAGCAAGAAACAAACTTCGGTTGTGTAGGGCACCTCATTCCCTTTGAGATCTATTTGCTATAATAATTACTATTACTTTAATATAGGAATTGGTACCATGGAGTGAGTATTGCCATATAAAAACCTAAAATAAGTGGTTCTAAATTTGTATTCGAGCAGTAGGAAATAGGTATTTCATGTTGGGAAGTGGGAAACTCAGTGGCAGAACATTTGGTAATAGTTTTTCTTGCTTCATTAGATAAGATATTCAAGCAAAAATTGATAATTTGAGATTAAAGATGAAAGGGAATACAGAGAATCCAGGAATTTGGGGCTTCACTGAGCTTGAAAAGTCAACTGCCTCTGAATTTAAACAATAAAAGATAGACTAAAGAAAGCATTGAACAATAAAATCTCACATAATTTTTACAGTTAATGAGAGGGAATCCCGACTTGTGCTTTTCCCTTCTTAGTGTCTGCATCCATTTCTCTGGCAGTGTCAGGGGAAGGGATTAGACCTTATAAGAAGTATTCATTTAGAATAGTCCAAGAAGTATGGAATTCCTATCGTTATTTCTGGATTTACATGTCCAAAGTACTTTCCATTGTTGTAGAAGGTTTACCTGTTGTGTATTTACAAAGTGTGGCAGGCAGATTAATGGCTCCCAGGGTTTCCACATCCGAATCCCTAGAGCCTGTGAGTATGTTATCTTACATGGCAAGCAGGACTTTGCACATGTGATTAAATGAAGGACCTTGGGATCAGGAGACTATCTAGGTGGGCCTTAAACATAATAATAAGGGTCCAGTAAAGAGTCATCGAAGATGTGATGACTAAAACAGAGTCAGAGTCAGAGACAGACTTGAAAATGCTATACTGTGGGCTTTGATGTTGGAAGAAGGAGCCATGAGCCAAGGAATGTCGGCAGCCGCTACACACTAGAAAATGCAAGGAAACGGGTTCTCCCCTAGAGCTGTCAGAAGGAGCGCAGCTCTGCAACACTTGGGCATTAGCCTGGGGAGACCCATTTCATACTTCTGATCTTTATAACTGTAAAATAACAAGTATGTGTGTTTTCAAGCCACTACATTTGAAGTAATTAGTTATGGCAGCCATAGGAGCAGACAGTTAAGGGGAAGATTATTGGTGTGGCAAGAAGAGAGCTTTTCTCTGTCTTGATTGAATAAGATGAAAGGGCATTACTCAAGACATTCCTGGGAGCTTAAGAGAGGGACCAAGGTCTTTCAGAGAGGGCTAAAGCTTCACACAGTCACTGTGGAGCTGTCCTGGACCCATCACACTGGCTCACAATGGTGTACAATCAGAGTATAAATCTCTTCCAGACAGACTTAGTACGAGTATCCTCCAAGTAGTCCAATTACAGTCAGGCCTTCATATCCATGGGTTCCACATCCAGGGATTTGGTCAACCACAGGTTGAAAATATTCAAAAAACAATCACATTGCTGTGTGCTCGCTATGTAGTTAGGCCTAGGATGGTTATGTCTATAGTGAACATGTACAGATTTTTTTCTTGTCATGATTCCCTAAACAATACAGTATAACGACTATTTACATAGCATTTACGTTGTATTAGGTATTGTAAGTAATCTAGAGATAACTTAAAGTATACAGCAGTATGTGCATAGGTTATATGCACATACTGCACCATTTTGTATAAGGGACTTGAGCATCTGCAGATTTTGGTATCCAAAGGGGTTTGAGGGTAAGTGAGGTTCTGTAATCAATCCCCTGTGGATACTGAGGGACAACTATACATTTGAGAGAAAAGAGCACTAAGACCCAGAATGGAAGCATAATACAGTGGGTAAGAGCATACGTCCTTCAGATTTTCTGGGTTCAAGCTACTTCCTAACCATGTGACTTTGAGCAGAATGCTTAACCTTGCCATGTCTCAGTTTTCCATCTGAAAAAGGGGAATAACTGTATCTTTGTAAGATTGTTGTGAGAGATAAATGACTGTATATGTAAAGTACTTAGAACAATGCCTGGCACATAGTTAGTGTTCAAGGAGTGTAAGCCGGCACTACCACTTACAACTTAGAGGGTGAATGACTAGCACTGAGACTCATAAATGGTTATTGGCACAGCCAGGCCCAGTATCCAGATGTCTTGTCTCCTGGTTCAGGGATTTTCTTTTTTCCCAGTAAAAAGAGTGACCTCCTGAAATAGCTGGGAGAGAAGAAGCAGTTAACCACTGTCCAGTAGTGTGATGGGGCGATGGCATTAGGAAGTGAAATTGTCTGGTTTAGCCTGTTCCCTGAATTTCTCCATGAATCGGTTGGGGTTCTTTAGTTGCAATCACAGAAGCTTCGTGGGCTGAGTTAAGTGAAAGGGAGCTGATTGGTGGTGGGGGACTTTCAGGCTGGAGATCTGGGAAGCAGGAATCCCCGCCTTGGTTCTCCGGCAGGAAGGGCCAGGTTAGGGGGTGTGACCTCTAAGCAAATCTGATTCTTTGTACTTGTGTCCCTTGCTCAAGATTCAAAGTCCTGGCAAAGAACATCTGGTAATTCATTGCACTCTAGCCACATGTCCTTTCCCTGGCTCTGGGGCAGAGAGGAAAAGGATCTGGCTCTGATCTCCTCATCATATCAAGACTGTATTCAAGACTCCACCATGTCTTTACGGACTTCTCAAAAGCCTCATGGACAGAGGAAGGGAGGAAACAGAGGTGGGGATCCTCCCTAGGCTGATTGCGCTGAGATAGCAGTGTGCCGGTGAGGGAGGAGGTTAAGAAGGAAGGTCAGGGAGTTCTGTGTTCTGATGAAGAGCTGCCATGGTTTAATGCAAATTGTAGCATCTGAGAGTGGAGAGAAAGATAAGTATAAGAAAGAGGTGAGGAAGGAAGTGAAGTAAAAGCTAAGAGAAATTCATCAGGAACCACAAAGAGACGTTGATACTGACCTAGTTGTGGTATGAAATGAGAGAGGCAGGGAACATACATTTTTGCAAGAAGAAAAGGCACTAGTGTAGAAACTGAAGAGTAATAGGCTGATTATACTTAATAATTATATGAGGACCTGTGCTTATTATGTGTATATACACACACAAGTTAAAATTAATTGTAACCTGATTTAGTTCTTCTATATCCAACAGAGATCACTCTGCAATTCTTTTGAAAAGTGAAGATTTGGGTTTTATACTGTAGTATTTAGAAAAATCTAAAAGATATTTTGTGAATAATTAAACATGCTAGTGCGGAAAAATGGGATTTAGAAAAAAGTCATCATTGATATATGAGCTATGATATACTTAATGCCAGTTGCATTTATGTAAGCATGCCTGGGTGATTCTTTATGGATGTATATGTGTGCAGAAAAAAACATTTGTTTTGGAACAAGTTAAACACAAGACCAAGTTTGCTGAGAGTTGCAAGTATAAAATGTCATTACTAAAAGCAAACCCATTGACAATGGTTCTTAATCTGGGTTTTCCCCCCTTTTCTCCATTAGTGAGTGAATGAGACAATTACGGAATTATGGTCTAGGTTGGAATGCAAAGCCACCATGGTTCCTGCTTTCATGGGGCTTACAGTTTGGTTGACTTATCTTGGGAAGTCTGTTTTTCCAATGCATAGAATGCAAGAGTGTGGAATACACAATACTGGGAGCTGGGAGGTGTGGGTTCTATCCCAGTTCCTTCTAATTTGTGTGTGACTTTCGGCAAGTCACTTCACTTCCAAGATCCTATTGACTTACAGGTTACCTGAAAATGTATGTAAAATTTGTGTTTAAGTTCATGTTTATATTGTCTAGAAGAGAATGTCCGTAGCTTCATTAGTGTCTCAAAGAGTCCTTTGCAACTTGAAAGACTCTTTAAGTTTCTAGTGGTTAAAACTTATCTATAACCCCTAGTTTTCCTTTTGGAATATTCCAAAACAAGAATAGTTGCCAGTCTGCCAGCTATAAGGTAAAATCATTTGATGTATCAACATCATTTTCTAAACATGAAAACTAAGAGCCAGATGGTGTATCACAACAGAAGCAAATCGAAATATGAAGACATGATTTAATAGCAAGCTTCTCAATTTCTGTTCCCTGAGGGAGTTTCTGTCCATTTGTCTCTGTTTCCCAGATGCTTCCTAGAGATCCCCTCACAATCTTTCTGACAGAGTCCAACTTGGTTCTCTCTTGAAATAGATAAGAATAAAATGGCGACCTTCCCTTCATGGTTCCTCTAGATCCTGTTGGCTCTCCCTGATACACAGCCCAACTACCAAGGCACAGGGATGCTCTGTGATGGCGAGCTAAGCAATCCGTAAATGCTCAATCACCACTCTTGTTCTGGGGCTGTGCGAGCGGCAGTACAGCATAATCGTGCAGATTACTGTGTGAGCCATTTGGAAAAAGAAGGAGCCGCCTCAGTCAGCTTTCTTTTTAGTTCGATGATCACAGCTGAGCCCACAGACAAGTAACACAGATTCTTTTTGATAAGGTACAATGGGTTTTTAATTGACTGTTACGTTTCTAACTGCTTTTTGACCCGTACCTGATAGCTAGCTGTTAGTGGATCTAGCATTCTAGGAAATGTGTCATTAACTAAATCCTTTTCTTTTGGCTGTTTATTTTTACCCAGAAATTAAATAAGTTCTGATAGTTTATGAAGACTTTTCTTCGTTTGTTCAAGATATAAACTCCCAGCATCACTGAGTAAGTTGAGGAGATTCTGCTTTTTTCACTGGTCATGTAGTGTAGGTTTGTTTACTGAAGGAACTCAGGATACTGGTTTGAAGCAGATCAACAGTAGTAATGGCAGGTGTGGACTATGGAGTGATTGGATTGTGCTCGCTTTGGTGACAAGGGAACTGTGTCTCTGTGAGGTAAGCCCACTTGTTCACAGTGGTACTGACGATTGGACATTCTGGGTCTTGAGTTTTCTGGTTAGTGTGTGCTCCTTTTATTAAAACATCACTCAAACATCACTGTCAGCTTTCACTCATTTGCCCAGCCGTCTACCCCATCACTACCCTCCCCTCCTAAGAGGTCTGAAATGTCTGTCATCAGAAGTAACTTATACATCAGACTCAAAAAGGCCACTGTTGAGAGAGAAAGAGAGAGAAGAGAGAGGCTAAATCCTGTTTGAGAGAGAGAGGGGCATCTGTGAGTATAGGAAGGAAGGCCATCAAAATGAGCGCCACTCTCCAAGTGGGCATAAGACGATGTTATTCCAGGTGTGTGAGCGCTCAGTGCCCAGAAGGCGGAAGATTCAGTTCTTGCGTGTATGTTAAGGGTAGTTTTCCATGGATGTAAGAAGGCTGTGTCCCTGTGTGTGAAAGGGCTTTGTTTCCATTTGCTGAGAGTACAGGGTCACCAGGAGGGACAGAATTGAATTCTTGTGTGTATAACAGGGTTGTATCTCTGTGGCTGTCTTAGGGTCATGACTCTGTGTGAGAGAGAGAACTAGGCACCAATAGACATGAGAAGGCAGAGAGACGCATGTATGAAAGATTGAGCCCCGTTGATGAGAGAGTATTACAGTTACCTAATGTTACATAACAAACTTTTTAAAATTTAGTGTCATTAAACAATGACCCTCTTATTATATCTCACGGCTTTGGGGGTCGGAAATCTGCACAGGACATAGCTGGATGGTTCATCTCTATTCCCGCATGACTGCAGCCTCAGCTGGGATGGTTCAAATGACTATAGATTATCGAATGGCTCAACTGGACTTTCTCAGTTCTGGCCACCTTGCTTCTCCAGATCACATTTTCCGAGGCTGGAATATTTAAGAGGGTTTTTCACTCTCACGTTTGGCACCTGGCCTCAGATGGCTGGAACAGTTGAGGCTGGCGAGTCATCTCTCCAAGTGGCTAGCTTGAACTTCTTATGGGGTGGCTGGCTTCCCACAGAGCTAGTGTTCCAAGAACTGGAAGAAAAGTTGTGTTTCCCAAGACCTGAGCCCAGAAAATGACACAGCATCATTTCTGCCATATTCTATTGGCTAAACCAGTTACAGAGCTTGCCCAGATTCAGGGGAGGGAATATCCATCTTTCAATGGGAGGAATGCCAGAAAATGTGTGGCCATCATCAATCTGCTATAATGAAAGATGAGTCTCTGTGTGCATAAAGGGCTGGGTCCTCACGGTGTGTGTGTGTGTGTGTGTGTGTGTGTGTGTAGAGTGTGTAGAGGAGGGGTTTCTGTGGGTTAACTCCAGAGATAGGTGACTAAAGTGGGTGTATGCTGGAGGTAGGAGAATCTGACAGGAGAAGAGGTTCCTGAGGGGCCTGAGTGAATGCCATGCCTCTGCTTTCTGCACGTTACTGGCTGTCCCTGCCACCTCTGCTGTTCTTGGATGGCAAACTAATGCTCTGAGGTGCGGCAAGCCAGGCAGCTCGTGCTATAAATCTCAGACCGAGAATTGCCAGGTGGCAGGTCTTTAGCTTCCACTACGGGCCAACATCCCTGGGCTCACATGTACCTTTCTAGGTTGACAAGCAGCAAACGTTTCTGTACCATGCAGTGTGTCTCCGTGAGGGGTTTAGCCAACTGTAACGTTAAAGGGAACTGTCCTGAAGACTGCACTTTCTTCTGCCACCAACTGCAAGCTTGAGAGTTTCCCCACACACACGCCGTTTCATTAATTTGCTAGGAGGACTCACAGAACTCATTGAAAGCTGTTATACTCCTGGTTATGGTTTATTACAGCCAGAGCATAAGGGTTAAAATCATCCCAGGGAGGAAGCACAGAGAAGTACCAAATAAAGAGCCTCTGCTGTTCTCTCCCTGTGGAGTCAGGCCATGGTACTTTCCTGGCACCCCTGCAGAGATTTGGCAGCCAGGAAAGCTCATCCACGCCTTGGTATTTATTGAGTTTTCATTGGGGCTCCATTCCATTGGAATGTTTAATTTTCCCTGTGATTGATCTCAGTCTCCAGGTCAACTATTACTGTGTGACCCAACGCCCCCACCTTAAATCACATTGATGGTCTTTCTGGAGTGGCCAGCCCCTACCCTTATTCATGTTGTTAATAATTTGGCTACCTCAGAGACCACAACCAAACAAAGGTTTTACCGTGCAGGAGCCGAGGGCAAAGCAGACGTGTTTTCCGTACGGTTAAATTCTTTGCTACACAATCTCCTGTAGAGAAGGCAGCCAGTAGTGTAGATGGGTTTCCCTTGCGGGAGTACCCTGAGTGGCATCCAAGAATGCGGATGACATATTTCTTTGCAGTATGCAAATTCTGGCAACTTGAATGTTTCTGCTTCCAAATTGTAAAAATTGTTCAGGTTTTCTTCCTCTTTGTCAGTGTTCTCTGTAGGGCTCCATCCCCAACCCTGGGCACTACCTTTCATTTGGTAGAAACATTAAAAACCATTAAGGAAGTGCCTTAATGTCTGTCTGCCACAAGATTTCCCCTTTTTCCTTTATCGTCTCTATTCCCTCCTTCCTGACTCTGAGATGGGAGAGTTGGCCTGGGCCAGTCCCTCCACCCTTGAAATTCCATCCCCTCCTCCTTTTGCTGGATCCTCTATCCTTAATTCCTGTTTTCAGTTGCAATTTCCCCCACTTCAGTGGAACACGCTAAAACTCACTATCTCTCCTTCTAGTCACCTTTGTCTGTATTTGGTACCTGCCATTTTTAAACTAAGCCATTTCCTACTTCTCCTTTTTTTCCAATCTCTCCACTGATAGAGTCATAATGATTGCCATGGGCATTTATGTGGTGCTGTTTAGTTTACCAAACAGTATTGCATACCATGGTGAGATCCCTTGTTTTTGTGTACCTAGTAGCTGTTTCTGTTTTTTTGTTTGTTTGTTTGTTTGTTTTTTTAGGGGAAAACTCCCTAATTTCGCGGAACAATGTCTTCCCCATTTGAGGCTGACAATCCTCCTGGGATTGTCAATCAAGATGCCCACCCTGTCCTTGCCAAGGGGTCGTGGTGTGATCCTGGCCAGTCCCAGGCTTCCTCCCTGGAACGAGAATCTTAGCCGAGTAGCCCAAGATTGAACGTGCTTAGCATATGGAACAGGCAGATCACTAGATTCTGCTGCCGAATCCTCTAACTCTGCCCCGGTTCATGTCCTTTCCCAACACCTAGTTCTTCAGCTTTTCTTTTAATTCGATGAGCTACCCCATATCCTTTTATTAATTCTTCCTGGTCCCCAAGTTAGCCTGTCAGTTTCTACTGCTGGCAACCAAAGAACCCCAATGACACCTTTTATTTGACTCTCTATTAGTCTTGTAAAGTACAGGGAGGAGGGAAACTAATATTTACTGAATAAATGTTCTAGTTTAGTTAGTTTAAGTAAATTTAAATTCACAAATGTTACGCACCTTGTCAAAAGTCCCATATAGTTTTATCACTTGAAGACTTCTTGAGACATCTGTATTTGCTGGTTTCCATTAGCTACTCCCCTCTCAATTCTTGAACCTAATCATTTGGTTTCTCTGTCTTGCTGTCCTTTAGGATCCCAAGATGCCATTATTCAGTGTCCAACATCATAATAGACACCTACTGTGGGGGCGGAGCCCCAGAAAGCAGTTTCCAGGCTCTCGGCCTCACATAGACAGGTGCTGGCTCAGGTAGTAAATGGCCATCAGCTGTGATTGCATGGCCATCAGCTGTGGCTAGTTGGCCGTCAGCTGTACCCAGTGAGCCATTGGCCACTAATATAACATATAACTGCTGTGGCTACGCTAGCTGAAAGAGAAAAAATGGGGGCTAGCAAGAAGATGGTGGCTGAGCCTGCAAGCGGAGCAATGAGGGTTGAGAATTGTGTGGCTCCTGTTTCCTGTTTCTCCACCCCAGCCACCAGCGAGAATATAGTGGTATATATGACTCCCCTACCTATGGCTCCGTGAGTGTTCCCTTTTGGCCTCACCATGTCCTGCGTTCGTATGTGGGGAGCGGGAGCAGAGACCCCGCCAGACGCCCTGCACGACAAATGGCACAGTGAGCAGGGTCTCCTCCACGACACCTACTAAACTCCAGAATTACTGTATAAGGCCGCTGAACCCAGCAGCCTGTGTTCCAACAGCCCAGTACTAGAAACAAAGCATATTTAGAGTCTTTACACGCTCTGTTTTGAAACTCCTTTCTGCTTTCATGCTTAGACCTAAACAGTTAATTTCATAGTTAATATTCTATGATTTTCTTCATTTTTCAGAACTTTGCTTCAAAACCCAAGTGGTTACAGCATTCAACTGTGTAGTCATGAAAAACTGGAGATAAAGGCTTCATTATTTTATTTTCCGTCAGCTTCTTATTAATAAAATATGAAAGTTAAAAGCTATAGCATTTCAAAATGAAGAGCTATGGGGAAATTCAAGATACCGTAAAATGATCAAAGAGAAAAATGAATGTCCAGTGTACTATTTTGAACCAAAAAAATAAAGAGATAACTTTGGAAATTACTTGACTATTGCATTGACGGGTTTCAGGCTATCACCGCTCTGGTGCCATGGGGGTAAGCAGGCCTAAAGGAGTCGTATTCTCACAGTTGTAAATAAGATTTCTGATCATTCATCAAAAGCTGATAAGCAGGGAAGTTCAGCGCTTGGGGAATAGAGCAAACAAGGCTAGGAAGTTGTTTTTGAAAAGATCTCTCTTTTTGGGGAAATTTGTGGTAGTTATTAGAAATCTAGCTCCATCTGGTTGGTGTCGGGAGGGGTAATAACTAACATCGTCCTGAACCTTTGCAGCACTTGGAAATTGCCCCGATTTTTCCAGTGTGCATCCCCGGCTGAACAAGCTGGAAAAACAAATGCAGCCAGATCTTCTGACTTCATTTGTACACATGCTAAGAAAGCAAATGTACACTAGTGTGGAGGCAATTAGGGCTGTGGTGCAGAGCACCATTATTTTAAAATTGACCCGTTAGCACAGTTGTGACAAGATAATGAATGTGCATTTGCTTCTGTGGGCGTGGAGCCGCTTAGAAGGGAGGCAAAATGAGCTCACTGAGTCTTCATGGACCATCAAGTCCAGAGACCTTTCAGTGTGAAAAGGCCCTTTGGTAGTACTTCTGGGGGAACTCCTGACAGATGATAGAAAAGGGCCCAGATTATTCCTCAAGGTAAAGCCATCCCCACGACAACCATGCCATGCTCAGGCTTTGCTTCCAACCTCACCGTCCACCTAGTTCTACTGAATGCCTTGCAGTCTCCAAGCTGCTCTATCCTCTTCCCTCTGTCACCTGCCACAGTTCACGAGTCTTCAGGATACACAAATTGTCCTGTCCACACTCTGCCCACCCACAGCATTCTCCGTAATACTTTTGGCTCCCATTGCTCTCCTCTGTGGGGAGCAGGCGAGGCAAAAACATAAGCCTCTTTTTCTTGGCCTCTTGGGTTCCTGACGTTTTTCAGCCTCCTTCCAAGACACTTTTTCCCAGGACAGAATTCTTGGCCAGTGGTCTGGAATCTACTCAATCCTAACAAGTCTCGCTTTTGAAAGGAAAATTCTCTTTCCTCCAACTTCTTATTTATGGGGCATTCTTGGATTAACCCAACACTGTCCCTGCCTGTAGTGGGTTGCATAGGTCTGTCTGTTGCCTAACCCTGGAAATCTGTGAATGCGATTGTATTTGGAAAGAATCTTTACAGATGTAATTAAGGATTTGGGGATCTCTGGAGATGAGACCATCCTGGATTAGGGAGGGCCCTAAATGCAGTGACAGGGGTCCTTACAAGACATAGACATGAGCAGGAGAATCACAGAGAGAGGGCCATGCGCAGACAGAGGAAGAGCTGGGGTTACACAGACACAAGCTACAGAATCCCGAGGGCCATCAGAAGCCGGAAGCTCTCCCCCAGAGCCTTCGGAGGGGCTGTGACCCTTCTGACACCTTGATTTTGACCTTCTGGTCTCCAGAACTATAAGAAAATAAATTTCTGTTATTTTAAGCCTCCAAGTTGGTGGTAATTCATTATGGCAGCCCTAGGAAACTCATCAACTGTCTTTTCTTTAGCCGGGGATGGGCCTGGGTTAAACTGCTCAGTACTGACCTGGCTTTGTACCATGCTGGCTGGGGCTGGTGGCTGGCAGGGGGCTTGGTGGTGACCATAAAACATCACGTAAGTGAAGACCAGTGAATGCCTACTCTGAGGCTGAGAGGGATGAATCTGCCTCCCTCTTGGGGAGTTTATATTCTAGTTGTCAGCACAAGGCCTACACACATTTAAAAAAATATCCTGTTTTTATGTCATGAGTCATTTTAACTGTAAAGACAGGCATAGAACACACCAAAATAAACAGACAAAGCTAAGGAAAAGTGAGGCCAGAGCTTGGAGGAAGGAACAGTTGGGTGGACTGGAGGGGCTGCCAGGGCCTTGTGGAAGCAGAGCTCGCAGGAGTGGGCACAGGGTGCAGTCTGCCCTGTGGGCGACAGTAGGGGGTACATAGTGTGTGCAGAATATTAAAAAGTAATAACACTAACCAGAAATCAGTCTACTTTTTATTATCACAATTAGAAATGATGTCAGTGATAAATGCTCCTCCCCTCTAATCTTTCATTGGTATAAGCTTTAAACAATTGTGGAATACTGATGAGTCTTAATATTATATACGTAAGTTTCGCATGAGCACATTTTGTTACTTAACCATTCATAAGCATTGTATTCTGCATATTAGTTAATTCAAGTTATGTAGTTGACCCCTGATGTGCAGAGTCAGCTACACGTGCTTGTTTTGAGAGTCAGTGTATAAGGTTAAAAATTGTTTTATGTTATGTTTAGCACAGTGCAGGTCTCCAAAACCTGGCACTCTATATTCCTGTGTGTTAAGAAACAATAATAGCACATGGATTCTAAAGGCAAAGAAACAACTTCTGTTACTTTAATTCTAACACTCTGTGAAACCCCTTTGAATTTTTATTTGTGACTGGGTTTTAATACAGTTACACAGAGTGTGAATTGCAAGGTGTACTATTTTTGTCTAGCAAGTATAAATTTTATTTCATACATGAAATATTTTACTGAATTTGATTATCATTAAAATTGAAACAAGTTATTTTTAAATTATTGTTTAAAAGCTAAATACCAGATCGAGAAAATATTACTGATTAACAAGTAACCATTTGTTACTGCTTAACTAGTTATTACTGATTAACTAGTTATATTGATTAAATAGTTATTTGTTAATCAGTAATAAAATGTTTGTTATATTTTAATACGGTAAAACACTTTTGTTGTATTGGGTGAGGTATTAAAAAAATGATCCGCTCTGGGTTTCAGATAGGTGAGGTATGCCATTGTGTGGGTTAGGAAGGACAGATGTAGAATTGGAGGAATGGTGAGTTTTAAGTTCATTTCTCCAAGTTTAAATCTGTTGCTTACAATTATCCTGGTCATTTTGAACATTGTTTCATTAAAAGTTTTACAACACAGATGGAGGTTATGTAGATTATTAGGAAGTTATTAGGATGACCATAGGTCCTGGTTTGCCTAGGACACTTCCAGTTGAAGTCTGTTGCCCAACATCGTGCTTAATGGAACGCCCTTCTACTCTCCAAAGTGTCCCCATTTGTTATCCTTTAGATGAGGGGCAAGTTGTGCCCACACAGAACAATAAAGTTTGGAATCTAAAATATTGTTTATAGTCTTAAATAAGTGGACATTAAGGATTACGTATTAAGAAGAATGGCAATTGTCAACTTTACTGTCAACTGTGAGTTATAAATATTGAATAATAACGGGAGATGATGAGTCCATTTAGATAGTAACGAATTGCAACTCTCCATTGGTCGAACTTACAGATGAGTAGTTTAGAAGAAAAGCACTGGTGTGGACCAGCAAGTTTCCATTTCTTTGTTTAACAGTTTTAGAAGGACTGCCAGAGTGATGACACACCATCCAGATGGAAGAGAGGTTTTAGAATAAAATTTGGAAATTGTCAGAGCTGGAGTCGAATTAAGCAGAATGGAAGACAACAGAAGGTGTTGGCAGAGGGAAAGAAGTCCTTGTGGTGGGTTGGGTGCGTAAGGGTGGCTGGAGTTCCGTAGAAGAGGGTCTGACTGTTGAGAGAATAAATCTGTAAACTGAATTTAAAATAAAAAGCACAGTCTGAAATTAGATCGAAGAAGATAAGCCATGAGAGAATTTTCCCTGTGGGTCGTTGCGAGCGAAACCAAGCATAACTGTGCATGTTCCTCCATGTTTCTTTTTCTTAATGTGTTTCCTTTTTTGGATAAAGAACCCTTCCCATCTCATTCACCAAGTGAATTTTGAGCTGCCTTTTAAAAGACACTGGTTTTGGAAGCAGAGTACCTGGGTTTAAATCCCAGTATTATCACTTTCGAGCTGTGGGCTCTTAAGCAAGTCAACCCCTGTACCACCTTCTCGTCTGTGAAGTGTGGATCATGATAATGCTTACCCTGTGGGGTTGTTGTGAAGATGAAATGAGTTACATGTTTAGTACTTAGAATAGAACCTGGTTCCTAATAAGCACTACATAAATGTTAGCTATTTTTATTTAAAACTCACTCCATGAAATCAGTTTCTCTTAGGAGCATTTTCTGACTCCTCTTCCAGGCTATCACGGGGCATCCCCCCATAAGGCCTTGTGCACAGGCTGCCCTGTGCCATAACTATTGATTTTATGTTCCCACTTAGTTTAAACTCCTTCCCCTAAGTATTAGGTCTTACAGGTTCTTACATCCCATTGCCTAGCATACTTCTTCATAATAACAGGTGCTTGATAAATATTTATTGAATGGATGAAAGAAGGAATGCTGACAATTCACCTCTCCAAGTTTCAGTCTTTGAGAGGGATTTCTTAGAGAGTTAGAAACTTCTTAGGGAGCAATTTTTTAGGGAGTCTTAGTTTCTTAGGGAGATATAAGTCAAGTGTAGTGGCAGAGGGCTCTGGAAAGAGGAATTTACTCCTCACCCACTGAAATCTGGCATTGGCCCTCAGTACATGTATAGACCAGAAGAGTGAACCGTGCTGTCACCACTACCTCCCACTTTTCAATACTAGTAGATGGTTTTCAATTCTAATCTTCTTGATCATTTTTTGTCTTTTATTGAAAACTCCTAACTTGGCTTCTACGACTCCATTTTCAAATCCAGCTTCACTGGCTGTGGTCTCTCAATTTGCTCTGTGAGCTTCCCTGCCTCAACTTATCCCTTCAATGTTTACGTTCCTCAGAGCTATCTTTGTTCCTCTTTAATTCTCACTTGACACTTTCCCTGGGAAATCTCATCCTTCCTATTATTACCTGCTGATTTCCAAATTTCTGTCTCTATCCTGGATCATCCCTTGAGGCGCAGACCTGCTTTCTGGACATATCCACCTAAGCCTTAAACTTAACATGACCAAAACACAGAACTGGACCTAGCATCACCTCTATCCCTACCCCAAGGTGTTTTTTCACTCTTTCTCTCTGTTCATTCTTATTAATTACACTTGTTCACGGAGTCAAAAATTTGGGAATTATTATACACAACTCTCTCTCTTTCCCTGATTTGATCTGGGGTTAGTCTTAGCTGTAACCTCCTAAAAATCTCTTGACTTCATTCCACCTTTTCTAGACCCTTACTGCCATTGTTCTAGTTCAACCCTCAGCATATCTTGCTTGAACTATTCTAAAATCATCTATTAGGGTCATCAAAGGACTTACTGGTTCTGCAGGGTTTTTAAATGTTTCTTGGCTTGAAGTTTCTAATCAAGTGACTGTTTCAAAATCAGGCCTCTTACCTACATTGCACAGCTTTAGATCCCTGTCTGTCAATGATGACTCAGTTTCTCCGTGTGGCCACACGCAGGCTGCTGGCAATACTTTCCTCCCACGCATTCACAAGTATTATGAGTTCTTTCTGGCTCCCAGCCCTACGGATCAGACCCTTTCCACCTTCCCACCACGTACTGGGAGTGCACAAACACAAAACCCACCTGTGAAGTTTGCACTCACCCTGTTTCTCTGTAAGCTGCAGGATTTCAACTCTGGCTTATAGCTATGGCTTTGTGTTCCTTCTTTGTTTCTGGAAACTAGAAGTTTTCCTTTCTTAGTTTTGAGTTTGACTATGTATACACATTTTTTTTTTTCAATTTACCCAACAAGTCTAATGTGTTTGGAGCCAGACACATTAGGGTCTACCCCTTCTCCATCTGCCACATTGAAGAGGAGTCTGCTTTTAAAAGTTAATTTCAAAGTAGGACAAAATAATTCTCATATCAGTCTAAAATAAACACATGTTAAAGATTCTATTTGACTCATTATTGAGAAAGCCAGCAAAGATGTTATTCCCACTCAAGAAAGTTAAAAAACACATATTTGTAGGAATATTGAAATGAATGTGAAAATGGAGGTAAAAATAACTTCTCCCATAGTGGAGCAAGAAGTCAATTAAACCTCTACTGGAAGGACAGAGTTTGCTTGTCTGTAGGATTGTTTTGTATTGTTATCAGTTATCTACCATTTACAGAGTTGTAAAATAGCTCAAAGGCAAGGAACAGCTAGACCAGGTAACCCAGAAGTTGTGCTGGATTTAGACAATTTGTAGTTTTCCACTGAAGCTCAATTTTCCCTACACTGTGTGGTCATTATTTGCTTCATGTTTGTTTTAAGTTTCTCTCAGGAACACAGATGTGTTCAAATCACCGATACACACTCAGAGCCTAGAAAGACTTGAGTTACCAGGAAACAACTCACTAACTACAGATGGAATAAATGAATGTTAAGTGTTCCTTATAGAAACTGGAGCATTTTTTCCCCTCTCTTAATGAGGGAGAAATTTTGAGAGAGAAAAATGAAAAAAAAAAAAATATATATATATATATATATATATATATATATATATGTATATGTGCCATATATACACGCCGTGTGTGTGTGTGTGTGTGTGTGTGTGTATAAAGAGCGTGCCAAAAACATATATACACATTTTAAGAAAGGGAAAAACTGTATTAATTGTAATACTCAATATATACTGATAACAAAAGATGAATACAGGTCACATTTGACTTCTGCAGTTACAAGAGGTACTCAAAGTGGTTACCATCAGCATCCAGACACTTCTGATTACAGCGAACTACTGCTTGAGCAGAAATAACATCTCTCAAAACGTGTATACATTTATTTGGCACCCCTGGTATATGACACAGAAAAGGAACTGAGGAGCTTCTGTCTTCCACTGCCCTCTCGCTAACTCCTAGCAGCCAGCGGGCTTACTACTGATTACAGGTGTCCCTAGGTCACTATGCATTACACTGTTGTAGGTGAACACTAAATAAAAGATCCTTTCTAAATTGTCTGTCAACCAGGTCTAATTTCTTAAGGCATATTTGCCAAAGTATTTTTTTTTTTTTTTAAATAAATAATGGCTAGTTCTCCTCCTGGAATTCATGTAAAGAAAATTCGTAATTACTTTCTTTTCAGCTGCTTCTGCATCTGAATTGCTTAATGGCTGCTGCCCTTTAGGTCCTGCCTTATCAGGGGGATCTTAGTGGTCTTGCCAGCAACACAGTCAGTCAGGTAATTTGCATGAGTAGTTCTTTAATAAACATCCAGCCCCCTTATCACTGTTCCCTGCAGGATTCTCATTAGTCAGTAACCTAATTCAAGCTTGAAAGATTTCCATTATGGTACCCTTTGTTTCTTGCCCATTGCCTAATTTTCTGTTCAGCAGGACATTTTTCTGCAGCCTGTGACTTGTTTCTTGACTGACATACGTGTATTTTTTTTTTGTTTGTTTTCAAAATAAGTGAGTGCATAAATGCATACAGTCTATCTCCCATTAATGGTGCATTCAGGTTGACAATACAATAAAATGTCAGAGTGGTATTATCAAAACAACCCCTAAAGTTATCTTTAAAAACAAAATAAAGTGACTTAAAAAAATAGAATTCAATAACTTGACTGTGAGTATACAGGAGGGGAAAAGACAATCCAAACCTCAAAATCAATGTAATCATTGAAATGATAGCTCCCATTTTACCAGTTTAAGAGCTCGATTATTTCTGCACTTTTTGCCAACAAGTTTGGGTTGAAACAGTAATCTAAATTGGAATAGATCACTTAATAGAAAAGTTGGGAGTATTTCAAAATGCTTTAAAATCTTGCAGATTTTAAAATCTTTACAATCTTTAAATGCTTTAAATCTTTACAATGCTTTAAAATCTTTGCAGATAGTGCTAAATCAGTAATTTTCATCCCTGGCTGCACCTGGTAAAGTTTGAAAGCATGCCCATGAACCGAACCCCTCTATAGATATTCTATTTTAATTGGTTTGAGATGATGCCTGGGAATAGGTAATTGTCAAAAGCTCCCTAAGTCATTCTAATATCCAACCAGGGTTGAAACCTTCTAGAAATGTTGCTCTGTAGAACTCATTTATAAATAACATTAAATTGTGATTTTCTTATTATTACATGACTGAGTGTTCATCTAGATTTCAAGGTGGTCCTTCAAGACATTTTTCTTTCAAAAAATGAAATGATATGTTTTGTGTTTGTTGAGCATGTCTGACATGCTTGGCTGTATTTAATCACGGTGGCCTAAGTGTTTGTGAGATACGTAATTTCCGTCATGTAAGAATCAGGAGCGTGGATTCCCACTGAGTCTCTGTTACTTAGGAATGATGATCTTGAATTTGAATATTGTACTGAAAACTGGGTTCCAGTAAATCATGAGAGAGTTGCTTCTAACCCGAGATGTGGCCCTTCCTGTGCGCGTCCTATCCATCCTGCAGGGAACATCCTTCAAATTAATTTCTACAGCCCAAAGCACTGTTTCTGTTTTATGCCGGCTCCACATCATAGCCTCTTTCCTCAGTTCCTCCAGGTACCTGGCCAACTCCTCTCATCTTCCAAGTCTCCGCGGAGGGATTGATTACTTTAATAAGTAGCCTTATTAACCGTCCCTCCCCCACCCCACTCAAGTTCCGCACCCTCTTGTGTGCTCCCAGAGCCTGTCCATTGAGTCACACGGGCGTGTTTTTCTTACCTGAATCTCCTTCTAGTAAATAATCCTTGACAGCATGGGCCATGTTCTCTTCACTTTTGCAGGATTGTTGGCAGTTGCTATTCTTAGTACGTTTTATAATCTGTCCATGTAAGTCTCATAAACAACCCTGTGTGGTGGCTATTCCTATTGTTCCCATTTTAAACATGATGAGATGAGACAAAATAATAATAATAAATAATAATTAGTACGGCTATTCAAGGTCACACAGCTAGCAAGAGAAATTGCTGGGATTTGAACCCAGACAGTCTGGCTCCAGAGTTCTTAATAAATAAGCTGAATGAGCAAGTCTATTGTGGGTCAGTACAGAGTCACAAGTGCTTAGGTCACAGTGAGTGTGGCCTCTACTTAGTTGTGCCCCAAGTGATTATGCTGAAATATTGGGACAGTGATGAACACATTTTCCCCAAAGATGTGTGTGTGTCAAACAGAGAAGAGAGAGAGAGAGAGAGAGAGAGAGAGAGAGAGAGAGAGAGAGAGAGAGAGAGAGAGAATGAACAGATTGTTAGAAGTTCAAACACACAAGAAAGATACAAGATTATAACAGGCCAGTCAATACATCTTTGGGATGAGCCCAAAGGTCAGGTCAGAAACATGAAAATGCGATACTGTGTCATAGCTGATTGAACCATGTTGTCTTTGTCTTTTATAAAACAAGAGAGGGCAAGAAGTAGTGTCAGAATCTTCCTGTGGCTTATTTGGGCCATCTGAAGCGCCCTGCATGACCTGGGATGGGAAAAAGGATTTGCGAATTAATACATCGCAGAATCATTTATATTGTAAGTGGAGTAAATATAAAGCAGACAGAATTTTCTATTTCAGTCCCCATTTGGGGGCTACATGGATTTAACATTTTTATTAGTTTTCTACTGCTACCGTAACAAATTATTATAAACTTAGTGGCTTAAAACACCACCAATTTATCTTACAAAGCTGATAATCAGAAGTCTGCAATGTGTTTCACTGGCCTAAAATGAAGAGTATGGGAGCGTGTATTGCTTTGGGGGACAAGGAAGGAGACTCTGTTTCCGTCGTCTAGAGGCCGCCCGCGTTCTTTGGCTCATGGACCCTTCCTCCATCTTCAAAGCCCCAGCATAGCATCATCAAGTCTCTCTCGTGCTCTGACTCTCCTGCCTCCCTCTTATAAGGACCCTTGTGATTACATTAGGCCTATGGGGCTAATCTAAAATAATCTCCCCATCTCAAGATCCTTAATTTACTTATTTACCTCTGCAGTGTCCCTTTTGCCACGTAAGGGAACGTATTCACAGGTTCCAGGGACATCGCTGAGGGTGGGTGACGTTATTCTGTCTACTACAACCATTAATAATCTCTAAGAAAAAAACATGTCCAGCCAATGGACACCCTCATATGTTGTGTCTGGTTGAACATACTATAGAAAATAAAATCAAAGACTCAGAATATTTTTTCAAAGTGAAAATGTTAAAGGAAACTGCTCTTTCATCAGAATTGTGTTGCAGGAAGGCTGGAGGGACATCTTCCTCAGCAGGGAGCTTGGGACTACTACTTCTCTATTCCATGCACATCACAATTGCTGGCTTCTTCCTATGTGGGACTAGCATAGGACCCCCGCCACCCCCACCCCGAGCAATGACCTGTGGTCAGAAAGGAGAACAACCTCTTGACACTCAGGACAGACAAGACCATTTGATGTTCTGCGGAGACAGTGAAGGTAAATTTTGTAGTCATAAATGAGCAAGCTTCCAAAAGATTATTTGAAAAGAGAGCCAATTTCAGATCTTTCAAGTATCACAGTGTTTTTCCAATAAAACATTTCAGATCTCTCCTTTGCTAGAGATTTAATGTTTTCCTTCTAACTGTATCGACTTGTAGCCCTGTCTTAATAATATGGAGAAGCTAGTTTCATGAGGAGATATATGTAAGCTGGTTCATATTTCTATGTTTGAGAAATGACATCTGGTCTAGTCTAAAAAGACATCTTCATAACTTTCACATCACGTTCAAGTCTGAAATATCCTCCTTTTATGGATCCCACCGGACAAGGCCCTGAGTGAGTGAAGGAGAAAGCCTAGTTAAAGGGGATGTTTTTCACTGCACTCAGCTGTGTCTCTGGAGAAGTTTAACAAGTTCCTCTTTGCCCTTTATGTTTTTGAAATTTTTCTCCGTTGAGGCATGAACAAAACTTAATGGAAAAGGGGTGAGTTTACCATGGATGTGTTTCCATTTTTTTCTGTATCTCAGGTTTCTGTAACGTGTGCTTTTGGATACTTCATTTTTCATTCTCACATTGTCAGACTTTAAAAGGCAGCCTCTGCAGCAGGTTAAAAATGGGAGTAAGGTTATGGGATTGAAACAAACGCACACTCTGCTTAGGGGCTGAATTTTGCTACCCACCCCCAACAACAACAACAAATTCATATGTTGAAGCCCCAACCCCTCAATATGACTATATTTGGAGATGGGACATTTAAAGAGGTGATTTAGTTAAATGAGGTTATTAGGGTGCGTGCGACTCTAGTCCAATAGAACCGGTGTCCTTATAAGAAGAGGAGGAGCCACAGGGAAGTGTGCACACAGAGAAAAGGCCAGGTGAATCACAGCAAGGCAGCGACCATCTTTAAGCCAAGGGGCGAAGCCTCAGGAGAAACCAACCCTGCTGGCAACAGCCTCCAGAGCTGTGAGAAAATCATTCTTTTCTTGGTTAAGCCACCCAATAGGGGTATTTTGTTATAGCAGCTCTAAAAAACTAATAGAATCTCTTTTTTCTAGTCCTGGGGACTGGAAACACTCCGCTGACCTGGGTCCCGATGTCAGCACAACTAAGATCCAGCACCCCAGCAGTGGTTCTGCGATGAACATGGCACATGAGCGAACATTCACTTTGTGGCTTTAAAACACTAAGATTTGGGGGCCGCATATCTTGGCTGCTGACTATGGTTATTGTTGTTATTTTCACCTTAAATATTAAGAAACAAAGCTAATAGTTCAGGTGACTTGCATAAGGTCTTCTGTCCCCTGAACTAAACCTTCCGTTACTATACCACACCGGTGGTCATTTACATGTTTGCTTTGCAGGGGAGGGAAAAAAATATTTTCCCTCTACTCATCTTAGGTTCTCAGTCTGGGGCCCGGTGTATTAGACCGACAAGAGAAAGCGTAACGAGAAAAACAAACAGAAGTTGATTAATATGCACATTGCATACATACAGGGGAATACTCAGTTATGAGTAACTCAAATGGGGGTTTAGAACTTGGGCTTATATAGCAGCTTAATAAAAGAACAATACATTTTTAGAGAAGTGACAAGATAAAGGAAAAGAACTTGGAGTTTCTAGGGCAGCAAATTCTGGGAAGACAAATATATGAAGGAACAACATGATGGTAGATAAGGGCTGGTGTTAGCAAGACGTGTTATGTAGATTTCTCTGGTGGTCTCTGGGCTGATAAGGGTCTAAAATTGTCTCTGGATATTAACTGCTGTCCTTCCTGGTAGAGAGGGGAGGGGAGGGACCGTTACAATTTTATATCTTGCTTTTAGGCAAATAGGGGAAGGGCAGAGAGCTTTTCTTATATCTGCTTCATCTCAAATGCCTCCAGCACAAAATAATCAATATGCCAAAGTGGCATATTTTGGGATGGTATATTCTACGACCCTTCAAGTTTTTACAGAATTTGAAAGACCTAATTATAGAAAGGAAAAATCTGTGATGGAGAGAATAACAGCCAGATTGCCAGCATTTGAAAAGAAACCAGGTAAATTAAGAGATCAGAAAAAACAAACAAAAAACACAAAATACCTGTTCGTTCGTTTTTTCAAATTTCAAACAGAAGGTAACATTGTTTATGTTCTTGGAGTTAGAACAGCCCTGGATTCAAATGCCCACTGTTCTGTCCTAGACAAGTATTTGACCTCTCAGAGTTTTAATTTCTTCCTCTTTAAAATGGTGATGATTAAAATGGTCTTATGGGATGGTGGGGGGAAATTTCGTTGGATAGTAAATGTAAGGTGCCTGATGGTGGAGAAATCGCTACGTAATATCCAGGCCCCTTTCCCCAACACCACAGATGCTTAACAAGACGTCTTCAAGAGTTAAGTGATGCTTTTCTGAAAACTTGTTCTTAAAATCGCCTCTGTTGCAGTCCTAGAATTCTGAAGGAAAGAGCCTGAAGGTGATTGTCCCTGAATGTTTTCCTACAGAGAATGAAGTCATTATAAATTACAACACGTTTCTCGAAGTAGAGGCAAGTAGAGGCCCTTTAAAAGGTGCATAGAGCCCTGTCCTACATCTTAAAGACTTCACGGAGATTTGAATATAGAACACTGTCAAGCTTTCTACTTGGTCCAAATTCTTCCAAGTCGCGAAAGCCCCTGTTGTTTCAGTCCCTTAAGCCAGACCAAACTAGTTTTTAAAAGAAGTTTCAACTCCATTCACGTTTCCAATCTGGTGGGCTTAGCCTAGAGCCAGGCTTTCTGCTAGGCAGGTGACAGAAACCAAGAAAAAATTCAGCATGAAAGAAAGGAAGAACTTTAGAATTGAACACTAAACTAAAAGACGTGCAAGAGTGAATTTACTGGCGAATAAGCTTTGGACAATCAAACTGAGCGGAGAGACATGAGCTGATGTACTGGTGGTATGCATTAAATACATACGTAGTGAAAAATTAAGATGAAATGAAAGTCAAAGAAGAGAGAACCAATGGTCATATGCTACCATGTAGATATAATAAAACTATTAAAAGAAGTGAGGCATAAAAAATGAGGGCAGCCTGTGTGAAAAATTTAACTGTTTTTAGTAATCTTAATGGGTGGTAGTAGTATTAGTAATGTTTTGTGTGTAAGTTCTTATGTGTATGTATAATATAATTATGGAATGAGTAATTATGCACTATTCTAATTCTATTACCTCCTGTGTTCTGGAGAACTAGGACGTTAGTGTGGAAGATGGAGATACGGACATATTATCAGTTAAAAGTGGTTAAGTTAAAACTCTGCAGCCCTGAAATTGAATTGGAAATCTTAGTTTTAGCCCATGAGGTATTTTATGATATATCCTAGCTCTGTCTACTGAAAAGCCATAGAAATAATGACCAGTGATAATGAACAGATTATGCCCAGATTATGATATTAAAGTACCATTTCCCATATTTAAAAACAAAAAAACAAAAAAACAGGGCTTTTTGGAGAAATGGCTGATTCCTGGTTTCTGGCAGGAAATGTACAGGTCTCAAGTCTGGATCATTTTGTCAGAGCAAATAACCAGAAAGTTATCAGACTACAAGGGTTATATCAGAAGGACTCAGGAGCCAACTTGAAGAGGCTCCCACTGCCCCACAATGGAACAATTTGAGTTTTACTAAGAAGAAAAACAATAACAAAATAAAGATACCTAATATTTAATAATAAGGGGAAAAAAATCCATCAAATTTTTTTACATCCATGAATTCCTAATGATGTTAAAAAAATAATTGGCCGCTTTTTCAAGATGCATATCAAATTTTTTAAAAACGGAAAACACAAAAAATCCTGCCAAGCATGCAGAAAAACGGGCTCGCTCACGTACTGCTGGTGGGGATGGAAAATAGTATAGTGACTCTGGAAAACAGTGTAACGATATCTTCTAAAATTAAAAATGTACTAACCATATGTGGGGACAGAGCCAGGAGAGCAGTTTCCAGGCTCTCAGCCTCATGTGGAAAGGTGCTGGCTCAGGTAGTAAATGGCCATCAACTGTGATTGGATGGCCATCAGCTTTGGCTAGTTGGCCGTCAGCTGTAACCAGTGAGCCATTGGCCACTAATATAACTGCCATGGCTACGCTAGCAGAAAATGCGGGCTAGCAAGAAGGTGATGGCTGGCAAACGGCAGATTGCAGTTAGCATGGCGGAGTGCGGGTTGCGGACTGCAGAGAAGTGGACAGCAGGTTACAGACAGTGTGGCTCCTGCTTCCTGTGTCTCCAACCCAGCCACCAGTGAGACTATAGGGGTATGACTCCCCTATCTATGGCTCCGTGGATATTCATTTTTGTCCTCACCATGTCCTGCGTTCTTAGGTGGGGAGTGGGACCAGAGACCCCGCAGGCCGCCCTGCATGACATATGGCGCAGCGAGCAGGGTCCTCTGCATGACACCATATGATCCAGAAATTGCATTCTTTGGCATTTATTCCAGCAAAATAAAATGTTACATTTACTAAAACATCTGTATGTAAATGTTCATAGCAGCTTTATTCATAATAGCCAGAAATTGTGAAAAACCTGAATATTCTTCAGTGGGTGACTGGTAAAACAAACTGATACATCCCTACTGTAGAATATTACTCAACAATTAAAAGGAATGATACTATTAATACACACAATAATGTGAATGGACCACAAGGAAATTATATTATACAGAAAATAGATACTCTCAAAAGGTTATGTGATGTGTCAATCTATTCCGTAATATTCTTGGAAGAAATCATAGCATGAGAAACAAATGATAGTTTCCAGGAGTGAGGATTTGAGAGATGAGGACGTGATGGTGGCTATACAGGGGGAGTATAAGGAAGCCTCGTGGTGATGGAACAGTTCTGTGTCCTGATGGTGGTGGTGGCGGTTACCATGGTTACACAAAGCTAACCAAAGCTGTGATAAAAATCGCATAGCACTATAAACACACACACAAATGAGTGATTATATAATTGATGAACTTCTAATAAACTGCAAATTGTATCAATGTCAGTTCCATGGTGCTTGTAGTGTACAATAGTTAAGCGAGATGTAAATATTGGGGGAGAAAGAATAAAGGGTGCCTGGGACCACCATTTTTTTGCAACTGTTTGTGAATCCATAATTATTTCCAAAAAAAAAGTCCTAAAATTGGCAAAGGCTACACAATAGTATTTAAGGATGTACAATTGGGTGAGAAAACTATAGCAAAACATAAGGAAGTGGTTACTGTATGAGTTGTAGCAATAGAGGTTAGTAGTTCTAGAGGGAGGAGGGAGAGAGGGAGTGGTAATCAGGATGGGGCATGTGAAGGCGCTTCTGACATGTTTGGTGAAGTTCTATTTCTTGACTTGGAAGGAGGTGGTTATAGAAGTTTACCTTATAATAATTCACCAAACCAGGCATTTTTTTTGGCAGTGTTGTGTGTGTGGCATGCACGTACATGTATGTGTACATTCTCTGCATTTGCTTTTGTTTGTGCAGCAGAGGACAAGGTGAGCAGGGGCCATTTAAGCATCCACAGTAGATTGCTTTCAGCTAATACTAGACAGCTGCTGAAATCGGGAGGCTTAATGAGCTGGTGCAACGCTCTTAGGTTTATGTCTTTGCATTAACAGGGAAAACCTCCAAATGATCCTGGTTTAAGTAATGCGATGCATCCTAAATTGTTAAAATTAGGCTATTTTGGTAGCAATGAGCATAGACAATGCCATGCGTCACCTTGAGAATGCATGTTTTTAAAGATATCGGAAAATCCATAGGCTTGGCTGTGGTGAATTATAATCTAATGAATTTGCAATTATCATAAATTATTAATCCACCACAAAATTGTAGCTAATTGGATTCCAAGGGCTATTAAAACTTATAACCACTTATATTTATATTGTCAAGACCCTCTCAGGAGAGTGAGCATCTTCATTCCTTTGTGTGCAGGATGGGGGGATGAAATATCAGGACTCCTTTCTTAAGGGATGTACCAGAATGCATTTGGCCTTGTTCACCTTGCATGTGGGTACATGCTGGGATATGTTATAATGGCGTTTAAAAGTAGTGTTGTGGATGCTATGGTTGTCCCTTCACCTTAGCACTTCAAAGCTGCTGATTGCAGAAAATGGCCAGGCCCGGAGTGGTCTCTAAACACGTGCTTGCTAACTAGATGGAACCTCTTGTGTGCATCAAGTTTCTCTAGAAGATTCTGGCTGAAAGCATTCCGCAAAGAGGATTCTGCCAGATTTCCACATGGCAAAGAAGAAACATTTACCCAAAAAGTGTGGTATAAATGTGTTCTCAAAGAAGAAATGCATTTTCAGAACTTTTCACAGGTGAGGACATAAATGTTACAAAGCATGTGTATAAGTCTAAGAACATAGTCATTGGAGAATTCAGGGTGAAAGCCTCAATTTGAAGATTTTACAGATACTGAAAGTGACAGTTTCATAGTGAATGGAGAGGGGTAAGTGATAATCGGTGAGGTAATGTACCGTGAAGAGGGAGAAGAGACAAGAGTAGCCTTGTTACCAGCCTGGAGCTGGGAGCTTCTGTGAGCTGTGCTGGGGAGTTAGTACCGCTCATGAATGGGCATCCTGAGTAGTAGAGGTGCCAATCCATGTTTTGTTCCAATAAGTTCTTATTCTCTCTCCTCTCTCCTTCCTCATCCTCTGTGGTTAGAAGACCACCCATTTCTCGCCTGCATATTTCCACTTGGTTTAAATAACAGCTGTCCTTACATCTTGAGTACTTACAGATTACATATCTAAAAGATGTAATTTTAATAACAGAGAGCTTTACTGAGGTTGAATTTCCTCTTTGGGGCTTCAACATTCTTTTCTGAACATTCTGCTATAGCTATTTGAAGGAAAAATGTCAATTCCAGCATACCTCAGTTTAGAATAAAGTACTTCTTTTCAAGGTTGTTCATCTACTTGTTATGAAGCAACCTGAGCAATTACTAAAATCATGAAATGTAATGGTACACTAATGGGAATTTCATATGTAAACAGAATAAAGTCATCTTGGCAATTTCTCGTTGGTTTTGAAAAGTGATGCTCTATTTATATAAACCTAATATTTTCCCTTCCCTGTGGGTTTCTCTCTTCAAGAAAATTAACACTTGGTTTTGAACAGATAAATCTATAGAAGACAGATTTATTCTAGACACATATGGTACTCACATGTTAATCGATTATAATATGCATGGGATCAATATGCATTTGTATGTGTAATGGTGTCATGCCCATCACATGCCACAGCAGATGTGGACAGACTGTCTTCTGTCCTCCCGTCTGTCTGCCTGCCTGGCTCCGTCTCCCTCAGTTAATGTCACGTTTATTGAATAAGCGTCTAATCCATACCTTGGCATTTTATATGTCAGCTTTGATGACATGTCTATCACCCTTTCCCCATCCTGCACTCAGGCACTCCATTCTAGTCACAGGAGGAGCAGGTGCCCCACCAGGAGCACGGGGTCCCCTCCCCTCCTTTTCTGAGCTCTCTCGTGAATATCGTCTTTCAAGCTCTATTGTCATGTACACAAGAGTCAGGCCTATATGACTAATGTGCATTCTGTCCTATATGTCAAAATGTTTGAGAGAGTTTTTGATAAAGAACAGTTTTGAACAACTTCTTGACTATTTAGAACATCTTTTTTCCCTCTGGCTACCTTGGGCTTTTCGGTGTCTACTTGTTTTCTTCCCTTTTCCAGCCCTGCCTACCCCCATCCTCATGCCTAGCACAGTATCTAACACCTGTGGGTATATTTTTGTTAAATAATGAACAGAATAATTGATTAATAGTGAAAGGGAAGTTTGCTGAGTAGTGACACCCTTTTTTCTCAAGTTCTGTTTTCAATTTCATGGTTTCTGTGTTGTGGCCTCCATTGTCTCTTTCTTCTTTTAATGAATATTTCTTGACTATTCCCCTTAACACCGAAGTTATTTCTGTGTGCCCAGGATTATGCTGGATGCTAAAATTTATCTTACTTGATGTACCCATGAGGTTATAATTCAATCGCAGAAAGCTCAGCATCCACTGGGCCCGGTGGGTAATTAGGTGGAGAAGTGAGTGTTCCCGTCCCTACGTACAGCGATGCCTATTTCATGGATCTCGTACGGGGAGAAGGCATCAGACATACATGGATCCTGCGTCCCCCTCCACAACCAATGAGAAAAATGTAAATAAAGTCCTGGGGCGTCAAAAAGAAGAATGTTACACCCTGACAAGTACAAAATGTTTTTTACTTTATCCAGTGTTGATAGAAACCATACTATTACACACTTCCCAACCAGCTCAATTAAAAACTACATGCTATTCACTTCCTATCCTGACTAGGGTTAGTGCTTATCAAATCCTCCACCTAGATATCGTGAAGGCAGAAAATAGTGGGCATGTATACTACTGTGGGGTGGGGGGCATGAATAAATAGCCGTACACAAACCTAAACTTTATTTGCGGGCTTCTGTTTTTGCTTTAAAACTAATGCAAACCCTGGAGTACATTTTAAAATCATGCTTTTACGATCCATGGCATAACGATGGCGTCTTGGAAAGATGTGCCCTGATCCCAGGCTCCATGTCCCCTTGGTCTGTTGCTGGCACACCCCTGTTTGTGAAGTCCAGAAGTAGGGTTTGCAAGTTTGAAGGCTACTTAGGCTTCATGAAAAATATTCTGGCCCTGAACCCTTCTGCTATGTTAAGGGAACTAAAGTACAACTTACAGAGACAACATAGGGTCTGTACTCAGCATAGACACACACAGCTGTAAGATTTCAGAGAGGCAACATTTACTTCAGACGGGGGAGAATCTTCCAGGAAGGCTTTCGGAGGAGGCAGCATTCTAGGTAGAAAGAATCTTCCTTTACGTGGTCAGTGAAAATATATAGATTAGGGTCTACTTTTTAGTTTCGCTGTTTCTTCCTCCCACATCTAGTCTGTGATCATCTCACCTCACATCTTCTGACAATATCATCCTTATGAATTCTTTTATTTGCTGGAAGTTAGGAAACAATAAAATTAAGTGTGTGTAAGAATTGTTTTCTAAAGAAGCCTCTAAATAAAGAATTTCGAGGTAAAATGGATCGGTTTAGGCTCAGGGTTGTGTGACAGGTATTTGAGACTTAATATCCAAGAGACATGTTCCAATGTATGAAGTTTTCTGAGACTGCCTTCCAGATAATTGAGGTGATGCTGTACTGTTTGATGATAATATACACACTGTTTCTTATTTAAAAGATTCTTCATCATTGTTTTATTTCAACTCATGCACGGACTGACTCATTCCAAGTTTTTAAGTGCCTTATTCGTATCTTAACTCAGCGTTTTAGTGACATGATGTTGCAAGAGGATTAAGTGGAATGGGGGTCTGCAAGGACATAGCCAGCCAATCACACAGCACCTCACATGAGGTTCTGCCAGGCCTGGGAGCTTAGGCTCTAATTACAAGGCAGGGAGAATCAAGCAGGGTTTCAAGCCTAATGATGAGGTTGGAATATTAGGTTGCTCATTCTGGCAGGTGATAAATCCTCTACTAAGGACAATAGAAATAGGGCATGCTGTGGAGACAATTAAGAGATAGAATTGATAGAACCAGGTGACTAATGGGAAATGGTTTAGGGTGAACCAGGAGAAGGTGTTTAGGTGTGTGTCCATGTTTTGGAGCATCTAGAGAGATAGAATAATAAAAATTGAATAATAATGAAAATAAGTAACATTACTGAACACCTACTAAGTGCCTGGTGCAAGACTGAATAATTTACATAAATGTTTAATCATCAAGCCTCTTGGCCATCCTTGGAATTTAGTACAAATAGTGTCCCGATGTTACAGATGATGAAACTGGGGCTCAGAGGGGTTACCTAGCCCAAGATCACACAGCTTAGAATGGAACAGAGCTGGGCACCACAGGAATGACAAGACAAGTGAGAAATAATTGCTGTCCTCAGGAAGACAGGCACTTACGGAGTCTCCTTGTGGGTGGCCAGCACTTTAGAATGCACAAAACACTTTTAAATATGTTTATCTTCAATAACACCGTGTAATAGGCGGTCCCATCATCATTTTACAAATGATGACACTGAGACCTAGAGGGAGTGAGTAGTTGTCTAAGGTCACACAGCAGGTAGGTGACATGTCCGGTTCAGATAATAAATTTGAGTATTCTGCAGACCACTGCGATTTCTTCTTTACATGCACCATTGGTGAGACACCAGCCCTGTTGGAAAAGAGTGGAGAAGATAAAGTTCATATTCTGGAATCAGACTTCTTAGGTTGACATCCCATTTCTCCTATAAGACCTTGGTCAAGATACTTAATCTCTCTGAGTCTGTTTTCTTATCCAGGTAATGGGAATAATAATTGCATATTTTGCTATTTTTATGGGGCTACAGTCATCATTTTAAAGAGACAATTTATGCAAAGTGCCTGGCACCTAGTAAAATTCAATAAACGTTAGTAGTAATAACAGTAGTTCAAAGAAATGGCATCCAATTAGCTATGGAGGGAAATATTGAAATACATAAAATCACATTTAAGATGAACTTTAAAGGATTTCAGAAGGCATAGAAGGTGCAGTACTGGGATCAGGGGATTAAGAGTATTTTTAGTTCTGATGATTGTTTTTATTTAGGCTGGCAGTCAGTTTTGTGAGTAGGAGAGTTAAATTGCTGGAGATGTTCTTAAAGAAAAGCAATGAGGCAACCCAGTGTAATAGCCTTAGTAAAAGTCAACAAGGTAATGAACACAGTTGGCAGTGGAGGGAACGTAAAGGAAGACATGGACAGGTCTGAGGTGCTACAGAGCATCTTAGGAAACTTCTTCCCAGCATGCACTGGGCTGCTTCCCCACAGTATCACTGAGTGACGACGTACGAGTAAGAACTGTTACTCTGCCATTAGGAAAGATGAAATACTGCCATTTCCAACAACATGGATGGATCTTGCGATTATTATGCTAAGTGAAATATGTCAGACAGAAGCAGTCGAGCACCATATGACGTCACTCATATGGGGGATATAAAACTGAAAGTAAAAAAGGAACAGGACAAACAAAAACACAAAAAGTCATAGACACAGACAACAGTTTAGTGGTTACCAGTGGATAAGGGGGGAGGGGCGATGGTAGACGAGGGAAAAAGGGATCCAATATATGGTGATGGAAAGAGAACTGACTCTGGGTGGTGAGCACACAATGTGATATATAGATGATGTATTTACAGAATTGCACACTTGAAACTTACGTAATTTTACTAACCATTGTCACCCCAATAAATTTAATTTAAAAAAGAAAGAAAAAAAAGAAATGCAAACTCATTTTCCAATTTGACTAAGCAAAAAAAAAAATCTCATTTGGACAGCACTGTCACACTACAATGAAATGCATTCCAGAATTAGGCATAAACAGTTTGGGAATTACGTGTTGTTCTGATTGCCTGCATTTGTTCTTATTCTTTGGCACAGGAAACCTGGACTGAGTGTGTGGACTCACTTATCCACCTTTGCTGTTCTGTTTGCATTCTGAGTGGTGTTTATTTGTTGGCTTGTGTGCTTATTTGCACTTGACTTCTCAGCTTGAAGCTCTAGGATTTTTTTTTTTTCCCCAGAAGGCATAAATATATAAGATGCAAAAATATCTACACCCTAGTGGTTGTATCTAGTATTTCAGTCTCAGCTGAGTTTTCATAGTTATTCTGCTGTTAAGCTGAATTAACTTTGAGTAGAGTGAGCACTTTAAAATTATTATTAATAGTATTTTAATTTCTCATATCCTAGATTCAATGGAAATGGTTAGACTTTTTGTAATGAGCTGGATCTTCGTTCTATAATAACTTCAGAATGTCTGTGATCTTGAACTAGCAAAAGATCTTGAGAACATGCACAATTTTAGGGAAAGGAAAGGAGGGGCATTTAAGCCTAAAGGGTATTTTTCAATGTAACACTGAGCTGGCTCATCCTGCCTGACAGTCCTGGGTCCACTACAATCGATCGTCCAGTACAGCTGGATGGAGTGTGCATGTGTTATGCAGATTAGGACAAGGGGTTGGCTTGGGTGATCTGGTTGTAGGTGTGCCCTTCCAGATGGGTACCACTGCACCCATCTACTCCAGGAGACTCTCAGGGACTGAAATCAGCTCAGCTCCAAGGTGCCCAATGACTTAAACAGTCATAACAGGGTTTTTACTTAATATGTTTCTATTTGGCATCTGTTAAAATGAGCTCAGGTGTTTGGCTTTCTCAGAGTTGGCAGTCAAAGCCTTTTTGTCCTAACGTCTGTGAACATAACCTGGTTGGTCAAACAAAAATAAAGAATGAGCTATCACAGCGATGCTCATGATCACATCTTATGTTTATAAGTTTATAAGTTTCACTATGTATGAGACAGCAAATAATAATGCCATGGAGAATTCCCCTAGTGAGGCCAGAATTACCTCACTCCGTGATTGTCACCATAAAAATCACAGCCCCTCTGGATCTTGTCAAACATTCAAAATGTCCTGAAAGTGCTGGAAACAGGCAAATCTCTTTTTAAGTCTACTACCTCATCTGAGTGTATGCCTCATGTGCCTATAACTTACCTGAATGAATTCTTTAAATGAGCTGTTGATGTCCTGTTCGTCACTTTTTTTCCTCCCAAAGAAATTCATGTTTAGCTGCAAGGTAACTTCCCTGTGTGAAATTTACAGGTCTGTCAACCATAAAAAAAACATTAATGCATAACACATAAACACAACGTACACTCTTTTTGCAAGACATGGCAAAAGAAAAAAGAATTTAGTTTCTGCTTTCCAAAGGGAGAAAACATGAATCTTGCATTTTTACTTTTGATGCCTCTTTGCCTTTAAATATATGAGATGACTATTAATGCCCACATTCGCAGCAGGGGCAGAGGGAAATGGCAGTAAATTGTAAAGCACATTTACATTATAACAAGGCCTGTGGAAGCATTGTAATTCACACAGTTATTTCAACAGAGGTTTGGACTCCCTCCAATTTAATTTTCTGAAGTTAGGCTGTGCAGCTGGGTCATTCCTGGTCTAATCTGGGAAATGTATCTCTTAAGGCTGTGGATGAGAATGCCAGCCTCCCAGCTGTCACCAAGGAGCATCATTTACAGTCACTGAGGTCCGAGGGCAGAGCATCAGAATCTCTTTATGTGGACACAGCAGCCTAGCTAGCTTCATAAACTCTGTTGCAAAGAGCAATAATCAATATTTCATGTTTAATGATGCAGAGCTAAAATTAGTATAGATTTTATGTCTTCTACTTTTCCAAATTATGCAAACATTAGTAACCCCGTTTTTAGTGTGGTTACTACACTTTCATTAAAAAACAGGGTGATGGGGGTGGGGGGGGGGCAATGAGGAAACCTGGTGATATTTAATTGAGTGATTGAATAGTCCAAAGTGTCAAAAGTAATGTTGGCATTTAACTTTTGTTCAATAGCTACCCTTAGGTTAATATGAAATCATTCCCAATACAAAAAATGATGTATGTAAGTGCACAGGCTTTGTCACCCATAGCTACACAATGAGGTAAATTGTAGATTATTTCCACATTTTTAGTTACTCAAATGCTCTGGAATATCCTGAGAATAAAATGGCCAGGGCATAAGTCAGAAAAGTTAAAAGGCTGACATTTAGACAGAAGTACAGTTTAGAGAAAAAGCAGTTTTGTGTAGATTTCTGATTTTAAACTCGTCCAAAGAACATAGCCTGCTTCTTTCAACAGTAGAAGTGGAAGAGGACAGAAAAAAATCAGAAGAGTGTTTATAATTGGGTAGGTTAAGGGGCTGACGAAGTGGCCACAGTGACAAGCGTATCGTACCTTTCAGCTGTATTCTCCTGTTTGTGACGGAAGCGAAACCTGCAGGATTAAGGTGTGGAGGGGAAGCCAGACACAAAGTAACAAACCCAGCATCCACCATCCAGTCTGACAGTTCACACCCACGTCACTTCCAAATCAACACTCGTGATGTGGGAAGCTTGGCTTTGGCAAGTAGTTAATCAGTGATCCCCCCTCACGGTACAGCCTACATTTTGCAGTCACTCATAACACAGATTTCATGTGGATAATGGGATTACAGAATATGGAATGCTACATGTCTAGGTTGTGCTTGAATAATTCAACTTGTAATTTGCAGAGGGACTTAGCCCAAATGTCAAAAAAGAGGGAAGTTAAACAGAGCATGGTAGAAATTGTCCCCTCTTCTGGTAAGTCAAACTGAGCCAAAAACTTGGGGTTAGGCCCTTGAGTTGACAACTCCTCCTATAGGGATCAAACAGGCATGTTCTATTCATTAATGTGATTGATTAATATTATTAATTGAATTTGTTGGACTATAGAAAAAGAATTGCAAGGGTAGGGCAAACAAAAGCAAATTTAGGATTTTTGAGGCATGTCAACCAGAGTCCAGGGAGAGAAGACAGATGACTTACTTAGAAGAGTGATTGAAAGAGTTAATGAAGTGACTACATAGATATGGGCAGAATTTGGGAAAATCACAAGTGATGGTGAAACATCTGGGGCTATCAATAGCTGGAAGGGGAAAGAAGAGGGAAGGGAGGGGAAGAAAGGCCTTGGAGAGGTGAGAAAGAGGAGCGGTTATGGGAATATGGCAAGAGCCACCGTGTAGCAGAGGCCACCCCCTGGGAGCTGTGTCCTTCGGTTATGCCAACCTGTGCTCCAGTCAGGGAGGGGCAGCAGGGAGAATAAATAGTCCATCTTCTCTCTTCTGCTCCCCGCTGATTTCCTGCCAGTTCCTCCCACTGCTCAAACTCTATCCAAAGCCCCAGAACAAAGGGGCCGGGTTGATAAAGTACAAAGAGAGCACAGAGGAGAGTGGCGAAAAGTGAAGAGTATAAATGGGGAGATGTTGGTCAAGGGGTACAAAGTTTCAGTTATACAAGAGGAATAAATTCTGGAGATCTAATGTATAGCAATGTATTACAGTTAACAGTACTGTAGTATATACTTGAAATTTGCTGAGAGGGTAGATCTTGAGTGTTCTCACCACACACACACACACACACACACACACACACACACACACGAGAAAATGGTAACTGTGAGGTGACGGATATGTTAATTAGCTTGACTGGGATTGTTTCAGAATGTATACATATATCAAATGTACACCTTAAATATATACAATTTTTAATTGTCAATTATACCTCAGTAAAGCTAGAAATATGTTAAATAAAAAAGAAAGCTACAGAATGATTTAAAAAAGTATATCTAGAGGGGCAGAGAAGACTCAGCAGAGGACATACGATTTCTTGGGATTTGGGGGGCATTAAGCTACTAATATTTCTTTTCATCCCAGTCTGATCAATGCATTCAATTCATTTATTCAACAGGTATTTATTAAGTACCTCTTAATTGTCTCATTTGGGAAATAGACACCTCAAGGTGAATAAGTCAGCATCCCTGACCTTGAGGAGCTTAGTGTGGGTAGGGGGAGGCATCAGGTAAAGAGGTAATGCTAAAATAGGGATCGCCACAGGTTGTTGAGGAAGCAGGGCTGGGTACCCCACCCTCCTGTTGAGTTTGGAAAGCCTGTGTGGAGGAGGGAAAAACTGGAAGCTTTGTGAAGGAAGAATGGGAGTTGGCCAATAGAAAAGATGGAGACACACTGTCCTCAAATGTCTATGAAAAGAGCATGTGGGTCCCGGGATTGTGTGAAGTTTCATATGACCAGATGCGAAGAGGGAGTGTGTGTGGCAGGGCATGGCAGGTAGAGCCGGGAGAGACCACCTGGCCTGGTGCACCAGACCTGAGACCCTGGAATCCATCTGAAAGCACCGGGGCTGTGTTGGTTTCTAGTAGGGAAATGGCATTGCTAGATGTGAAACCAGAGGCAAAGAGGACTAGTGGAAGAAACCAGCGAAGGGATAGACCAATTTGTATGGTTTTAATGGTAAATTAAAACAAAACTTTCAAAGAGTAAAACTCCGAGTGAAGATCTCTTGAGCAAGCCATCTACCTTATCCATCTCTGAGAAATGAGGACATGCTTTGGAACTTCCAGGCCAATTGAATAGAAGTGTTTTTGTATAGTTAGCTTAAATAACCAAATGATGAAATCAATCCTCCAAATTGTCAGCAGAGCAGCTGTTCAGAAAGCTCTAGTTAGTCATTGACCTTATGTTTAATATGATTTCCTAGAACGTGGATAGTCAGATTGAATAAAGTACCGCTTCAAAGCCCTCCCCACTCAGCAAGCTCCCTGCGATGAAAGAACCAAGGAAGAGAGTGGTGGACAGAGTGCAAAAGCCCTTTCCTTCCTGCTCCCAAAATCCCCAGGAAAAAAGAAAAGAAGAAAGCATGCCACAGACACATCTTAGAGAACAGAGTGCTGGGACTACCAACAACTCAGTCTCTTTCCTAATCATAACGCAGGGGGTAAAAGAGAAAACATTTATGACCTAAATATCATCCCCTGGTTTTCAACAATAACTAAGGATTCTTATCCAACTTACTTCATTTTTGGACAGTGGCTTCAAACTTGACCTTTTGTATGACCTGGATTTGTTGCTTATGTCACTGGAGGTGGGATAGGATATGATGAACAATAAGGTAAGAGGGATGGAGGGTTGGGGGAAAATAGATAGAGATGGAGACTTATTCTTAGAAAAAGGATCCAGTGTCTGTGGTGCTGAAAAGTTTTACCTTGAAAATAGAATGCCATGTATACAATTGGAAGGATGCTCTATCATCTATCTATCTATCTATCTATCTATCTATCTATCTATCTATCTATCTATCTATCTATCTATCTATCTATCATCTATCTACCTATCATCTCTATATTCCTACCCATTTATCATATATTCTGCCTATATAGCACTTGCTTCTACTTACTGTGAAAAGCACACATGTAAGAGAGTTAAAATAAAAATGAAGTTCGCACATCAAGTACTGAAGGGGGGGTATAATTGTAATAACTTCCTGGAAAGAATAGTTCTGGTAATTGAATATTTAATTTAGCTTAAACTTCTGGCAGCCAAGACAAAATAAACAACATCTGTAAAACTTGTAAGTGGTTATTATTGATGAAAAGAAGTGCACTATTATATCCAAAGGAAAAAATATCCCCTAGTACGAAATCCTAAACTTTTATTCTTTTTATAAGAGAAAACCTGTAGCAAAATGTACAGTGTCTTATACAGCAATTTTGCAGAAGATGCAGAAATGTTCTTCATATGAACTTTGTTATACCAATGTTGGATATAAAAGCAGCAGCCTTCAATAAAATGGAACTGAAGCGTATAACCTGTTTCATCCATGAGTCTTCTGAATATGAATTTTTTTTAAGACACTGCCAAAGTAAAATAAAAATAAAATAAAACAAAAAGACCAGAACAACACCTATTCCGTTCTGCACTTTTATAGTTCTATGGCTCATCTAGTTAGGATTTTGAATTTAGTAGCCCTAGGCTATGGCTCACACTGTCACTTCTGAGTTAGGATTCCTTCTGTTGTAAAAAAAAAAAGAAGAAGAAGAAGAGGAAGAGGAAGAGGAAGAGGAAGAGGAAGAGGAAGAGGAAGAGGAAGAGGAAGAGGAAGAAGAAGGAAAAGAAACAAAACAGAAATCTCAACCAAAAGTGCTTTAAGCAAATGAGAGTCTCTTGGCTCCTGAAACCGAAAAGTCTCTCACGAACCTGGTTTCGCGCTCCTGTCTGACCCGGAACTCCACAGCATCGCTAGGGCCCAGGTCCTTGGCTGTTTTCCTTGGCCTCCATCCGCTTTGCTGTGTTCTCTTTTTCCTCCAGTTAGCATTTCTCCCAACAGCACACACTTCTGGTACAGTTCCAGGGTCCCTCACATTTTAAGATTCTATGCTCTAAAATTCAGAGGAAGAAAACAAAATTTGTCTCCAATTACTGAAGTGCTGTTTAAACAATGAACATTGACCAAGTAAGTCAAAATATCATGTCGAGTAAATTAAGCCAGACCCAGAAGCATAGAAAATATGTTATATGAAATTCTTAAACAGGCAGAATGAATCTACAGTGACAGAAATCGGAACTGGGGTGCCTGTAGGAGAGTGCAGTTGACCTACAAGGGTAGAAAGGAACTTTCTAGAGCAAGAGAAATGTTCTATATTTTGTGTTGGGTGGTGGTTCTACCATAGTATTCATTTATCAAAACTTATTTTACTGCACACTTATGATACGTGCATCTCACACACTTAAACAAGCCCAGGTACTAAAAGTACATGCTGGCTGATGTAGGGACAAGTGAGTGAAGTGGGATAATGGGAAATGGGGACACAGGAGTCTCCCACTGTTGGCTTAGACCAGACTGAGAAGTGGTGGTCAAGTTCCGGATTTCTAAGCTGGGGCCAAGGTTAGCTGACTGATTGGCTGTGTATCATGAGAGAAAGAAGGGAATAAAGGCTGACTCCTGGGTTTTGACTCTGTGCATGTAGGTGAAGAGTGATGCCATTTACTAAAATGAGGCAGAAGAGGGAAGTTTGGGTGAGAGGATATGGACAGGGAAATCAAGACTTGGGGGTTGAACTTGTAATGCCTGTCAGACATGCACATGAGCTGTCAAGTAGGTGTATAAGATGGAGTGTAAGGACAGGTCAGGTGCAGATATAAATGTAGGGTTGTGGGACTGGAGAAGACCTGAGGAGTGAGGATAGATAGGGACGAGAGGAGGACAGACCGCTAGCCTGCTCTCAGAGGAGCTAAGGGTTTGTAGGAATGAGGAGCAACTGGAAGCAGCCATGAGGAGCAAGAGGGGTGCCCCCCCTCCTTCAGACTGTGTAGTGGATCACACGTGGGGAAGAAATGGCTGCCTCGTAAGAGGACTGCAGGGGAGAAGGGTGGTCAGGGACTCAGCCAAGTTTGTCATCAGCACAATCCTCGATATCCTTAAAACTCTTTTCTAAACAGTGCTTTGATCTCCTTGTTCTAACAAAAACCTAGCTGTCCTTAGAACATCGAGGCAGGGTTCAGTAAAACAAAATAATTAAGGGACTGTTGAAATAAATTGATGAGATAGAGGATTTTGCTGATCACAGACCGTGCATTCCAAAGGGCTCAGTGGAAAGGTCGGAGGGATTGGGAAGAAGTGGGTGATTGGCCTGAATTCTGGGATGTAAAGTTAAAGAGATTGAGCAATGGGGGTTGCCCTAGGAGACTCGGCTGTCTGGTGGCTTAGAAGCAGGTCGAGACTAGTTTTGATGGTCTTCTAGGGGAACAGAGGAGTCGTTAGTTCTAACTGGGCTTCCTCTTGGCACTTCAGCAGTTTGTGGTGATGAAGCAAGTAGTGTGACCTCAAAGAACGGTGCTCTGCCCAGGGCCAGAGTCCTGTGGGCCTTCCTCAAATCCCCTGGGACAGACAATGAGACTGGGGACAGGTGGTCTCTCTAGGAACCTGGGCCGTCTTCCCTCACACCCCTGAACCAATCACTATGGCCGGGGGAATGGGGTTGCAGAGACTATGGATGCTTGGAATTCAGGGAAGGGATGTGTGCATGTGTGAGTCTGAGCTCTAGGGCTACAGGAAGAGGTTCCTGAGAGTTACCAAAACAAGAGAGGATGGTTACCGAATGGCTATCCATTCATTAGGCACCCTCACCCAGCAACCAGCAAACGTAATACAGTTGACAGAGTAAACTTGGGAGAGTGGGTGGATTGATAGAAACACATCCCCATTCTAGAAAAATAACAGGAAGCATTATCTTTACTGATGAAAAAAAATCTCATAATTTGACTAGCAGTATTGTATTCTAATTTGATCAAGGATGAAATTGTTTTCTATGTTTAAGTACTTATCCATGGCAAAGCCCAGAACGTTTAATGGTGTGTTATCTCAATTTTGCTAATAATTGTATTCAAATACATATTATTGTACATGGGGTCGATTTGTAACACACTTCTTTTTCCCCCCCACAGGAAGAAATGAAAACATTGCAGAATCCTTTAGAAGAAGTTAATGATGGAAAATATTTACTTGGAAAGTAAGTAAAAAATACTAAAGGAAATTAAATTATTTGTGAGGTTGAAAAGATTGAATGAAAAATAAAAAACTACCTGGCAAGACAAAAATGCATAAGTAAATTTGACAGTTTCGTATGGTTATCATTGTGGTCAGAACCCAGAGAGGTGTCTCATTTGAGATGTAGTTAGATTCATGACTAGTTGAGCTACGATACACAAGCTATACTGATTCACAGAGTAATACGATGCCTGGACATGTCTTTGGTGGTGTGTTTAAGGACTGGAAACTTAACCCTGTCCTGTCATTGGCTTTTAATCAGTGATTACTGAAAGCAATCAGAAATTTACAAAAAGCACAGGGTTACACTAAAACTGATAGACAGAACATGCAAAATAATACTGTCGTATGGAACAAAACTGAGCTGGAAATAAAAAAGCAAGCAAGAAAGAGATGAAATTGAACAGAGATAAAAGTAAAGTCTTCCATTTAGGTTTTTTAAAAAAATTGTACAATTAGAGCATGTGAGATATATTCTGATTTCAATTTGTGGGTAAATGCTTAGAGGTTTTATCTGATGTTAACATGAGACCATGATTTTATATGGCTGAAACTATTACCACAAATTAGACTGATTAGTAGTCATGCATTGTAAAGATAAAAGGAGAAAAAATTAACTATCATTTATTGAGCATTTACAATGTACTTTGTATTAGTGAATGCTTCCAGATGTTTCCTCATGGAACTCTGATTAGAGCCTTTTGATACAGGCGTTGTTATTTCCATTTGACAGACGAGGAAAGGCTCAGAGAGCTTTCAGCACTTGTGCAAGTAGCCTCAGCCATGAGGGATAAGGAAGGATGAGAATCAAACCCAGGTTCCAATGCCACCAGTGCCCCTGCTCTCAACCACTCACTGAAATTCAAATGTCAAGGCCATGGGGTGTCACGCTTGGCTCTGGGCACCACATTTTAAAGGCATATTGACATCCCCAAGACACCAGAGGAGATCGGTTAAAATTGTGAGGGTTCTGGAACCATGTGAAACTACCACAAAGAGCTGAGGGTGTATTCCTTGCAGAAAAGAAATCTCAGAGGGAGCATAATGGTGATCCTTAAACATTTGAAGGAGAGCTCCTGTAAAAGAGGGGTTAAGTTGCTGTTCTTGCTCTACAAAGTAGAATAAGGATCAGGGAGCAGGATTTATGGAGAAATAAGTTTGTGACTCTGAAAAAGGATCTGTTTTATAAAAATGTAACCTGCCCAACAGAATGGACTTCTTTGTTAAGGAGTGAGCCGATAAATACTGGAAGTGCCCGGCAAGAGTGTAAATGACCGTCCAGCCGAGATGCTATTGAAAACATTCCTGAAAATGGAAAACCTTGGACTTCATTCCTCTTTCTGCTTTTTCCTAGCTTTGTGAGTCTGGAAAAAGTATTTAACCATCCTGAGCCTCAGTTTCCCCATCTTTAAAACTAAAGATAATAATACTGGCTTGACAATCTTATTGAGAGCGTTAAATGAGACACCTATGGTAACATAGTGTCAGCTCCTTCCTTTTCCATCTAAGTGGGTGCTTGGACCAGATACCTTTTCAGGTTCTCCCAGCTCCACAATTCTAAGAATTTTCTACGTTACCACTTAAAGGACAGCTTCAGCCCTTTGCTCAAACCAAGTTTCTGGGTTATCTATGGAGTGAATTTACCCTTGTTATGTCTATATTCATTAATATGAATAAATAAGAATAAAATGGTTCAATTTCCCTACCCCCTCTCACTACCACCATCATTAAGTGCATCTAAACAGTAATAACTAGAGTTTTTGGCTGAATTGGAAAGATTTTCCTTCCATGGAGATTAGTGTTGTAATGACATTAGATCAGTGGTTCTTCGCCCTGGCGGCGCTTAGAATCACGCAGGGAGTTTAATAAAAATGCCCCTGTGTAAGCTCCACCCCAGACAAATTGAATCTGAATCTCAGGAGGGTGAGGTCCCAGGATCAGTATTTGTTAAAAGCTTCCTTCGTGTGATTCTATTATACTAAGGAGCTGGGGTTGAGAACCAGTGGTCTAGATGCATTTTTGAGTCCTTTTGGTCATTCAATAAGCTCATGTAGCTTAATTCTCTGCAGACACACTTTCTCTGTGGTGTTTAGCACATTTATCTGCTAAATCTGGCTATGCTGGTTTTTCATTATTGATTTTAATGGAAGCAGTGAACGCCAAAAGTTTTTTTCCTTCTAATTGACCACAACTCTATATTAAACCTCTCGCTAACACCAGCATGTATCTTTCCCATCTCTCTGCTCTTAGGAAGATATGTGAAGATTAATGGTACATATGTGGGCTTCTGCCTCCTCCCCCTCCCCATGTTCTTTTCCTCTCATTATCTAGAGGCCCTTGACAGCTAAAAGCTTCTGGAAATGGCCAGTCTCCTTTGTATGCTTATTTTTCCCAGTCAGGATTGAGGAATTCCAGGGATGGGAATTCAAGTTCCCCTCAAAGCACGCAGTCCTAAGTGGTAAGCGTCCCTTTCATACTTGTCTACGACAGAGAAAACAACGGCTGCCAGCCCTAACAACTATACCCATTTGCCTGGAATTCTGGAGATTTTCCTGGTCTGCTACAGGGCAGGGCTATGTCCTTGAAAGCTGTCAAATTTGATTGAAAAATTGGTGTACTTTAAGTGAGCAGATGAAGCATTTCATTATAGCTGTAGCTGACTTAGGTACCAATGTAAATCATCTCAGCTACTTGAAATGACCATAAGTTAAATGATAGTGGTGTCATGGCAGTTGATCAGTGATTCCCCTTGGAACATTACGTTTATTCTGAATGCTCAACAGGGTTTTGTGGTGGGCAGTCGATGTGAAGGGAGGGGAAGCTGAAACTCCGTTGCTCTACTTGAGACCACATCCACATGCAGGGCCAGTCGAGTACATTTGTGTACACACACACACACACACACACACACACACACACCACAGTCAACTGAAGCCAGTAAACAAAGAAGAACAGTTAGTGAGGCCATTAATTAGGAGACTGTTTATGACTCTATTGTTGTTGATGATAGTATTAACTTTGGAAGACCTTAGGCTGACAGCTATTTTTTGTAAATATTAGATCAGGCTGGGTCTTTGTTAGGAAATGTGTGGTAGGTATTTGTAGTTTATAGTTTGTTGAGGATATATAAATTGTGAACCCAAATTAGAAAATTTGTTAATGCAAAAAAAAGTTTCTCTTTATGAAAACTTGAGCTTTTGTCTTTGGTTGCTGCATATCTGCTGGTCTCAAAACACCTCACCTGTATATCTATTGCTGAGTTTGCTAATTTGTTATTTAGAGGTTTTATTGACAATATGTTGAAGTATCTTTGTTATAAGGCTGTTGTCCCTACAAGAACATAGTGTTATAAGAATGAGACTTTACATGCCCACCGACCCTGGATTAGGTCCTTCTGTGTTTCCCCTTTAATAATATCCATCACATTTATAATTAGTTAATATCCATCTTCCTCTGGATTGTAAGACCGTAAGAACAGGGACCACGTCTAGTGCTTTCCCCATTGTATCCCCCATACTTTGCATCATTCCTGGCCCATAGAAGATATTCAATATATCTGTAAGTGAATGAATAAGGATAAATTAATAATGGACCCTGAATACCGACTGCAGAGAGCAGTGTTTTTCCCCCCTGCCCCTCAACAACCCAGAGGGACAATCACAAAGCGATCTTGGGCTGATGGCACCACCTAGCGGCCATATACGAATTTATCTGATCTACAATGTTTTCCCCACCTTGGTTATTCCTTTCTAAAGAGAAGATAAGTTCGTTATCCTAATAATGCCTCCAGCACAATGTTGTTTCTTGTCTTTTTCTTTTCTTTACTATCACCATAATCCTGGTCCTCATTAGGTGGCCAATTTGAACATGCTCCTAAATATTTTCCATATTTTCACTCCCACTGCAGACCATCCTTAAATATCCCATCCATCACATTTTCCTGCTTCAAATGTTTTGTTTCCCTGAGGCAATGTTTTTCACACTGTAGATCACAATCTATTGATGATTTGGTAAATCAATTTGATGGGTAACTTCTGACCTTTAAAAAAATTTGAAATATAATAAAAAATGTCAGAGAATATTACATGTAGTGGGGGAAATAATGTTTCTTGAAACTTTTGTTTCCATTTTAAACACACACACACGCACACATCCACCTTTACCACATGCATGTGTATGGGATTGGGATGTCAAATATTTTATTTTTGAAAACCACAGGCAGTAGAACTAAGTTTAATAAGTCTGATATTAAATTCCTCCAAGCAGTACTTTGTGATGGTGAGACTTGCGTTTCAGTGTGGTTTCCTTAGTTTAACATAATCTCTCTGAGCTTCAAATGTCTCAACTGTGTATTAAGGAATACTTAAATGATAGAGGCTACTGTGAGAATTAAATAAGATATTACTTGTAAAATGTCTATGACAGTGATTTGTATACATTACATGGCCAGTGACTTAGTTTTCTGCTTATGCAAACTTATTTCCTTTTATACTCCTACTTTTATCGTCTACTTCCACCAAATTTCTCTCTTTATTGTCTTAAAATTGTCTGAATATTTCCACCTCTAATAGCTTCCTCATATGTTTTATCTTTCATATCCTAACTTACTTAATTCCTGTCTGTTCTTCAAAACCCAACTCAGGTGCCACTGTCTCCATGAAGCCTTTCTTGACTATTGTAGCACCCAGTGAACTTCTTGTAAGCTTACAGACTGAAAGGAGGAAAGATTCAATGGCACTGGCACCACTGGGGACGAATTAGATCCTCTTTATAACTTACTAGTTGGACATTGCCATAGGATATATAACATTCTCCTTATGTTTTTTTCTCCCCCCAAAATGGTTCAATATCTGCTTTCCTTTCCATTTAAAAGAAAATGATGTTCATGTCTTAGATATGAATGCTGAGCTGAGTGGTAGAAATCAAAAGAACAGGAAGGTAAAGGCAAAACAACATTTTCTTTCTATGGTATGGTTATTTATCCGTCATCCATCAGTAGGAATTAGGACCCCGTTAATAAATTAAAACGAACAAAATTGAATATATATCTGCTTTTTCAAATAAATATAAATTGGTAATATTATTGCTATAAATTGCATTAACTTTCTGGATTAAGCTATATTGAGGCATTACTTCTGTTTGCAGTCACCAGCTGGCCACGGATGTGGAGAATAATATTGAAAAATATCACCTCAATCTACAGCCCTTGGAGTCAAAGGTGAAAATGTAAGTTATTTCAAAGTTTATATTAAAGCATTAGTTTTAAAGTTCTTGTTTTATTAACCTCTGAACTAGTTTGGAGTTTGGGGGGTATAAAAATTACACATTTATTTATTTCATGTTTATGTGTTACACATTATTTCCTCTCTGTCTGAGCAGCAACAAAGTTGTTTTGGGCACACAGCACCATTGCTAGATAGTGTAGGGAATTATTTGATTGTCATCACTTCATTTCTCAGCTCTCCCCTTTTGGGCTGAATACTGTCCTTCAACTTCCACTAGCATTTCCCACTGTCTCTTATCTTAGTGGCTTGGTTAATTTCGTCTTGGAACAATGTGGTTAATTCCACCTCTCCACCTCAGGCTACTTCTTCATTACACTTCCAAATATTGTGGAAAAATATATCTTGTCTTTCGTTCCCACTTCCTATTCTTTTATTTTTTATTCTCTCTTCCTAAGGCCAAATGTGGGTTCCCTTCCCTCACTATCAATGACTATTGCATAAAAATCATGCTAAAACCACCCCATTATTAACAAAAATGAAACTAATAAAATACAAAGTGAGACAGGCATATTATAGAACAAAATGGCAATCTTTTAAAACCATTTTTAAGTAGAGAAGGGGCTATCATAATTACTTTAGAAGCAATTTTAAACTATTCATGCCTGCTCTCTGTCATCTTTTCCCTTTCTGATTTTCCTTTAGGGGGCATATAAAAATTGCCACTAAGGGTGTATATAACACACATACACACACACACACACACATGCACACACACACTCAGCTTAACACTCTGAGAATTAAATGTGTCTGAGAATTTAAATATGTCTGAGCTTGGCCAGGATCACCGATAATTTTCAAAAAGGCCAAACAGGACTCTTTAGAGAAGCCACCCAGAAGAAGGGAGCCTGCAGGTGTACACCTTTGAAGAACAAGAAGCCATTGCTGGATTTAAGAAGTGAAACAGAAATGATGCAGCTATAACATACCCTGCTGGATAAAAATAAATATTAATACACTGTAAATCTATTTTAACCTTAGTAATCAGTAAAAAGCTTGCCTCAGAGTGAGCACACAGGGCTACATCTCAAGGTAAAGTTCAAACATGGCTTCTGAACCAGTTGGGTCCCCGCCCGCCCCCACCAGGAAGCTCTGCATCACACTTCCTAAATGAATAGTGAATCAGGCTACCAAATAGTTTTATGTACGCAGTGTGTCAGCCTCACTACACAAGATGTTTCCAACCCTAAGTTGCTTTATCCTTAGGAATTTTTCTCATAACGATAATGTCCTCTTAAATGAAAAAGTGCTGAAAAGGAAAGTGTGAAAAATTAGAGTGTTTAGTTTGAATGCTGAAATGAAGTTAGGGAACCTCCCTGTTCTCTCTTAGTTTTCATCAACTCCAATATGTAGAGGCAGTGGGGCAGGAGCCACGAGAAGGAACAGGGAAAGAAAAAAATCTCTGTGCCCAAGATTCTAGCCAGCTCAAGAGTCGGGGATTTTATGTGCAACTGGTTTGATGGAGGAGTCTCAGCTCAGTGAGGTGCAAACTGAATGGTTTTATTTCTTCTAATAACTCTGGACCCCATTTCCACTCACTGGAGGGGGATGAGGGAGAGAAAACTTAATCTTGTCCAATAATGGAATTTGAGTCCCATTGGAAAATTTAGTGCAGTTCAGTGACTCTCATCTAATCTGGTTATTGAATTCTTAACTCTCATGATGGGTTAAACATCTCCCCTCCACCCACATGAGACCTTTCCTACAGCTCTGCAGCCTCCTCCCCTCTTCCCTCTCCTTTATTTATTTATACTCCCTCCATCTCCCGCTTCCTTCCTCCTCTCTTGTTGTCACTTCTCCCAACATTCATGTGCTAAACACCAAGGTTGCTCCAGTTTTCTCATTAATGGTGAACACTCAAGCTCCCAGATAGTTGTTTCCTTTAAAATAACCTGAAGGGGCTATTTTATTCCTTGTAGGAAGGGTCATTGGGTCTCCCTTAGTTTCTCCACCAATGGTATCGGCTGCCCTCCTCATTGGGTCTCTTGCTCTGCTGGGTCTGGCTTCCCCAGGATGAGCTTGGCATCCTCACAGGGAGAACCCTGGCACACCCCATCCCTGCTTCCCGAGAGACGTTCTTTAGACCTGCAGAGCATTGGGTATGAAAGATGAACCTTGTCCCATGTTCCCGAGTCACTGTCAAAGGCTTTCTCTTAGGGTCTTCTGACTTCTGTTGGTGGGAACCCGCTGAACATCTACCTTCCTCCAGGGGTTAGAGAGAAGTGAGGTTACTATACCATAAAATCTGCTTTTTGGGAAACTCTCCTCTCCCCTCCCTGACAAGGAGGAGACAGTAGTAGGTTCCAATGAAGGTTTTCTGGGCAGTCCAGACCCTGCAAGCCCTGAGGAAGGACGTGCCTTGTCAGGTCAATCTCTGAACGTAAAAGATAAAGCGAGATGAGAACCGTTCTCAGGTGTGGCTACCCTTACTGTATACCTACACTAGTGGGAACCCCACGGTGGAGTTGGGTGGGTCAGGAAAGGGTCTCAGTGTTTTCTTCACACTCAGGACGACATAAAAAGGAAAGAATTTGATAAGGAAGCCTAAATCTGTATGTAGAAGTACAAAGTATCTGGAAGGAAGCAGAGGACTGTGGGGAAAGAAAATGTGTGGGGGGGTGGGAGGTGGAATTTAGAAGAAAAGTCAGGAAGGGCACATTACCTGGTTCATGAATGTTAAGAGTAATTTTGACTTTTAGACTTGGAGGATCAAAGGACTGCATCAAAAGGGCAAAAGTAATCATAATTGCACAGCTATTAATAACAAGTAATTTTGGGGAGGTAAAAGGCAAGTTTCTGAAGACCAAGCAAATGCAAGCCTCTCAAGTCAGAAAATTCAGCGAAAGCAAAAGAAATACTGAAAGCACGCACAATGAAGGCTCTCAGCGCAACTGTGGGACTAAGGATTAATGTATCCTTAAGAGCCTAGGCTGGAACAAGTGTGAGGGTATGAGGCGCATCACAGGAGCATGGGTTTTAGCATGGCGGCCTGACCGCGGAGCGAGGAACTGGACTCACCGGCTCCCGTCAAACCGCTGCCCTTCACGTCGGGAACACACCTTGCATGTGGTAGGTAAGATCTAAGACACATCTTCCGAGTACAAGCCATCATTTAAAAGTTGTTCATGAACTGTGTGCGATCCTTCTCCTTATGCTTCAACAATACATTTATTTTGTGATGGATCAACATAGAGAAACTCCAAGAGACGCATTTAGCCTAATGTATCTTTTCCATGCAATTGTACCTTCTCCAAACATATTTGAATGTCAAATTGGGCTAATAAAATAACGCCAGTAAAGATCGTCAGGAATACAACATATCACATCCATGAATATGATTTGCACATGTTACTTAAAACCATTTGAAAGTATTTGATTTTTTTAAAGTAATTATAATTATATATTGAGGACCTCCATTAGTCAAATTTGGGGCTAAGTGACCTAGATACCTTATCCTTGACTCCTTGCAAGAATTACAAAGAAGTTGTTATTCCCATTTTGTGGGTAAGCAAAATGTAGGCCAGTGAGTTTAGTATTTTGCCCAAGGCCACGGCTAATGAGACATAAAACTGAGCAAGAACCTACTGGTATATCTTGTAAACACACTTAGTTTCTGGTGTGTGGGGGGGACTCATGAACTGTTTTCCTCCAGTGAACACAGTGGAATCTGCAGACACATAGGGAACTATTTCCCCAGAAAACTGGCAGAGCAGCACCTTCACCCAAACAAGGGAAATCACCTGGAAGAGGCTAGGAAAGGCTGAGACACCGCCTCGCCCTAAACCCCACCCCCCAGCGCAGTGATTCCCAATTGGAAGGAAATTCAAAACCCAGAGCTTCTCCCTGAAGAGAAAAAGATTCATACCCCATCTTGGGCACCCTAACTTTTAAAACTGGCACTGGAGAAACAAGCCCCAACATAATCTGGCTTTGAAGACCAACTGGGTTTGTGCCCAGGAGACCCGAGATCCGTGGGGCTGTGGCAAACTGAGAAACTGCTCTTTAAAGGGCCTGTGCACAGACTCACCCGCCCAGGACCGAGCACAGAAGCAGCCCTTTGAAAAGCACCCAGACTTTTAAGTGAAAGAGACCATTTGCTAATTTTAAAGTGTTCATCTGAGGAGCAGGGGCCTGCTGGGATATTCCCCGGGATGGAGCCTGGCGGGTGCTGCCTTCCTCCGCCTTGCTAAAGCCGGTAGGTGCCATCTGTTTGTTCTTGGTTCCCCACCCCCTTTGCTCAGCAAGTGCCATCCTTGCACTTCTCTGCCCCACTCCAGCCAGTGGGCACCATCTTCAGGCTCTTTTCCTGCCACACTCCCGAGCACCAGAATCTCCCAGAGGGGAACTTCTACACATGTCTGGTGCCCTGGTTTTCACACCTGGTGACCCAAGTTTTGTGGTTGCCACGCAGGGGACTCCCCTTGATTGTCTGGCCCTGGAGGCCAGGGGAGCTTGCCTTCTTGGGTTCCACAGGACAGTAACAATCAGAGACAGTCCTTGTCTGACTCCAGGGCTCTGTACAGACAGCAGACTGAAACACATGCCCAGTGTTTCTGAGGAAGAGGCCTAGTTGCTTGTTCAGGAGCTTTGGCCTGAAGGGCAGGCTTCTTGTTTGGCACACTGACAGGGGTGCTCTCAGGGAATGAAGGCCGGTGCACACAATCTTTGTGTTGTCCCTCTGCCTCACTTCAGTTCACCAGTACCTTCCAGAAAACAGCTATACTCTTGTCTGGTGCCCTGGTTTTAGTGGCTGCCACCAGGGGACACCTCTACACCACTGGCTCTGGTGGCCAGTGAGCTGTGTGCTTGACAGTCGGACAGAGCCACACCGTAAACCAATGGAGAAAGAGTTCTTAACCAGCTACCTCCTCAGGGCACAGCAGGAAGCCGCAGACCCAGGAGCTCAGTGTTCCTGTGAAGGAGGCCTATTAGCTTATCATCCCAGCTGCAGCCTGAGGGGCAGGCTTCTAATTAAACTCACAACTACGGGCAGACAGTAAACCTCTCCTGAGACTTCCTCAAAGGGCTGGCACTGTCTTTGTGTTCTCCCTCTGAGGAGCACCAGCATCTCAGAGGGAGCTGTTATGTGTCTGGTACCCCGGTTTATACATCCAGTGCCCTGGTTTTTTTGTGGCAGCCACCCAGGGGATACCTCTTGATTTCCTGGCTCTGGTGGTGAGGCAGGGTTAAGTTCTCTGGACCCACCAGAAATAGCTCTTGACAGGCTACCACCCCAGGGCACTGCACAGACTGTGAACCGAGGCACTGCCCAGTCTTCCTGTGAAGGACGTCTACTTGCTTGTCCTGGAGCTTTGGCCTTCGGGGCTAGGGCAGGCTTCAGGTTTGGCACAGAGTTAGAGGCTAGGAAGTTGCTCTCAGGGAACATAGGCTGGGGGATGCCATCTTTGTGCTTTGCATTTGCTACAGCTCACCGATATCTCCCAGAAAGGAGCTTACGCACTTGTCTAGAGCCCCAGTTTTTACAGCTGTCACCCAGGGCACATCTCCAGATTGCTTGGCTCTGGTAGACAGCAGGGCGTATGCTTGTGGTCCCACAGAACGTACTGGGGGTGCCAAAAAATGTATACAAGAGGACACTTTGGTCAGCGTTGCTTAAACAGTAGCTCGCCGTAATCAGAAGTGTCTGGACACTGATGGTAACCACTTTGAGCACCTCTGGTAATTGCGAAAGTCAAATCTGACTTGTATTCTTCTTTTGTTATTGGTATATATTGAGTATTACAATTTTAATACAGTTTTCCTTTTTTAAAATGTGTATACATTTTTTGGCACCTTCTGTAGATATATATTCTTTAAAAGCTGCTGCCTGAGTGTCTGACTTCCCATCAGCTGGAATCTAGGTACTGACTGAGATTCTCTTCTTTGAGACACGTCTGGTCTTGGCACCTCTTTAACTATTAGGAGCTATTAAAAGTAAAATAGGCTGCTTGGACAATCACAAAGGTTTGAGACACAACCAAGAGCTAGAGTAGGATTGAATGATAAAGTTCATCTCCTGCACGGGCCAACCCTTCGAGCCTGGGAGAGGTGGCTGTTTCATCTCATGCAGAAAAACCACCACAGAGAATCAGTCAGGCATAATGAAGTAACAAAGGCATATGTTCCAAACATAAGAATAAGATAAAACCTCAGGAAAAAACCTCCACGGAATGGAGATAAGTAATTTACCTGAAAGTATTCAAAGTAATGGTTATAAAGATGCTCACCACATTCAGCTGAAGAAAGGATGAATACAGTGAGAACTTCAACAAAGGGACAGAAAGCATAAGGAAGTGCCAAACTTGAAGTCACAGAGCTGAAGAATACAATAAACACAGTTAGTTTCTGAACACATGTCCCCTTTTCCCTTTGAGCATTTGTTGAGCTATTTCTTGGACATAGTCTAGGAGAATATATTTGTTGATCAAATACTTACCATATTTGTAGTACCTCGGAGATAGGATGGATACAAGTGGTCACTGCCCTCAAGGGCTTCAGAATCTACTGGAGGAAGAGGATTCCTTGGGAAAGAGGTGTTGACCTGGCCTAATGTGATACTCTTCTCTTTGAGTGGTTAATCTCTCCCAGAGCTACTATTGTCTTTCACAGACTCAGTAGCCTCTGTGTGCCTTGTTTCTGAAGTGCCTTCTTAGTCTTCATAAAGAACCAAGTGTTGTAGAGCCTAGACCCCATTTGCCCAAATTCCCATCTGTGAGGGAGTTGGGGGTTTTTGACAGTAAAAGTAGTCATAAATGTTGGTGAAGAAACTTGCAGAAAAATCCAGAAGAGCGTAAGTTCATGATGTTTTAGGAAGTACCGATAATCAAAGTAAGGAGCTGAAATCAGGAGTTACAGACTGGGCAGAAACAAGTGGAGGGGCAGCAGGCTAGAGACACGGTGGGCAAATGCTGTGGAAAACCTGCCTTTTGCATGCAGTGGCCCTTTTACTGGCACTTGGGCAGGTTTATACCAGGACACAAGGTTGGAGCAGACACCAAATAATAGAAACATGACATAGCTGTTAGGGTAAATTTTAATTGCATGTAGAAGATTTAGCTAACAGAGGGTTAAACAAACAGGGGTTCTACTTACCCGCTAAAAGTCAGTATGTACCAAACCAGGTCCACCATCTTGCTCCCTTCTCTCTTTCTGTCTTGCTGAACCATGAGGAGGGGGCACAATGAAATGGGAGATAGGGGATCTAGTCCAAGTGTTGGGTCTGTCAGTTAGTTCCCATCTCATTCCCTGAAACTTGGCCAGGGCTCTTGGTTGCAAGTAACAGAAACTCAACTCAGACTTACATATGTACAAAAAGAGATTATATTGGAACATCTAACAGAAACACCAGGGGCTAATGTGCTTCAAGCACAGCTAGTCCCAGGTGGTCACGCAGGGTCATCAGCCATCTCTGTTTTTCTTCTTCTGTGAGCTCTGCTCTTCACATCATTGCTTCAGTCTCACAGGGGTTCTGCCAACATGGTGATAAAGTGGCCACGGACAGCTCTAGGCTTACATCCTATGAGCCGAAAAAGGGGGCTTTTTTCTTGCTAGTCTTTCACTGGCCTGGCTTGACCCATGTGTACGTTCCTGAATCCGTCACTGTTTCGGGTTGGGCAACCCCAGCAGGTGGGCTGCCCTCTACAGTGGAGGGGTAAGATCTGTCCCATCCAAAGCTCGTGGCTTGAGGATTAGTGGGTCCCCTAAGGAAAATGAGTGCTGGAACAAAAAGAAGGAGAAATTAATGTTGAACAGGCAAAACCTACCACTATAATATAATTGTGCCTTCCTGACAGCCCACTTGTGGTTAAGATTGAGTGGCAGAAAACACACAAAAAGAGCTATGTGTAATTAGCTATTATCTCTTAAGATACTCAGATTTGTGTCTTCTTTGATGGAATTCTCTTTCCCATCCCCAGATTCAGCCTACCTGGGTAATAACGTATTTTGAAATAAAAAAAAAAAATTATTTAGTGACATTTAAGAACTAGTAACTTTCATATAAGAATCCAGATTTCTGACTGTTTCTGGAAAGTTGAAAGGTCTGGCAACAATCAACTGTGCTGTTATGAGGCTCTCCCGTACGAGAAGCAGGTACTGCCCAGTCTGCCCGCAGCCTGGCCCCAGTTGTCCTCTTGGACTCTCTCCCTGTCTCTACAGCTTCATGTGCTACCACGCTTTTCTGAGATCACACCTGCTGCCTACTTGGTTCCCTCACTTCCAGGCCTTTGCCCAGAGGTCTTTCCTCTTCCTCCCTATGAATCTAAATCCCATCACTCCTTCAAGGCTAATTAAAGTACCAGGACTCCCTCACACCTTTTCTGAGCCTCCCAGCTCTCAGCTCTCTCTTCTCCTTTTCTATGTAAGGACAACCAGGACTTCACAGGCTGTGAGTCTCCAACTGGCTGTAAGTGCAGGAGGGAGCCACCTGTGCCGTAAAACAGGCATATAGAGAGAGAGGGCAGAGGCAGGTGAGTATGGCATCCCTGAGATGGGAAAAGATAAATAAGAATTGACTTAGCAAAAAAACTTACTGATCAAGTATTTATCTGTTTTGAAGTAAACCTCTATACTCTTATCTATAATTCAAAATATAGGAACACACAAAGTGTGCTCCCTTGCTGCAGCGAGCCTTTAAAAACTTACATTGATCATATTGCTTAGTTTCAGAAGTGAAAATGTCAAGATAGTTGGTGCTCAGGGTTTTACTCTGCAGGCGTAAAGGAGACTTGTGAGTAGGAATTGCAGTGAAACTAGGATGAGAAGGCTGAAAAGTGATTCCCCAAGCCCAGGGACGAGGTGCTTCTACGTTTTGTTTTAATTCCCTCTTACAGTGAAATACCATTTGGAGATGGTATTCAGAGAGCTAATATTAGAACAATTTAATCTACGAAGGTAATGTCAGTGTGTTCAGAGGAGAGAAATAGAGTGTGATGTAAACATTTTTTTATGATGCAGAGAATAATAACAGCTCCACCATTTAAAAAACATAGCAATTTATGGTAATAGTCTTATATGACATGACTAGCTTGTCATTTTTAACCTCTGATGCAAGTTTGAAGACATTGTCCAGTCTGCCACGCAGTTGTTAAAACTGTAATTATGAAGGACAAGTAAAACAGTGGAAATATGTATATCGTATTAAGTTTTTTTAAAAGAATAAAATATAGTGTAATATGTTTTCAACTAAGTAAAGTTGTTTCTACACATGTGAACAAGATTAGTAAGGTAAATACTCAAAAATCAAAATAGTTTTTTGTTAAGGAAGTGAGTGAAATATGGGTCATTTTAATACACATTTTAAAGGTAATTAATATTGTCACAAGGATATCCATCCACTTGAAGAAAAAATATTGACTTCTTAATCTCTGACTTAGGGAAAACTAATATGTCACTTTGCAGATTCCACAGAACTAGGAGGGGGAAAGAGGACGCTTAAGTGCAAATTCACCTGTGCAGACGTCACCTCAGTTTTGACCAGCATTGTTTGTTTGGTTCTGTAAAGGTGTCACACTGCCCCCTGGTGTTCAATAAGCTAAAATGTAGTATCTTAAGTGGCTACTATATTTTCTTTCTATAATTTATGAATAATCAAGGTGAGAGAGCGAGAGAGAAATCTTTTTAAATCATTTTTAAAATGTCACATGTTTTTAAGCCCTTGATGGGAAGTTTTACAGACTTTAGGTGCCCTCCAGTGGCAGAGCTTGTCAGCGGGGTCCTGGGAGACACCCAGCCCTTCAAGTGCTTCAGATGATGTGAAAAATCACTCACAGCTTCCAACAGGTCTATACTTCTTAGTAAAATGGGTCCCAGAAGAAACAGTGGGCCTCCCAGACTCAGGCATGTCATCTTATGGGACCTTCTTTGAGATTGCAGTGTCCTAACTAAAGTTACTGACTCGGTTTTATCTGCACAGTTTTTGTGTCATGTTTGCTTCTTGAATCTGATTAACTAGAATATTTCTCTTATCTCCTTTTTACTATGTGCTGTCATTGACCGAATTTCAGTGTAGGAACCTACACCGTCGGTTTCCAGCACCTGACATGTAAGATACACACTTGCGTACAGAAAGAATCTCCCTTTAGGCATGCAATACCCTTCACATGGAAGATCAGTGAGGGAAATCTTTACATTCTATATAAAAACAAAATCAAATTTATATACTAAAATCATTTATCCAAAAATTTAAGTTGTTTTCAAATAAAAATAAAAATGCATTTCTGATATGCAAAAAAATATTTAAACCAAAGAAAAATAAATAAGGATGCATTTTCAGCAAACATTGCATAACAAAAGAGTGACCACATATAACCCAAAACTAGGGTCAGATCTTGCTTTAATACGACCTGAAGTGTATATACAATTTGGAGGGCTCTTAAAAAAAAACACCTAAAGCATATCTACTTTTGCAATTTTATACAAACCATGAAGAGCCCCTCTCAGGGTCTTGGAAGAAGCTTCTGATCTCTGAGTCAAGGCCACTGAAGCTTAAGTTTCATCGTTTCAGGAAAATTGGCCTCTGATCCCAAGATACTGTTTTACTGCAGCTGTTGGAGTTTTCCTTGAGTATTATAACTCACAGAGACTTCATGAATTAGGGACCACGTATACATTAAGTAATGTGGTAGCATTTTTTGTGTTTTTATATCTCCTGACTGTTGAAAATTGATGGTCTTCTAACCATTCTAGCCAAATGAAAATAAATCAGTTTATTTACACAAAAACAACTTTAGTAACTTTAGTTGTATGTGGAAGAATTTTAGCTCAAATGCTTCTAGGAGTCTAGAAAAGATAGTGAAGAATTAGTGCGATTATTTTAAAAGGCTTGCTCCTGACAATGGGTCTTCATGTCTGGCTAAATCCCAGGATAGGATAGATTGCGTTCACTGATCGCTTGTTAAAACCTTGATGTTAATCTCAAACATTAGAAGAAAGTCCAAAAAAATCACTTAGCTTTTGCAAAGAAGAGGTTTCTGTTACCAGTGCAGAAGATGAGGTGTTTTTTAGATATGAATCACAAGAAATAGAAAACTTCCTTGGGTGAAATCTCAAACAGTCGTGTGTTGGTTTAATTTTCCACGCAGTGCATAACACTTTCAGATATTTTGTCTTCTCGGTCCATTTCTTTTTTTATTGAACGTTCCCTGTTTCCTTCCACAGTATGTAAAATTCATGCCCACAGGTCTCTTGCCTGTGTTGGGCCATGCAGACTATACTGGATAACATTGTGGGTGCCCTTCACCTTGAGGCCTACGCGAATGGCGCCCCCTAGAGCCTCACTGCTCTGTCTGTCCAGACGCAGCTGACCCTGGCACAGAATAATCCCTCAGCCATGCTGTATTGAATGAGTAAATGATATGTCTGTCACTTTATTATTTTATATATACATACACACACACACATATTATTCTCATTTGAAATACAGGATGAGAAATTGAAAGTTTGTGTCCCATAAATCAAAGTACATTTACATGTGCAAACTAATTTCACTTTGACTGATGACTTTTTCTGATGAAGTTGATACTTGTAGACTGAGTGAGCTTAGTCTGTGAAAGTCAAACCAGTAAAACAGACAAGTCCAGGTCTTCTGATTTCTCGTGTCACATTCTCTGTTACAGTTTCCCTGACTCCAAAGCCAGTTTCTTCAGAGTACTTTTCTGAGTCTGTGGGCTGTGACGGGGAAGTGACAGTGCATGTGCTGATTTTTTATTTTGATTTATTCATTTATTTTTGTAGCATTCAGCGAGCGTGGCGTGAGTACCTGCAGCGGCAGGACCCGCTGGAGAAGAGGAGCCCGTCCCCGCCCTCCGTGTCCTCCGACAAGCTGAGCAGCTCCGTCAGCATGAACACCTTCTCGGACAGCAGCACACCGGTAAGTGCCATGTTTCCTTCTCATGGTGTGACGGGCCGTCACCTGGTCACCGGGCCTTGGCTCCAGCAGCACAATCTTGGGATGTGAGCAGGTGGGTTGTGAGAAGAGTGTCTACATCGCTTCTTTGCTGCATGTGAACCCAAGGTGAGGGCTTGTTATCTCTAAACAAAGACAGGGTTCGTAAACAGAAAGTGAACTTTATCAAATCTGAGGAAATCAGCTGCATTTGACATTAGCCTAAACTCTCACTTGTGTGTTTGCGTTCCTCTGTTACTGAGTATATCTTCTGTTCTTTATAACAGCATGTTCTTTTTAGTCTGCATCTCGGGTAGCATTTTGTGGTGCTAATAGGATCAAGATTTACTTGGTTATAAAGATTATAAAGAGAACATTTCCAGGAAGTATTGAAAGGATCGGGGTGCAACTCAAATGCCTATGGGGGCCAGTGAAGTAATCCATGTGACTGATGTGGGCCGACTTGTGGCAGCCCCGGGAGGCTCCTGGAAGTGTGTGGCCATGTGGGGATGCAGGACAGACATTGTCAAAAGTCATTTTCTTTCTTCTGAAGATGCCAGAAATCTGGATTTTTCAATGTGGGCAACCAGTAAGAAAACTTAAAACAGAACTAGACCCTGACTACAGGACACAGTTGTCCCAGGGGATAGCAGTTTAAGAACACGGGTACAAGGGTACAGAATGAAAGGCTGGCTGAAGGGCCTTATTTTAAAAAAAATAAAATGCCAAGTGTGGCAGGAAATAAATGCTCAGGCAATTGTAATGCAGAGTTTTGTGGATTTAGCCATTGTGATCATTTATGAGAGTCACTGGAGTACGGAAAGAAGTTAGCAAGAGAAATGGAGTAACTGTACGAGGATATTATTTTAAAAAATCTTCCTTGACTATTTTATAATCCTGTTTGTTTATTTGTAACAAGGCTTCCCAACAGCCAAAATAATGTATTCACATTGGGATCGAGCAAAGGTTATTTTGAAATGTTTTCAAATGATTGAACTGTATGTTCTTTAATAAGTGGTTTTCTCTAGTCATGGATTCTAAAGAGAGAGCAATAAGTTGAGTTTACAGCTGTGCAAATAACAATGGCAGAAGATCTATTTTTAGCTGACAGAGGAAATTGAATACTTAGTGAATCTGCACCTTCACGGTTTTGGGGGGAATGAGTTTTCGTAACTGGCCTTACTATCACTGGGGGGCGCTCATGAACCACATTGGAAAATGGCTGAGTTTAGTCTCATTTGTATTTAACTCATAATTTGCAAGTGAATAATAGTGTGACAATTGAGTGTTTGGGGCGCCTTGTCTATGAATGTCAATTCAAATTGAAAGACTTTGAAGGTTCTAGTTGAGTGACGGACACTGACTATCAGAAATCACTCTGCCTTCGAGTGAAAGGTTTGGGTTTCCCGCCTTTGCACTTTCTCACAGCCCCATCTGGGAACAATGTAAACTGTTCCTGAGTCCAGTGATATTTAACGGTGGTAGTGTTGCTGTAGGGGGGTTAACCTTTTGGTTTTATTGAAATTCTGGAATGATCTCTTTGCTTCATGTTTATGCTGCCACACCACTTTGATTCTAGCACCTCAGGTGTTTTGTGCGCACATGTATGTTCTTCCCCCTCATGGGTCACGTTTATTTGTATCTTTGCAGTTTCACTAACAGTCTTACCTTATTTGATTTAGCCTAGCCTCCTGATGTTTCTTAGTAGAGGATTTCCTCCCTCAAAAACCGCCAGCGATTCGGTTTCCCGTAGGTGTGTCAGACTGAATGGTGAGGGGCGTCCTGCACCCCCACCATATCGTGTCCTGCCTTAGCGCTGAGCTCATGGGACAAGGATGATTCTCTTCGGTGTGTGGAAGTCAGGCTGACTCCTGCTTGCCTGTAAATAGTGGCAATCAAACAGATTTTCAAAAATCACTATTGGAATTAGCTTCAGAAAGTAAGCAGACCCTACCCAGAATTCTAATAGAGGCTATTGATTATATTATAACAACTGTGGTATTGATGGCAGTGGTGTGACACTAAATGTACAAACTAAAATATGAAAATGTATGATGTTGGGACATTTCCAAGTCTCTAGTTGGTCAGGCAGGTAAAATATGCAAGTCATAATTTTTTAGAAACTTTATGCTTAGTTGTCTGGGGCGGATATAACTGGCTAAAATGGTTTTATCTCCCACAATCATTACTTGGCTGGGGCCTCCCTCAGGAAGGCTCATTTTTACCCGGTTTGGTGGTTGTAGCCCCAGGAAAGGAAAGTGACTCTGCTCCCCGTTGACCAGTCTGCCAGACTCACAGGGCTCCCTCTGATGAGTAGGCCTCAAGTTTATGGAGGGAATAGGAATGACACCTGGTCCACCTTGGCTATGCCTGTGATAAAGAGATGAGCTTCCTTTAACAGCCAGCGATTCCATTTGGAACTTCAGGGTTAAAAGCTTTCAGTCTGTCAGATGCTCTCAATGAGGTGTCTCCCGGGGGGATTCTCTGGACCCCTGACTCCTACTACTGTATTTCCCTGAAAATAAGACCTAGCTGGACAATCAGCTCGAATGCGTTTTTTGGAGCAAAAATTAACATAAGACCTGTATTATATTATATTATATTATATTATATTATATTATATTATATTATATTATATTATATTATATTATACTATACCCGGTCTTATATTATAGTAAAATAAGACTGGGTCTTATATTAATTTTTTTTAAAAGATTTTATTGGGGAAGGGGAACAGGACTTTATTGGGGAACAGTGTGTACTTCCTGGCCTGTTTCCCAAGTCAAGTTGTTGTCCTTTCAATCTTAGTTGTGGAGGGTGCTGTTCAGCTTCAAGTTGTTGTCCTTTCAGTCTTAGTTGTGGAGGGCACAGCTCAGCTCCAGGTCCAGTTGCTAGTTGCAGGGGGCGCAGCCCACCATCCCTTGCAGGAGTTGAACCGGCAACCTTGTGGTTGAGAGGACACGCTCCAACCAACTGAACCATCTGGGAGCTCAGCGGCAGCTCCGCTCAAGGTGCCGTGTTCAATCTTAGTTGCAGGGGGCGCTGCCCACCATCCCTTGCGGGACTTGAGGAGTTGAACTGGCAACCTTGTGGTTGAGAGCCCACTGGCCCACGTGAAAATCAAACCGGTAGCCTGCGGAGTTAGGAGCATGGAGCTCCAACCGCCTGCGCCACCGGGCCAGCCCCTTATATTAATTTTTGCTCCAAAAGACACATTAGAGCTGATTGTCTGGCTAGGTGTTATTTTTGGGGAAACACAGTAGATTCCTTCCAGCCTTTTGAATCTCAACCCCCTCTCTCTGGGCTTGATCTGTTCCAGTTGCTGCCTAAACCATTGTCTGTCTTCTGGAATCTCATAATTTACCTGCCTTATCTTGGGTCCTGGCCTTCCCTCTACTACACAGCCAGTCTGGCCTTGCCTAACCCCTGGGCCTTGCCAGCTGCTCTGCCCACCCCCATGCCTATAGTAACCCCATACTAGTCCTCTGCCCCGAGCACACGCTGCGTGGAAAGCCAGCAAGCTGTTTTGCGTGAGTCCCTGTGCTGAGCTGAGAGGGATGCTTTTGCAAGCTTCTGCTCTGATTGTCTGGGCTAAGCAGAAAGGTTAAGGTCATTTTCAGAATATTTCTGCTCTAAAATATATAACAACAGTCATGTTTCAGTACGAGCTCTGAAATTTGTCATCTTGGTAAGAGCTGAGCACTTGCTAAGTGCCAACTAACTACTTTGTTAATGCTTCCCATGGATTATTGTATTTAATCCTCTCAATGACCATTTGAAGGAGGTCCCATTATTATCTTCGTTTTACAGATGATGAAAATGAGACTCACAGACAGAACTAGCTTGCTCTGGGTTATACCTCCAGCTGGAGCCCGCATGCTTCACTAGTCTACCACACTCTGCCACTTGAGAATAAGGCTGCAGTTAGACATGGCCAAGCAGTGCGAGAGACAGTCAGGGCATGGGCTTCTAAGACTGTTTTACAATTTAATAGTTATAAACAGTGAACGAAATAATTGAAAAGGGAATCCTCACTTGATTTTATAAATTGCCTAATTCAGTGCTCTCTGATTAAAACCTCAAACCTCAGCTGCTTAATGCCAAATTAAAGAGCAATAGGAGGGAAGATAATATTAAGTTATGTTAGCAATTTGCATATTAAATACCCTTATACCACCATGTATCATATGGTAACAGAAAAATTTGTTTTAGAAGTAGCAATTTTGAATAGCAGCTGTTATTAGGAAATGGAGCTTATGGGTATCAAAGTATCAAAGTGAGAAAAAGGAATAACTTTTTTAACTGTAAAAATATTAGTTATTGCATGGAGGACAACAGTGAAAAATGCTTTGCATATTTTTTATTAATCAATTGCATATGACCAAATATTTATTCTTTTAGTCCCTAGTTCTGAGAAACCTGTAATTTGTCTCATAGGATATCATAGAAAGAAATTATAGAGTGGTACATTCTAAACAAGATTGATAAACTTTTCACAAATCACTAGCATACTCCTGTGGATAAATCCAGAAAAATCTTTGAATCGTTTGGAGACATTCTCAGTCCCATTTGGTTCCCCATATTATAATGGTTTGGTCTGTAGAGAGCAGTGTGGCTCACAGAATAAGACCCTGGCTTGGTATGATTATCTAACCTAACATAGCATCTCTGCTACTAGTTTTCTGAGTCTAAGACATAATATTTGAGAAGTCACTCTCTCTCTGCAAACTGGAAATAACACCCACCTCAGAGATGGATTAGTATCTCTGTGAAGATTAAATGGCAGGACATATGTAAAACACAGCATCGAGCCTGCGACCCTGAAGCTTCTCAATATGTTAGTCTATTCTAAATCTGCTCTTGAAAACACTCCACATGTTCAAAATATTGTGGAAAACTAGTGAAGAGCAGAGGTGGAACTTTTAACTTGATTCCCATTGGGGACCTGGGGGTGGGGGAGAGAGGTGCACAGGGCCTATTTCTGATTCACCAAATGAATTCATGAGAATCAAATTGTGTCCTATTATAGCATCTATTCATGTAATGTATATTCAGAATGTGTGTGTGTGTGTGTATGTGTGTGTGTAGTCAGATTGAAGCTGTCCATCACAGAAATAATACATTCAACATTTATTTTAGTGTTGCTCCTTTTGAAACTAATTTTCAAGATCCAAAGGTAAAACTAGGTCCTTTTTCCTCTAAATGAGTAGGCCTCTTCTGAGAGACCACACCCACATACATAGTAAAAGTGAGCCTAGTTCATTCTCCTCCCTTCAGACCTGAGGAAAAAGAAATGGGAGCATCTGTAGCACACTGAGGAGAACAGAGTTACTTGGCCTCACCTCTCAGGCAAGTCAGTGCAGAAAGCACCATTCCAGTAGCAGCAGAGCCATTCTAGGCCGGCGTCACTCCTGGTCTGGAAGAATTACAGTTCTGAGCAGGTTCGAGAGCAGTGGTCTGGGCCAGCTGAAGACCCCGTTACCTTGGTTGTCCTGGGGAGAAGGCTGCGGAGCTTTCGTATTCATGTGGTTGCTTGAGTGGTCCTGGCTTTTAGCAAGAGTAGATGGGTACCCAGCAAGGGGGTCCAGACCAAACCTTCGCGCGTGTACTACCAAAAACCAGTACTGCTCCTGTCTGCCAAACGTGGCTTGTGCACCTACATTCAAACAGCATTACCTTCAAGTTTGATTGCCCTTTGTGAGATTTACAACCTCCAGGCTTTGAATACATCAGGAAAAAATCTAGTGACTAAAGGGAGAAAGTCTTCTTACAAAGTTGCACGTGTTTTTTTTTGGAGACGGGGAACTCAGACTCTAAAACAGGATTTCCTGGAACCCCTTCCAATACATTCTTGAGAGCCATAAAATTATAGAGAAGGTAAGCCTCGTGCTACTTAATAATTTAATAGCCTCGGTTTTCCAGGTCAGAGACAAGATGTAGTGTGATGCTCAGCTATTGTTATAAATTTAGGTCCCATGCATTCTAATGGTTCAGCATCCAAACTCTCAGACCCCCAAATAGCGCAAATTCTTTGTCTGTCTGTCTTAAATTTCGGTTCAGAGAAGTAGTACAGAATCATATGCAAAAAGAGAAGACTTCTAGATATTTACATAGACGTAGATATATTTCTGTTTTCTTCAAACCAGGGTCTTACAGAACAAATGTTTTCTTTTCAAAAGTTTTAAAAATTATGTCACATAACATATAATCATATATTACAATTTGAATGAATATGTTTTTGTATAATAATGTCTTTATGTCACAAACATTCTCATTTTCATGTCTTTGAATATGGATGATAGTACAGATTCCTTTTCCCAAGTTATCCTTTTAACTTAATGATTGGAGGACATTTTCCTTGATAGGTTTAAAAATGAGCATGTTGTTTTGGTTTGAGGATTAAAAAAAAAAAAAGGATTGCTAACATTGAACGTTTCCTGGGTTCAGAATAATACACAAAATTGACAATTTGCTATTTGATAACTGACTCATTCATCCACAGTAATATAATAAATCCTCCTTAGCGGACTCAACATTATTAACCTACGAGTTTAGATGCAAAAACCTAGGCATTAAGTGCCTCACTTTTGATAAAGAGAACTGAGACAGAACTTATTCTCTATGCAGTTTATCTCAAGTCCAGTCTCAGCATTTGTCCTCACATAACTCCTGTGTTTATTCTACAGCTTAGAGGAGACAAAGTATCGAATCCTTCATTTAGATCCAGAGTGCACCCTCTGTTACAAAATCCAGTTTCATTATTACAAATCAGCATTTCACTCATTAGATGAATATGAAAGATGCTTTAAGGTCCAGGGAGAAATTGGATGTGGTAGAACTGAAGGGAAGTCTACTATCATATTTCCTTTTTCTGGAAAACTCATTGGCCTAAGGTTGTTTTGGACTTTCTTTTTTAAATAAGACGTCTTAGGTGGGAGGTGTTTATTCACAACCCTGGATTAGGTCTATATCTTTCGTTCACTCATCCAACAAGTGTCTGAGTGCCTACTGTGTGCCGAGCCTTTGCCAAGCACTAGAGATACAATGACCATCCAAATGCACACAACTTCTGCCCTTGCAGAATTTACACAATTCCTCAGTTATGGTTGGAAATTCTTGTAACAAATGCACTAATAACTTACAAAAGATACACAATAACATTTCACTAATTAGTTTTATAGAAGGTTAGGTATTAACAAAAATCTCACTGCTGAAACATCTTCTAGAGCAGAATTTCCCAGAATGTGGTAGTTAAAATATTAGTCTCACAGGATATTGATAGGTGGTGATTGGGGGAAGGGGGACATCAACCAACTTCTTTACTTCAGGACTTCTTGAGCCTTTTAAGCTAATACACATTTCAATTTGCCGGAGGGGTGTTACTGTTTCATGTTTTTCAAATTTCTTTGGTCATGAAACCCATTAAGAGTCACATTTTATTGAACCATTGATCCATGGAACACTTTGGGAAATATTCTAGAGCTAGTAGCTGTTGAAGAAAAATTCCAAGAGCTTGTGTTTCTAAGTGGTTCAATAATAAAATGAGTTTGAGTTGAACAGTGCATTTTGAAAACTTGTTCCATTAACTGGTTACAGGGTTTAAATAAAAAGACCAAGTCTAGTCCACAATATAACAGTGTTGGAAGATGGGGTTTTAGGGAGTCAATAAATAACTTCTTTCCCTCCTCTGATTTAGGAACTTATTTTCAAAGGCAAGAAGTTTAGGCAGAGGGATGTTGTTGTCAAAGCTGGATTTGAGGGTATAACTCTTACTGGTGACACCACTTGGCTTCCAGCTACTGAACTTTGGATTTAGGGAAACCTACCAACCACAGGAAGCGCTGGAAACTGCCATCCTTACCCACAAACCTTGTGCAGAGAGGTGAGTCCCATAGAAAAATCGAGGTAGAATGATCCTGGGCTACCCAGTTTCTTTGCCTAATCCTCCAATCAGGGTAACTTCTTCCACCTTCGTGGGGAGGATTAAAGGATGGAAATCAGAAACCGGGAGTATTTAGGAAAGCGCTTTCTCATGAAAATTGAAGGAGCTGGGAAGAAGGGAGTCCCCCTATTACGTGCTTCATGTAGCAACAACTGGCCTTTTATCATGACAAATATCATAAACATTTTTTACTTATTTTGATTTTTATATGATTGTATACATTGTAATATGTTAATATTCAGTGTTTTCCAAATAAGAATTATTTTTGGAACTTAAAAAAAAATACTGATTCCAGAACCACAGTGGATCTATTGAATCAGAATTATCTGGAAAGAGGCCTGGGGTTCTGCATTTTTAAAATGCCCTAGGTAATCCTTATTATCATTAAAGTGTAGAAAAACTGAGTTATAGAAATTGGAAAAAAAAAAAAAAAGATCAGTTTTATTTAGGAAACTTCCATGACCAGAACATCCGGGTGATCAATATATTTTCCAATTTTCATTTTGATGTTTTAGCATTGCATTCATATACATTTAGGATGGACTGAAGCCAATTTTTCATGATCTAATACCCAAACAATCACCATTGTTTTAACAGAATTTGTCCAGTAGCACTGATTGTGTTGAAATTCTGTTTTCTCTTCTTTCGACTTATGATTCTTTCTCAAAAATATTAGAGTACTATGCTCTTCAAGGAAGGGTTCTATTATTTGATCCATTTCAGTTTTTATTAAAAAAGGGCTACATTCAATGAGCACTGATTAGATTAGTTTCAAGTTATTCTTTACTTTGTGAGGATTATTTAATTGGCATGAAAGGGGATTAGATAAGTTAACTATTAGCTGACAAGAGTGTCAGCTATGACTGAAAATCCTAAATTATGATGTATGATACATAGTTGAGAAGGATAAAAGAAATATGTTATATAGAATGAAAATGGGCATTTCTCCTTAGTGCCTTCTTTAAAATGCTATTTGTTACCAGTTATATGTACAGATTAGTTACATTATAGTTAAAATTTTAATTGTTACTTTATTCAGAGCTGGAAACATCTAAAAATAATGAGTTAAAGAAAGTTTCCTACCAACATTTGAAAACATACTCAATTTTTTTCAGAGATCGTGTTAGTAAGATTCTTTTATGTCTATAAAACACTTAAAAAATTCCATTAAATAAAATATTGTTAGGAGTTGAAGACAGTTGCCTTTATTTTGTTTTGCAATCTTCATGGATTGATTGATTTTTCAAAGAATATATATTTTTTAACTTACTAAAAATTCTCACAGATGTTTTAGAAGTAGGTTCTATGTCTCTACATTTCCTCTAGCTCCTGTAACAGCTCCATAAGGGGAAATCTCGTCTTCATTATGTTCACCATGAGTTAATTATAATTATTCCTTTTCTAAAGCAGCACCAGAAGCTGATCTTAAGTTTGAGACAGAGACTCTGCTTCACATGTGAGCAGTACATTGATTTTCTCTTCATTGTATCGATAGGGTTAAGTATATAATAGAAGGCCACACTATTTAATGCAAGTAGATTTTCAAGAAAATCATTACGCCAAACAGTTACTCGAAGGACTTTATCTACATACAGCAGCACCTGTGACCTGCTTTAGAGATGACATCATTGGATGTCATGTGGCTCTTTCTACGTTTCAGCCTCAGAAAGAGGTAATCTGTGAAAGCTACACGAGCCTGATTTGTGCTGTGATAATCTTCAGCAGACAGAGCTGGGGCTGGCGTGAGACATTCCTAGTGTGTGTGGTGCCTTGCAGAATTCTGAGCTTTATTTCATTTCATTTTTTTGTTTTTATCAAAAAGTAGATGTAATGATAGAATGAAGTGAATTGGCTGTTTTGGACTCATGGGAGCTTGTTTCCTGCCATAAGATCAAGAACTTTTCTGGAATCCTCTGTCTTCTGAATAGACTTGTATTCTGTGTGTGTGTTTTCAGTTTGAAGAACAGTGACAAAAGTCAGCAAACTTCATCTCCCAAAGAGCTCTCTCTCTTTTTTGTCAATACTTGATGATTTCTGCTCCAAAATCTTATTTGAGCTGCCTGGGCATCGTGGTTGGAAACTGAACGTCAAAGCATCTCCTTTGTAATACGTGTTACAGAAATTCTTTACTTGCTAACGCAGGCAGCCTTTTATGGATTTCTTTCAAAGCCAGTTCAAATAAACAACTCTTTTCGCTCAAATGGGCAAAAGTAACTCTTCAGCACCATGGAGAGGTCTGGACAGCTTGAGAGGACGCGGGACTGTGACCAGGGCAAGCAATCTGACAGTGTAAGTTTTACAAACTACCGTCGTCTATTTTAGATGTATCATGTTTTCACATATGGAGAAAGGAAACTCCAAAGTCTCTCTAAGTGAGCTAGGCTAAATTTAAGTTATAAAAAGTGATGGCCTTCATTACATTTTAAATTAAGGATTAGCTATTTAAAATATATTAGGAAGTGTTAATATATTAATTTGAAAAATCACTTTCTCATTGCATAACTTGGTATGTGAATGTTTGGTGCTTTGAATTTTGAGAATGTGACTATTTCTTTTAATTCACCACAAAGTAATTGCATTGTAGTTGGACAAAACAATTACTTTGGAAATAGCATTTTTATATACATATTATATAGTTCCAAATGTACAGGTTGTTTGTTGCCCTTTGTAAACAGAAGGCTTGCTTTGGAAAGTAGTTTCTGATTTGTGCTCATTTGGAAGGATAGTTTTAAACTTTTTAGTTGCAGATCATACTTTCAGTTACCAAAGGAGCAAATGTCTAGGTATTCTAATGTAGGAACACATAGGGAATATTTAATGACTTATTAAAATTTAAATTTACTGATAAAATATATAAAAAGCCTATAGTAAATGGGAAGGACAGATGCTTTTATAAAATAATTAGACATGGGCTACTGAAGGAGCACTTTTAGGCATCACTGGAAATATTTAGTTAATTTCAAAGTATTCCAATTTAACTGTTCAAACCAGAAATTTAAAAAATGGTTTATTCAGAAGCCTAACGCTCTCCTTAAAACTGAAAAAGGTGTAATTCTGTAGTACTATGATAGACAGTACTTTGAATTGCTATCAAGAATGACCCTAATAAATATTTTGATTAACTATTCAAATTTGTCTAAGAGAATATAGTGTCATAAAAAAGTAATTTAACAAATAATTACGTTTTCTCGGGCCAGTTGTGAGGTTTGGAACATTTATTTATGTTGAACCATTTATTTTAAAGTCTAATACAACTATCTTTTTATATTATTGCAATATGGAATTTATGTCCCTCAATAGCTCTCCTCATATGTTAAAATCAGTAGTAAATGCAATTTACTCAGCTAAACCCCTAATTCACATATAATTCTTTCTATTATAGATTATTTCCAAGCAAATTTAATGTTGCCTTTTAACTCTTCAGTAACTTGTCATTTGATTTGGGGGTAAATTTTGACAGTGTATGAAGTGCAAAATTTTGGAGGATGTGACTTAATTTTATATTAAGGAGATCTTGACATACATTTTTGTCAGCTTTGTTTAGTAGATCCACTAAGATTTCTTTAATTGATGTCAGTATTTAAAAGAACTCAGGTGTTGTTTGTTTGTTTGTTTTTTAAAGTGAAAGGTAGATTCGTGATACCAGTTCTTTTAGTTTCATTTTCCCAAATTTTATAATTATGCTTATATTTTTACAGATAAATAATGCTTTTCATATAGTGTTGAGTGCACTTCTGTGATTTTAAAACGTTGTTTCTTTATGATAAACTGTATCCCTTCCCTGCTGGTGGTGGACTTTGGATAAATCATTCTTGTTGGGTAGCCTGTAACATTCTAATTCAGAGGATGTGAAGCTCATGTCATGCGATGCATCTGCTTTATGTTCTGAAATCGGGGCAAATATACCTGATTCAGAAATTTATTCTCTAGCAATCTTTATCTCTGTCACTGTCTCTCAAAGACATGATTCACTTATGATGTTGTCAGAAGTGTAACATTTTATATTTCTTGCTGTTTTACACACATTTTAGTGATGTATTTATAACAGCAATCTAACATAACATTTTGTAGTGGAGATATGATTGTCTATGTATTTATTTAACCAAAAATTATTGCTTATGACAAACCACCAACATGTTTTGGCTTCTGCTTTGATAGCCTTTTAATCATCGTTGAAATAGCATAAGTCATCTGAACAATAGAAAAATGTCCAGAGCTATTTAGACTGTGAACCTTTCACATTTTTTTCTTTCTTTCTTTCTTTCTTTTTTCTCTATAACATTCTGTTGGTAGCAGATGTTTGTGAACAATCTTAAATTTAGTTGAGTGACATTTTGCTTTTCTTGCCAATGTAAAAATATGCTCATGGATCTCTTTCTATCACTCTCTCTCTTTTTTTTTTTTTTTTTTTTTTTGTAGTCCACACACTGTAGCAAAGGCTTTATAACCTTTGGTTGTAAAGGATTTAAGGGCATATTTTCTCAGTGAAAACCGCCCTACTTTGCATGGTAGCTGAACATAGAGGTTGCTGATTGGCAAGTGTTATTCTTGCTGATTCCACCTTTCTGGGCACTAAGAAAGATACATTTGTTTTGGGAGTTTTTCTAAGGTACTCACAGACTCATTTCTGTTGCATTGGCCTCCATCACAGCTTCCTACCACAAGCAGCTCTTGTAGCTCCAGTCCCAACAGGACCAGTTTCAGCAGAGGAGAGACTGAAAGTGGAATGTGCTGCAGGAAGGTCCCAAAGGGTAGCTTCTTACGGGGAAGTGGGGATTCTTGAGATCATTTCAATGAAGCAGGGCCCCGATTGATGTGGATTCTAGGCTTGTTTCAGTGTTTCTAGCATTATGGGCAGGGCTCAGATGACCTCAGGTGCCTGAGGCAAGTTCTGTAGTTTCTTAGAGAATCCCCCTGCATCTATACATCTACATAAAGATTTCCATCAAGTGATTTTTGTCTTCAGTTATCATGTTTCGTTGTTAGTGTTTCTTTCCTATCCCAAGTTATACTTACAAGGGACATTCCTACTTCATAGTACATGTTGGGCCTACGTAGATAGGACCTAATTGATTTGAGATTTATGTTAAATATTGCTAGAATCTTTGGAGTAATCCAGATTGTTTCAGAGAACTGCAAAGCGCTTCGAGACTTCCCCAGGAAGATCTCCAGATAGCTGGAAGACCAGAAATACTCTCCAAAGAAAAATAAGTCTGGATACCATGCTTTTCTCATTTTAACTAGTCTTTCAAATGCCAGTTCCTCTGAATGGGTCTGGCTCCCTCCCATAAGTCAGCTCAAGCTGGAGCATATAAAATGCAAGCAACACACCCAGGCAAGCAGTCATGGGGATGAATTCAAGCCATTTCCATTTTGCCTCAGTTACCCTGTGCTCCTCATCCTCATCTTACTTGGCTCTTTGATACCATCTCATCTGCACTTCTGCACTTGACACACTACGTTATACAGCACCAGACTCCATTAATAAGACCCGTTTTGATGAAAACACATTTTGAATTTAACATTCTGCAGTGATCTCGGTAGCACGTTTCTCCAGGATACTGTTCTCTTGCTTGCTCTCTGACTCTGTGCACCACAATGGTAGGAAAGAAGCAGCTCTCCACCTGGGGTTCCATTTGGGGTGCATTGGAACCGATGGGCAAATCTGTGTGGGGCAGATCATGGTGTTGGCATAGAAAGCAGGTCCTCTGACTGTCCATGAGTTAGTAGGTGTCACTATCTTTTAAGAACTGGTCAAAAGCAGACTTAGCCTAATGAGAATAGATAGAAAAGAATGTCGATCTTCAATGCCTTGGAGCAAGCCATACAAATTTACCCATATTTAACTTTTGTTGGGATTACTAGGAAGGAAATACAGGCATTGTATCTGGACTTGATGATTAGGAAGAGTTTTTCTGATATCTCTGTGGGAAAGATAAAGAACTGTGGATGGAATAATCATACAAATTGGTACATTTTCGACTGGTAAACTAGCCTTACCAAATTCGTGTTAACTAATGAATCAGAGCTAGGTAGGTCTCTGTGGTGTGTAATAGGTGTCTGGTATAAGCATTATTTTTATCAATGATCTTAACTATAATCTTTTTCCTACCTCTCATGGAATAGTTGAGGAAATTTCATTCAGGAGAGGAGAAACAACTTGCCTAAGGTCAGCTAGCTAGCTGGTCAGCTGCAAAGGTGGAGTTGGAAACCAGATTTTTCTGACTCTTGGACAAGGGAATTTCTATTGGGATATGTGATCACCAAGGGATCTCAACGCTGAGCAATCAGTGGAAGTTTTATGGAGAACTTTTCAAGTTTAAAATAAGAACAACTTTTTATACTTTGGAGCTGTCATTCAATGGTGTAGGTGTTTTCATAAAGCAGTGAGCTTGTCGTCACCAGAGGTATGCATGCAGACTGAACAGGTCATGTCAGAGACGCTGTAGAAGGGGAGTGTATATTGAGCGAGTGTGTATGTGTGTGTGTGTTTACTGGTTGGACCAGATGATCTCTAAGGTCTCTTGCAACTTGAATGTGAGAGGAAACATTAGTACAATGTTGTCTCATTAAAAAGGAAAAAAAAGAATAATTTCTTTATCCAACAAACATTTATTAGGTACATACTCAAGGCACTGTGTGATTCTAAGAACTGATATGATTACCCAAGTCTGACTAACCCCTCTGAGAAACTACCCATTTGAGAAGGAGTAAGAAAAGGGGAGATTGGGAGGGGGGGACCCAGGAGGGAGAGTAAAATGCATCACTTGGATCTATTTGAGAAGGAAAACTAGGTTAAAGGGGGAAAAAGCAGAACCACAGTTATAATTTATCTTTTCATTATCTCTAGCATGGAGATACCTCAACGCATGAAACAGAAACGAAAATTTGTTACTCTCTAATAAATTCTCAGTTCTGTTCAGGATTGTCAGATAGCTAAAGGGCTTTTATGCCTGCATCCTTTCAACCTGTGTAGCTGTAGCTGCATAATCTACCCTCAGAGATTCTATTCCAACTCTCATCTGTCCTTTTCATAACTGGGAAAAATTCTGAGGCTGTAGGACATCAATTGAAGGGTTCAACATCCAGTCAGCCTTACTTCTGGCCCTGCTCTGACTTTGAATCTTTCCTTGATTAACTAGGTTTGTATTACACGGTATATGTAGGCTTTGCTGTAAGAAATAGATCCCCAAAAGTAGAATAGCTCAAACAAAACGAGTTTATTTCTTGGTTAGGTGTCAGCACTGGACCAGTGAGCAGATCGGGGGCAGGGGGGAGGTGACCCTCCTTCATACAGTCATTCGGAGAACCCAGGATGGTTTGGGCTTTGCCATCTTCCACGTATGCCTTCCAACGCCACCCTAGAGTGAAAACCTAAAGGAAACCAGAAAGGGAAAAAGAAACATAGCAGCACACATAGGTTTTGATGGGCCAAACACATCACTTAGTTCACATTCTTTTTACTAAACACAGTCACATGCCACACTGAACTGCAAGGGAGACTGGGAAATAGAATCCTACAGGATACATAAAAATAAGACAAGAAAATGAATTTTGGATCACTTAGTACATTCTGCCGTACCTGGACTTCTGTTCCACTGGGAGGAATTCTTCCACCAAGCCTACAGTTCCTGCTGTTACAAACATGGCATACACTGCCAGATCTGCTTGATGTGAACTTCTCTGCAGCCTTGGCCATTGCCTGTTTCAGTCTTCCAGGTTGCAAACTATAGAACCTGACCCTAGTTCATTTCAGCTAAAAACGAATTTATTAGAAAGATATGAACTCTCTCGTTGAAATGACAGGAAGGCTGGAGAATCAGGCTCAGAAAGCAAGGAGGTGCTAAGGGAAACTGGTTGGCCTGAACTCCGGTCAAAGGCACATGTAAGGGACATTGTTGGAGTGCTGCTGACCTCATGGGACTTTGGATGCAATGGTGGGAAGGAGTTCTGAAATGTGCCGTGTAGCTCTCAGCCACTTCCCTCCAGATTCAGAGCCTTGAGCCAGGGCCATCCCATTGACTGGTTTGGATCATGTGTTCAGAGCCAGATGGCTAGGGTTCAGGGATGGGAAGTTACTTCTATAATGGAGGTAGAATACTGTGTCTTGCAGTAACTCCTGTAACAGTGGAATCTATAAGCATGGACTAGGGGCTTAGATGTAATTTAGAAAGGGAGGGAGGGAGGGAGGGAGGGAGGGAGGGAGGGAGGGAGGGAGGGAGGAAAGAAGGGAAGGAGAAAGAAAGGGAAGAAAGATCCACTGCACCTGCTGTTGTAAGATGCCCCTTTTGCCACATTAGACCTACCAGTGACCCACGCTGACATGCCAGTTCTCAGATTCCGATTGGCCACACCCCTAGACTGTGCCTTACCGCTATGCTTAAGCTATGCCTTGTTGTCCTTCCTGGTATATGTTTTGATCACTTACACCAGGTTATTCCTGCAACGCACCCAGCATCCTGTGTGAGACTTGCTCTGACCCTTTTTGAAAGCTCCTTTTGGAGTTTTACAGGTCCTTTCCTACAACATTGTTTTGAGAACAAAATTCAGACCTGGGATCTGATGTGATAAGTCTGCACGGCCATTGCCCAGACAGTTAACCCACCTCCTGTGGGGTTTTCTCATCTATAAAATGTGTAAGTCAGTTCAATTTTGCTTAGTCTCAAGGGATGCCAAGAGGCTTAACAAGATGGTGCTTCGAGATATTTGGAACACAGGGTGGCATTATCACATTATTATTTTAACAAGCTGTTCACCTGAAGGGAGAAAATAAAGAGTCGAAATTTAATGCCAGAGAGGTTTTTGGCACTTTGTCAATTCGACCTTAGCTTCGAGGGCTTTTGGAAATTTGCCTGAAAATTTTCAGTACCAAGCAGAGAAGAGCTGTGTTTTTCTGGGCTCGTGATATTTCTGTCCCCAGGGATGGCATTAAGCATTTGTGAGGGATGAACTGTGCCAGGCCCATTTTCCAGTGTCCCACCAACAAGACACAAAAAACGCAATGCACACTCTGTAAATTGCTGCCTGTACCCACATTTCACACTTGGAGCAGCACCTTTGACTAGACCAGCAGAAAAGGGGTGGGAGAGGAGTGATCCATGTATGCACGTGTGAAGGAAACTCCCTGCCACGTGGGCACTGGGGCTGAAGCTTCTATTTGAGAGGTTGCATGGATCTTATTGAAGGTCACAGAATCTTTTTTAGACCTTTCAAAGTCATCCATAATCACAGCCCTCTTTGAAAGAGAGCTATTATGCAAATGTCACATTTGCCAACTAAACAAAGTGGGCTAATTAGAAGTAGGAAGGACAAGTATATACTTTGGAACTTCATTTTAATGATTTTGGAAGAACGAGAAAGGCAGGAAAACATGTTGGGGTCCAGGGAAGCATTTATTCATGTAATTGAAGTTTAAATCGTGTGATCTTAATTACGGTTCACACGTTCGGAAACGGTTCTAAATGGTTGAACAGAATCATTTTCAAATGCATAGGCTTCCACATATGTGCCTAAATACGTACATATGTATGTTTAAAAATAATAATATACCGTTCCTATATCAGAATAAAAGATGTTAATAAGAGCTAAAAAGTACAACTTTGAATGTGCTTACTCTTAGTAAATATGTTTGCATCTTTATAAAGACCGATAAATCTGAGCTTTGTCAGTGGAAGAAAGGAACTATGTGCACTTTAAAACAAATTTATCTAAAACTGTTAGGAAATGAGGCTTCTACATAAATGAAATCTACCAAAATTAGCAGGTTACCTTTGTTTTGAATCAACATATTTTGAAAGACAGTGTTTCTAAATTACATTGTAAAATGCTCATTTTATAGCAAAGCTTATTTATTTCTAATTATAATATGTATCTATGCTCATTTTAGAAAATATAGAAAAAGTTTAAAGAGTATTTCTCACCGTTAACCTAATAGGCAGAGACCACCGTTGTTAATCTTTTGGTGAATTTCCCTGGAATTATGCACAAACACTAGAGATGATATATACAGAGGGTGCCAAAAAATGTATACACATTTTAGGAAAGGAAAACTGTGTTAAAATTATAATACACAATATATACTAATAACAAAAGATGAATACAAGTCACATTTGACTTCGGCAATTACAAAAGGTGCTCAAAGTGGTTACCATCAGCGTCCAGACACTCCTGATTATGGCGATCTACTGCTTGAGCAATGTTGACCAAAGTGTCTACTTTGTTGACCAAGATGCCTCCTTTTTGGCACCCCTGGTGTGTGTGTGTGTGTGTGTGTGTGTGTGTGTGTGTGTGTGTGTATGTATGTGTGTATACACATATATCATATATCGTAAGTATATATATATATATATATATATATATATATATATATCCCTTAAGAAATATTTTGAATTTTGCTTTTTAAGCTCAATGTTTTAATTTATGTCATTAAATTTCCTCATAGTCTGATAGATATTTGAGCTATAATTCACTGAACATGCCACTATTGATAGCAACAGCGTCAACATTGAGGGGGTTTATATAGTTTTACATTTCTCTCTCCTCGCAAGAGATTACCATAAGTAGAATAAAAATTGTATAAAATTTTTTAAGAATCTCCATACATATCATCACATTTCTGGAACTGTTCTGCCAATACCATTAATTTGATAGACTGAAAGTAGCATGTGTTCTAATCAAAAAAATTTTAATTACTGTGGTTTAACATTTTCACATGTTTTGTGGCCATTTTAATTTATTTTGTGAATTGTCTAGCTATGTATTTGCCTATTGTTCTATTGAGGTTTCATTGCTTTTTCTCAATTATTTGGATAAGTTCCTTAAAATTTTTGTATACCAGGGTTGCCAAAAATATATATATACGTGACTTGTATTCATCTTTTGTTATTGGTATATATTGAGTATTACAATTTTAATACAGTTTTTTTCTTTCTTAAAATATGTATACATTTTTTGGCACCCTCTGTATTAATATTTTGCCTTCATATGTGTTAAAAATAGTGTCTCAATTGTATGTTTTATTAGATTTATGATATTTCAGTTTATAGAATTTTAAAGTTATTTTTATAAAACAAAATCTATTTAGTATCTCTTTTTACCTATATAATTTTCTATTTTTATGGTTCAGTTTTTAATATTTGTGTTAAGTTCATTTCAAATTTTGGCATATGGTAGGAAGAGAAGCAATAGTCTTGTTCCAAGCAGTTAACCCTTTCCCTGAGCACCATTCACCTACTAATTCTTTTTTCTCCACTGGTTTGTGACATGATGTTGATAGATGTTGTAAAAATCTATCTATTAGAATCTCTTTTTGAACTACTTTCCTGTTACATCTGTCATTTCTAGCACCTGTATTAGACCGCTTTAATTCTTACATTTTTATTATAGATTTTAATATCTGGTAGAGAAATTCTGCATTTCTTTTCATGTTTTTGGTTAGTCATACTCATTCCACGTAGACTTTAAAATTGTGTAGTCAAATTCCAAAATAATCCTTTGGTGACTTTAATTAGAATTGTACCCAAAAAGCTGATATGGTAAGAATTGACATACTTACAAATTTGTTTTTTCTATCTAGGAATATAGGGTGCTCAGGTAGGCATGGTTATAGGTATAGATATAGATATCAGGAAAGAGTTGGAATTTCATTATTTACGTTTCCTACTTTTCTTCTAAGATTATTTCTATTACAAATTGGTCTCTTCCTTTTGTCACTTCTAAGTGGTTATCACTAGACTATAGAAGGCGTTGACTTTTTGTAGGTTGATTTGTATCTCTTCATCTTTTGGAAATGACTAGTTAGTATTTCAGAGATTTTCAGTTGATTCTTTTGGAGTTTCTAAATATATAATTTTCTCATCTGCAAATACTCGTACTAATAAATGTGCCTCCTCATTTCCAATAGTCTTATTGACTAGAAAATCCAGCCCAAACACAGTAGTTGTCTTATTACCCTTACTTGATGTGATGAGTTACATTCTGGAAATTAAATATTCTTGCATTTTGATGTAATCGCTGTTTGATTTTAATGGATAATTTCTTGATGAGCTGCTTTTTATTTCTATTTTATGGCATTTTACGTTTTTACACCTCTGCTTATAAAATAAAATTCTTCTGTAGTTTGTGATGTTTTTCTCAAGTTTTGATTCCTTTCCTTATCACCACTCCATCTTTCCCATCCACATCTCATTCATCACTAAGTCTTTGTAAGTCTACCTTCAAAAATGTCTTAAATATGTAAATTTGTTTTATCATCCTTGCCAATACCCTGGCAGTCACCTCTCACTGGGTCACTACCATAACCTCCTGCATGGAGCTTCCTGCCTGCTGTTACCCAAACTCCTCACACGAAACAGCCAGTACAAACTTGCTGAAACCTAAATTACATCCCACCATCCCATCAGTGCAGTGGTATCCAGCTGCACCTGAAGTGAAGTCCAAACTCTTTACCGTGAGCTATGAAGTCCTGTATGGCCTGGTCATTGTCTCTTCATATTGCGTTAGCCATATAGCCTTCTGTCCGTTCCCTGAACACACAAAGCTTTTCTCTGTGTTTGTTTTTGCCTTCGGGCCTTCAGATAGCCTATCCCTCTGTCTACAGTGTTTGTCTTCCTCCTCTTCACCGTGGCAGGCCCCCCCCCATCATGTGAGTATCGCTTAGATGGCAGCTCTGCACAGAAGTGCTCCTCAGCTACCAACAGTCTCTCGTACTACATCCTATTCTTTTTCCTGCATCTGCTTTATCACTATTCGTTATTATTTAATTAGTTTTACTTGTTTATTGTTTGTTTCCCCATTAAAGTCCTATGAGGGCAGGGACCATGTTTAATTTCATTTCATTATTTCGAATGTCTTCAGGACATAGTAATTGGACTGTCTTAAAGGACTATTATCTGAGGACATATAGACCTGCAAAGAAATCTTAAACTTCACTCATTAGAGATGTCGGTATTATTATATCAGAACTATTTATTGTTGTTAAAGGTATAGTTATTTACGTAATGCAAGTAAGTCATTATTTAACTATTGGAAGGAATCAAGATTTTCAGATATGAAAAAAGAAATTCAGTAAAAAGCCAAATAAATTAAGTAAAATCCTCCATTATTAAATATAAATTGGAAATGACAATATAAACTTAAAATTTTTATTCGTTGGGGTGGCCGGATGGCTCAGTTGGTTAGAGCGTGAGCTCTGAACAACAGGGTTGCCAGTTCGATTCCCACATGGGCCAGCCAAGTAATAGTCTGTCTGGAAGAATTATAAATGAGGCAACGAGCGGGTGGTTAATGCAAAAGGATCTCAGATACATAGGAGGCATGTGTCTTTTCTCCCTCCTTCCTCCTTTCCTCTGTTTGTTGTCCTGGATGTCAGATTAGCTGCTGAGCTTTCTTGAAAGCCTGTTATTCTCAGGATGTCATTCAAACAATTTGACTCAATAGTTATTGAATGAAAAATAATTTTTTCTCTCTCTCTTTCTGAGGGAGGGAAATAGAATCTTCTTTCAGATAATTACTTTTTTAGAGGGAAATTAAAGTAACACAGGGGACTGCCAAAAATCAAGGGGCACAAAGATTAGAGTTAGATACATGTGTAGAAATCACGGTCAGAATCCCAGCAAGATGACCTTGGGTCCATGCTGAGTCCAAAGAGTACTCTGCAGGTGCTCTGTCTTTGGGGCTGTGTGACCGTCCTTCTGGAATGGGTCACCTGGTGTTGGACAACATGGACAAGTTCTTCACCGCTCTAGGACTCAGTTTCCACATTTATACAGTGAGCAGGTTGGATTAGGTGCTCGTTAGAACCTTAGGGAAGTGATGGCTACTCTGATGGCTTCATATACTAGGGAAAGTAGCCTGCTTCCCAGACCCACAAACAGTTGTTTTAGTGGCATCTGATAAATGTGGATTTGTTTATCTTACTTCTGAGCAGCAGAATGTCTATTTGGTTCCAGCGCTACATCAACAGTAAAGGACAAATACTGGTATCATCAATTTAATTTGGGGTTTTCAAGGAGCTCTCACGAGCTGGAACTGCTGAGATGCTTTAAAATATCTGCCTTTGTATGGTGAAACAACTTTGGAAATTGTAGTTTGGGAATATATAGGTATTTATTTATAGCCTACCTTTTGGCTGAGATTTGAGATGACATTTCTTTCAACAAAACTCTCAAGTGGCACACCATGATTTATAATTTTATTTGGTTATTGTCTGCATATGTTGCAGAAAGTTGAAAACTTATTCAACTCCTGCCAAAAATCTATTTACAGTTACTTTTCTGCTGCTGAGATTTCCACCTTCAATACATTTTAAAGTCTTCATACAGAAACAAGGTTGCATGTTTCAGAGAAAAAGGAAAGAAGAGAGACACCAAGTTTTTGTCTTTACGCAGAGAAGCCTGAAGTAGATTTTGGAGCCTTAAATTATAACCAAAAGTCTAGGGTGGCACTAAATCTGTTTAGTAACTGTAACTGCCCAGTCTCTATAGTTCCTGCCTGTGTCCTGCTGGTCCCTAAAAATACTCTTCCGAAGCGTCTTAGAATGGATCAGAACCAGCCGATTCCCAGAGGGAGAAAGGTAGTTTTCTCCTCCTTATCCTACCTTATCAGAGTGTCCTTTTGCCAGCTCACCCGGATTCCGGCTTTGGAGACAGAAATGGCTTGTACACTACAGCATACTTCTGTTACCCTAAATGATTCAACGTAAAAGTCACAGCCCCACATAAAAGACGTGTCCAACCAGGAAGTTTACAGCTGCCCCCAAATTGTTCTTCTCATTCAATTTAATTCCTCATTTCAAAATAACTAAGAAGATTTGCACATTTAAAAATGTCCTGAGCCCCCCTCTGCTCTCCTGCCCCCTTCTCATCCCCTTTTGGTTCCTTCTGCCTCCAGCAGGGATGCCTCCAGGTCCTGCTGACGTGGCCACTTGGAGATTCCTTCCTCGCATCAGGCAACGCCTCCTTCCAGTTCTCATGTCTCAGCCTCTGAGAAATAGCACTGCCCCCACCCCCACACGTGGCATTGACCTTGTTGACCTCTACTGCCATGTTGCCACTGTCCTGTGTTAGAACTATACCCCTTATATTTTTCTTTCTGGATGGCAGATGGGATTGGTTTTGACCTGTGTGTTTCTCTCAAGATACTTATACATAAAGGTATCCCATAAAATTTTTGAGTTCAATTTACTAGAATGTAGTCTTTCTTAGATAATTCATATTGTTCCTGTACATGTCCATGATAGGGGGAAAAACAGTAAAATGAGGGTTCAATGTGACAAGGGTAGAAACTTCAGGGATTATCGATGTTTGTTTTTTGTACCAGGTTGTACAGTTATGTTTCATTGCCCCAAACCTCAATTTCCAATAATAAATACTGTCATTCCTGAGACAGGAGGGAAAGGGGGGCAGGGAAGGTGCTTGGCGCTATAAGACAGGCATTACCATTCTCATTTTTAAGGGAGGTTACGTCATTTGCTCAGCCATCCAGTCAGTAAGGGCTGGAACCAGAGTGTGAACTCAGGGCTATCAGAAGTCAAAGGCCCGGCTCTCCCATCATACTGTGCTCACTTCCTACACAGTGATGACTTTAAAATGTCAAAAAAAGAAAAAAAAAAAAAAAAGAAAAAAAATGTGTGGCTACAATACCATCAAAGAAAGTCCGTCTTTCCTTTATAAGTTTGCTTCCAAATTCGAGAGACCACAAATTCACTATAAATTCAAAAAGGGTAGGGCTTGTCATTTCCAGTCCACTTATTCTCACGCTAATGTCCTTCAGCTTGTCAGAAAGACCTTTCTGACTGCTCTTTGTAAATCACCAAACCCAAGCACACTTTATCTGCACGGTGTGGTGTATTTTCCCTCAGAGCATTCCTCCCTAGCTGACACATTATGGTACATTTGTTTTCTTATTTAGTGCCTGTCTTCTGCTCACTGGAGTGTAAGCTGCATGAGGACAGGGACTTTTTTTCTGATGTGTTCACTGATGTGTTCCCAGCTTCCAGAAGAGGGTCTGGCACATGCACGTGGCAGACTCTTAGTACTTATTTCGTGAACGGATGGAGAAGCAGAAGACAATTCTGCAGCGCACTTAACTGATTCAGAACTAGTGCTACTGACAGTTCTTCAATGACTGGAAAATTTGGGGTCATTTTTTTCTCCAATCTACTTTCCTACCGTCCAGAAGGTTCCTGCCACTGATCACCCTCCTACTCCCCAAACTACTTCCTACAACTCCTTTACCCTTGTTTTAGCCGCAGTCGACTTTTATCATAAATCAACCACGTAGACCTAGAGGTGTTAATACTTGTTGCAAAATTTATTGCACAAAATCATCGTAGACGGGCTCCCCAGTATCTTAACGATACTACTGCATACAATTTAACACACAAGTCAGAGATTAAAAAATATTAAATGCCAAGATTTCTCCTTATTGCATAACTTTACTCCTCCAATAGCTTATGCTGGGAGCATTTATTAAGGGCCCTTTAAGTTAGATGCAGATAGAATAATAAACAAAACAGGTTCTCCTTCATTGTTTGCAGAGCTCCCAGTGCTAGGCTGGGGCCGGTCTGTACCTGAAGCCACACTTGACGCTCAAAGCCAAGAGTGTAGACGTCTTCGTGGAGAATGTTGACATAAGAAACGTCCAAACCTGTAGAGAATTTTTATGAGTTTATTTGAGTCAAACTGATGATAATTGCCAGGAAGCAAAATCTCAATGGACTGAGAAAATGCTCTGGAGAAGGGCAGTTTTGCAGCTTATTTTATACATTAGAACCGAAAGAGGAGACATAAGGAAGGTTACATGCCATCCACTGGTGGTAGATTAAGGGGCTGGGAGAAAACAAAGTGGTGAAATCTCTGGGATTGGATTAAAAGTAAAACGGAGAGACACGTACTTGTTTTACACTGGTGGGTACAGGACAGTTAACAATTAACAGTCACGGCACAAAGAGATGCTGTGCAGGAAACAAGATAACAATGAGGGTTTCTGTGCTCTGGTGTGGTGGTTTTGCCCTGAGGGGTCTGGAAAAGAAGATTCCTCTGACATTTCGAAGGTATATTATCTTAGATGCAAAAAGACAACAGACAGGCTCACATAAGGTAAAGACTGACCTTTGTCAAGGAAGCTGCAGGCCTGGGACATGACTACCTGCCATGATTCTCTTTCAGTTAGGAATTTTTATGTTTAGACCATCTTCTGTGGTTACGTTTGGTCTTGGAGTTTGTAAGGCCTGGCGTGCTGGCCTCCCCTGGGCTTGTCAGGTTTAGTATGTAGCCCCTTTTTTGTCCACAGCTACAGCATAGAAGTGTCTGTAAAGGACTTAGAACATTAAAAGGCAAGCGTCAGAAATACTGACACTTCGTGCTATACATGTGATTATTTTATTTAGTCCTTATATCAGCCCTGCTATCATCTTCATTTCACAGACAGGAAACTAAGGCACAGGAGGCTGAGTAACTCGCCTGGGGTCACATGGTTGTGAGGTGAGCTGGTATTATTCACAGCCACACCCTGTGGCTCCAGAGCCCAGTGTGCTCAAACACAGCCGCTTTGCTTACCTCCCCCAAGCGTGGTGCTCACCCCAAGCCCCAGGAAGGAACTGCTGTTAGCTTTCGTGCGTAAAGTGCTGCATTCACATGTATGTATGTGCACGTGAATATACCATGTTTCCCCGAAAATAAGACCTAGCTGGGCCATCAGTTCTAATGAGCCTTTTGGAGCAGAAATTAATATAAGACCCGGTCTTAATTTACTATAATATAAGACCAGGTCTAATATAATATAATATAATATAATATAATATAATATAATATAATATAATATAATATAATATAATATAATATAATAATATAATATAATACCAGGTCTTACATTAATTTTTACTCCCACAGACGCATTAGAGCCAATGGTCTGGCTAGGTCTTATTTTCAAGGAAACGTGGTATCTGTGTCTATATAAAAAGTATGCAGTCTTAAAAATGCCTGAAAGGATCACACATATCTTGCTTTTTTTTCACTTAATTTATCTTATACATTTACCCATTTTAACTTTCTGCTTAGTAGTCCAATGTATGAAGTATGTTGTTTTATATTATGAGTGTTTAAATTTGTGTGTTTAAGTTTGGGGGTAACAGCTTTCCATGTCCTTGGAATACCTTCCAAACAATGGATAGGGGTAGGAAGACACACATTCATGTCTGTGATGTGGGGGTTCGGGGGATTAAATTGGGTGTTCCCCCAATCCCAATGTGGGGGAATTCCCCTGACACCAGCAAACTCAATTCTGACAGATCTACCTGGAAATAGCATCAGATTTCACAGGTTAAGGGTTCTGTCCTGCAAGACTGCCCCTCCTTCCTCTGTCACACACACACACATACACACTTCAGACACAGCCAGAAGCAAAGGCTTGGAGGTTCCCACAACTCCCTCCAACAGAAACCAACTGCAAGTCCAGGTTGTTATCTGTATTTTTGACCAACTGGCTGTAAATCAGAAGTTCCCACACCTCCCTCCTTGGGTTCGATTAATTTGCTACAGCCGCTCACAGAACCTAGAAAAACATGTTATTTTCTAGATTACTGTTTTATTGTAAAAAGATATAACTCCATAACAGCCAGGTGGAAGAGAGGCATAGGGTAGGGTAGGGGGAGGAAGGGGAGCTTCGTGCCTTCTCTGGTGTGCCACTCTCCCAGCACCCCCCCCCAACCCCCCCCACCCCCCCACCCCCGTGTTCACCAACCTGAAAGCTCTCTGAGCCCTGCCCTTTGGGGGTTTTATGGAGGCTGCATTACCTAATCACGATTGATTAAATCATTGGTCACTGGCATTTGATCCAACCTCCAGCCCCTCTCCCCTCCCTGGAGGTCAGGGGGTTGGCGGTGGTGGGGGTGGGGCAGGGAGGGACTGACCGTTTTAACCCTCTAATTACATGATTGGCTCCATTGGCAATTCCCACCCAAACTGCAGTGCTTTCTAAAAGTCGCCTCGTTAACATAACAAAAGACAACTTTATCGCTCTCAACACAAAGGAAATTCTAAAGTTTTAGGAGCTGTGAGTCAGAAATTGTGGAGAAAGACCAAATGTATACCAGAAATATATTTTGGTATTTGACCAAATAGATATGTCTTATAAATCCCATTATCACAGGATGGAGGATGAGGACACGGTGGGAGGTGGCTCCAGACCCCGCTTGGGTGGCTGCGGGTTCATTCACCATCAGTTAATGTTAAGAAAAGACTTGGGGAAGAAGAACATGGGCCCGGAAATCTCAATATTTGGCATTCACATTCAAGTGGGTTTCAGTGGTTTAGTCCATTAACTTCTCTGAGCTTTTTAAAAATTGTATTTAGGAAAACAGAAATAATAGTTCTTGTCCTTCCTTGTCACAAGATTTCTGTGAGGGAAGAATTAATGAAATATAAAAATGGTTTGCAGACACAACTTTTGTTCTAGTTATTATTACCTTCACACTGTTTCCAGGTACTAGATATCAGAAATGTTGTTTTGTAGAATCTTGGGAATACAAACCACTATATGGTAGGATTTTGATTGTCTTTGTGGGAATGTTATAAGGATTAAATGAGGTGACGCATGTGAAAAGACCTCAGAATGGTGGCCCATGGGTATTTGTGAAATCTAAATTTCCTCTCTCTCTCTCTCTCTCTCTCTCTCTCTCTCTCTCTCTCTCTCTCTCTCTCTCATTTAATCTTCAGTGTCATTGCCACCTAACACTTTGTTGAAAGGTCTTGTGGGATCTACCTTCTCATGATACAAAGTCTAACAGATTTATAATGACTCAGAAACTTTTCAAGCTTTCTGATAGAGCATTAAATCATTGTTTAATTTTGAAACTCATGGTTGGTAAATTCTTGACTGATTTTACAAACAAGATTCTTTGGCTGCCTGCGCACATGTGTGCATGTGTATGTGTGTGTGTGTGTGTGTGTGTGTGTGTGTGTGTGTGTGTGTATGTGTGTACTTTGCGCTCTCAAAACTCTCAAATTGATTTGCACAGGAAGACACACCCCCTATGTTAGAGTCGTTCAGAGCTCCTTTACCTCTGATAGTCTGAGCTTCAACTAGAACTGGTTTTTTTGTTTTGTTTTGTTTTCCCCTTTCACCCACATGAACATGAATAGGGAGACTGTACCAGGGGTGCTTTTGAGTAACGGACTTTGCAACAGACCCAGCCTCTGTCTATCAAATTAAGAAAAGGATGAAGATGGCTCTTTGAGTACACCACCAACAAAATGAAAGCGAAAGAGTAGGATTTGAAAAGACACCCATCACACCATGGCAATGGCCTTGCATAGTCATTTACTACACCGAGAAGATTGGTTGTTTAGATTGATTACCAGAGCTTAAGAAAAGAAAAATGTTAGCTTTAGAAATGTTTCCATTTTTAGAACCGGTAGCTCATTTTCCTAGCTCTGTAGCTTTGAACCCTGATGTTTGTGTCAGGGTTCCTGTTGCCACGGCTCTGTTTCTCATACTACCTGGTGTGGCCTGTGCCACAGGCCCCTTCTGGCTCTCTGAGTGGTCACGTCCACTGAGGAGTGAGGGCCCCTCACAAGGATCCCTGATTGTCTGCGGGCCACTCCTGACCTCCCACAGTGTATTCTGATGCCCACCAATGACCAGAGGATGGTGTCTTCTCTGATGTGACCTCAACTACTATTTGCAGCAAAGAGCTCCCATGCCTTGGGCCTCAAAGAAGATTTAATATACATTCAGTGGTTCAGGTGATAATTTCAAGCCCATTGGGTAGGAGAGCTATAAATTGCCTGATCTAGCTACCTCATCTGCTGGTACGTTACCGTGAAGGAAGATCTTGGGAAGTCAGAAGCAGGAACTTCAGAAGATGACTCTGGGGCTATTCTCTCCTTCCCCAGACACTTTCCTGCCTCCTTTTTCTGCAACTTAATCTCAATATCCTTTGCCCCTCCTAAGAAATCTGCATTTTTAACCAGCATCATAATGGATTCTAAGGGAAAGACTTTGATGAGATCACATACACTTTGAGAAATGCCGAATTACGAGGTCTGACAATTAAGTTCGCAAACTCATTGCAATGGTGTTTCTAACTGTTTTTGATGTCACGGAGATTGTTCATTATGAATTTGTACCAACTGGACAAACAGTTAACCAAGTTTACTATTTGGAAGTGCTGAAAAGGCTGCGTGGAAAAGTTAGATGACCTGACCTTTTCACCAACGATTCATGGCTCTTGTGTCACAACAATACAGTAACTCACAGGGCACTGTCTGTGAGGGAGTTTTTAGCCAGTAAACAAATAACTGTATTGGAACACCCTCCCTACTCACCTGATCTGGCCCCCAATGACTTCTTTCTTTACCTGCAGATAAAGGAAATATTGAAAGGGGACATTTTGATGATATTCAGGACATCAAGGGTAATATGACGATAGCTCTGATGGCCATTCCAGAAGAAGAGTTCCAAAATTGCTTTGAAGGGTAGACTAGGCACTGGCGTTGGTGCATAGCTTCCCAAGCAGAGTACTTCGAAGGTGACTGTAGTGATATTCAGCAGTGAGGTATGTACCGTGTTTCCCCGAAAATAAGACCTAGCTGGACCATCAGCTCTAATGCATCTTTTGGAGCAAAAATTAATATAAGACCCAGTATTATACTATATTATATTATATTATATTGTATTATATTATATTATACTATACTATATTAAAGATCTGGTCTTATAGTAAAATAAGACCAGGTCTTATATTAATTTTTGCTCCAAAAGACACATTAGAGCTGATGGTCCAGCTAGGTCTTATTTTCGGGGTAGCACTTTTTCTAGGCTGAGTTCGCGAACTTAATTGTCCAACCTCGTACGTAATGAAGTCCTGTTCCTCAGCGGGTGTCGGCGGGCTTCCCAGCCTTTTCTAGCCTCCAAGTCTTCTCTTCTTCAGCTTCCGCTTCTGTTCTGCTCCTGCGTCCCTTCACCTCACCCTCAACTAAGTGCAATTACCATTTGGCCAAAACTGAACTCTTAACATTTTCTGAACGCGTGGAGTTAACATCAAAATGCAAAGCTTTTGACTACAATGGGCTGTTCTCACCTTGAGCCCTTACAAAGTCATACTCACCTGAGAGAGCAGTGAGCAGCCATTTTGTCAGACGATGCCCCCCAGGACCCTCCCTGCCCCCTGTGTTCCTCTGCCTTCCCCAAGTCGAAATGCCTCATCTCTCTCTCTGCTAGGTGTCATCTGTGCTTTACTATACTTCTCTTATTGTCCTTGTCACACTACTGAAAAGCCAACTCACGTCCTCCTTGAAGTTTGTCCTGCTCTCCTGAGACACGCTCTCTTTCTTAAATGTCCATTGTGTATCTTATTAACCTATCTTATGTGTCAGCTGTCACATTCTATCTTAAAATTAATAATAGTACACATGTGTATAGCACTTGCTATGTGTCGGGCCCTATTCTAAGCACTTTATGGAAATTAACTCACTTAAGCCTCGCATGAGCCTTTGGAGTAAGTGCTAAAATTACCCATCGTTTTATGGATGAAATAAAGCACACAAAGACTAAGTGACTTATGAAGTCACACCACTACTAAGTGGCTAAGCCTTAGTTCAAACCCAGTCAGTCTGGCTCAGAGACCATGCTCCAAACCATTACTTAATGTAGCCTCTATATACTTTATGTATTTTTGTAGTTATATGTGTATTTGTCTTATGACATTTTTTCTTCCATCTTTGTCTTTCTGTGTCTCCTAACACGTGGTAGACAATCTCCAAACACTTGAAAAATAGAATTATATGGGGAGACTTTTTTAGGAGGTCCTTGAATTCTAAGTTTTGGGAACCCTTAGGAAAAAAAGCTTCCCATGTATCTGAGAGTGGAACTTCCAGTGGTGATAAAGGGCAAAGCATAAATCCCTTTTGGCAGTTAGCATTTGCTCATGATTTTTCTTCTCCTGCATACCTTTCCAAGCAGTTTTCACTTTCATTTGTTTTACATTTTCTTAAGATATGTTCACAGTTATATTTTAAATGATGGCAAGAAAAAGCTCACTTGCAAATGCCAACTGGGGAAGAGTATTTATTTTAAACAGTGCTGTTCCAGGGCACCGGCTGCTGTTGCTATGCCTGCATATTGGTTCTTACGGGTAGCGAGGAGAATTAAGCATGTGATGTCACACTGCTTCAACCCCACATTCTCTTGGCTAGGACTTTTCTGGGACGAGGAATCCTCAACCCCAAGCAATTAGAAAGGTTCTTGGTTTCAACTTGCAGAAATAACTGAAACTACAGAGATAATTAATTCTAATTTAGTTGTTTGCTAGGGGTGGGAGGAAATCTGGCAGCTTATACAGATTCAGAATTTGGACAAGCATTTTTAAAAGCTTACATCTTCCCAAGCAATGACATAAACCATTATAGAAGCCTAGCATCAGTGTTGTAATATGAGAAAAGGAAATGCTCCCTTTAATACCAGGATATGTCATCTGTCCAAAAAAGGGATTTTTAAAATATATCAGTTGCCATATCAACACAGGAAAAGAGACCTCACTGTTTTAGAAATTGTTTCACTGTGAATGCAGATTTGTGGATTTATGTGTATACAGAAAATATGTGTGTGTGCACGTCATGATCTTATCTGTATTTTACACACAATACATTTAATAAGAATTCCTTAAGCACCTACTACATTTAAAACAATGTCTTAGGCAAGAAGGCAGGGTGACCAACCATCCCAATTTTCCTGGGACTTTCCCAGTTTTAGCACTGAAATTCTCATATCTTGGGAAACCCCTAAGTCCTGGGAAAACAGAGACAGTTGGTCACCATTCAAGGGGAAAACAAAAATAAGACTAAAACAGTCTCCAAAAACTTTCATCTGGCTAAAAAAACAAGTTGAACACCCAAAGAATCAAGGAACTAAATAATTAAAGCTTGCATTTATTGAGTGTTCTATTATTAGTAAGTTCTGTTATTTATCTCTATTTTAAAGATGAGTACATTGAGACACAGCAAGGGTAAATAACCTAGTTAGTGGAAGAGCCAGAATTCATACACAGGAGTTTGGCTTTAGAGCACAAACTCTAATAAACATGATATGGGAAAGTTCTCCAGGGCGGGGGGTAGGGGGTGGAGTGGGGGTTGTTGGTAGAGGCAGGAGTGTTGGGGGGACAGCATTACAAAGGAACTGGATGACTACACCTTGGCCCTAAAAGTTGAGCAGGATTAAGAGAGTTAGGAAGAAGAGAGGACAGTGTCACAAAAAAGAGGAACTCACGCAAGCAATGATCTGGAGTGAAGAACAAGCTGAACCTTTTCTCTCCAGAGAAGGGAAGAGGACAGAGCCCTTTCTCCAATATTGCAGACAATTGAATACAAAGGCAGAGAGAGAAGACAGGGTGAAAGAAGGAAAGTAGCTCTCCTTGGAGACATTTAGCCTCTCTGGTCAAAAACAAGGTCACCTACTAGGCGAGGAGGTGGGATTGAAGCTGGAAAAAGGGAGGGAAAGTTTGCAATCTCTTTTCTTGAGCTGTTTTAGGAAATTCACAGGTGTCCAACAAGGGGATTTTTGAGCAGTAGGAAGGCATTGAAAGTGGATAGTATCAATTTGAGTTTTAACATGGCCATATTATAAAAAATTCTGGAAAATGGAAAAATGAAGAGAAATCCTTCATAAAATCCACTACAATTTTAGATCTTCATCTTCTGTTTGTTTCTCACACACTTAGAATCCTGGTGTACCTACGTATTAGAATCCTGCATTTGATTTTTACTCAATTTATTTCCATAAGTATTTCCTATGTTATTGCATAGTCTTTATTGCCATTATTTTAACAACCAGATAATATTCTATCATGGTTATATTTCACAATTCCCTTAGCCATTATGTTTTGTTGGTTATTAAGTTTCCAATGTTTTCTTTTCATAAATGAAACTAGATGACATTTTCATGCTTGCACTTTTTTCCCACAGTCTAGTTCTCATGTGAGTTTTATATCTTATCTTTCTTTAGCTGCCATGTGGTAGTGAAGCGACAAGATTCGTTTTTTACACAAACATACACATGCTAAGGTATCCAAGTACATGTTATCTCTTAAAGGAGTAAAAAATATTGCCTTGGAGAAGTATTTACTTATTTCACTGGCATTTCCAATTCCTTTGAAATTTTTGGCTTTGTTTCCTTTTTTGTAACTCCTTCGTATATAGCTGGAGTCCCCTAGAAAAATTAGTCTTGTAGCTTGTCTGTGTCGTCAAATCTTATTCTTCTGCTGACTCCCACCCTGCTTCAGAGGACTTGGCTTTGAATAACACTGCACTTGACCCACACCCTTGTTAGTACCCAGAACAATTCACCTCTGAAATCCTTGCCTTTTCTGACAACAGCCGTCCCTCTGTGTTGTTTTCCTACCCTTATCCGTCCATGGACTTTGATATTTGAGCTCGTTGAGATCTCTGGTTCCTTGACTTATCCTCTTATTACACATCTGTAAACCAGCGCTTGACTTCAGCGTTTCCCTCTCATGCCCATCCCTTCATCCTCGCTCGCAGCACCCTCCACGCCCGCGTCATCATTCTACTGCCCTGCCCTTCTACTTCTGATTCCTGGTTCTACCCAGCTGGGTGCCTCCGCCACTCCCGCACCTGGCCCAGGGCCCTGCTGGGGTTGGGTAGCGAAGGGACAGCTTACAAATGTGGTCCCCACTGAGCTGTGTTCTCAGGGTTGCTCAGTAATCCTGCCCTCCCAGTCCTCCCCTCCTCCAGCTCCTGGCTCTTGAACAAAAGCTTTTTGTTTAACATCACAGAGAAAACAGAGGCTGTCAAGTGTGAACTCCTTGACCTTCCCACCCAACACCTGCAAATTTGTCTATATTTAAATCCTGCCTTCCTTCCTTCTTTCTTTCATCAGAGGCAACAGTCCTTTATTGTTCCTCTGCCTGTCCAAAGCTAATCCTTCCACCTTCCACTGATGCCATCCATTCCAGACTTCTCTCAGATCATATGCCATCAGTAATAAGTTCTCTTTCATGTCCACTGGCTCCTTCTTACAACAGGGGGATGCACTTACACCTTCTCCATCTTAAGGGTGAAAGGAAAACATATTTGTATTAAGTGCCTACCATCTGTTGGTCACTTGAGAACCTATTATCTCATTTATTCCTCCTAACAATTTTATGAATTATGTTATCCCCATTTTTCAGATAAGAAAACCAAGACTCAGAGAGGTTAAGTTAACTAATATTTTGAGTTAGTAGACTGGCTTGGCCTAATGGCAAAACCATCAATGCTGCCTCCGTTAAGCCCACTCCAAGATTCCTTCTCTTTTCCTTCATAACCATATGTACTAATCAAATAACAAATCGCTTATTCCAACATGGCTTACCAGTGAGTTGTCTGTGGGCATTATTTAAAATGTATCTACACACTGAATATGTGATCAGTACCTTCTTAACCAACCTAGAGCACACTCTAGTTAGCAATACAGAAAGAAATCCCATTTCTTTAACTACTTGGTCATTTTATGGGTATTACTCACTGCCTGCAACAGCCTTTTTCAGAGGAAGGGTGGTACGTGTATGAATAATAATAGTCAGTAGTATGCTGGTCAATGTTTAACAACTTCTCTTTAAGTAACAGTTCTTGATTAGTACTGTTTGCCAATTTCTATGGTGTAAATATTCCCACCATGAGGAATATTTAATAATGGCTGTGGTTAACGTCATCTTGCAAAATTCCTAAACATTTAGCAACCACAAGTGTGGGGAGCCATGGTTTCTTGCAACCCTGAACCTTGCAGACTGGCTCGGTTTCTGCCCCCATAACATTGTCTCTGCCTTATCTGAAAAGCGCCTAACGGCTGCTGAGGAATGTGGTGAAAACGGCCAGTTCCCAGACACAGAAAACTAAGGGCTTTCTAGACAATTAGTAGATTCTGTCTCCTTGAAATATTTACTTTTGTGAGTTTCAGTGACCTTGTATCTTCTATGTCAAAGTAAGGTTGAAGCTGGAAAGATTTACTTTCACTGAGATAATGCATATCTTCTTCGTTTAACTGCACGTACTCAAATTGTATATATTGGTTAGAGATAATAAACTCAGGGCTTCAGCATGACTGAAGACCGGCCGCATTAGCATTTGTGTGTGTCTTTTATTTCATTCCCACTCCCCCATTCAGGTACTGATCGACTCGTGGCGGCTGGCCCGTCACACACAAGCCTATCCTAGCTGGCTCCAGCACACCGCTGAAATGGCTGTCAGTTCCTGAGCGCTTACTAAGTGCTAGGTGCCATTTAAGTGCTCAGCGGTATTATCTCAGTTCTTTCTATAACTCATTATGTCCACTCTACATGTGCGGAAACTGCAAGTTTAAGTACATTGCCCAAGAACATGCTGTAAATGTGGGAGCTAAGATTGTACCAGGCACCTAAAAATGCTGTCTTCCTTTGTGAAAAAATACAGAAATATCTTAACTATTTTAGTCTTCTTTATTTCTAATAATTTAGAAGGATCTGATTTGAATTTTATCATATAACTTATGAAGAAAATATATACTGAAAATAAATATGTAATTTTCTACCTTAGTAGAATGAAGTACCAGGAAGGCAAGAGTTTGATCTTCTGGTGGTTTTGTATACCTAATATTTAGCTCGATACCCAGCAAGTAGCAAACTCATAAGGAACGTTGAAAGAATGTAATATACATAATATATTGTTATCCCTTCATTAAAAGTTTTCTAAAACCTCTGTGAAGTTGTGTAAATGTGTTTAAGATAAATATGTTACATATTTATCCCTTGAAAAATAATACCAGTCCTGGGAATTTATCCTAAAGAACTAATTCAAAAGGAGGAAGAAAAAAGCATTAGGCAAAAAAATGTTCATTGTAGGGCCAGCTACATAGGCAGAGAAATGAGACATACGTTAATATCCAAGCATAACGAACCAGTTAAATTATAACACATTTCTTCAAATGAATGTTGTGCAGCCAGTAAAAAAGATAAGAAATTCATTTAGCAAGTTAAAGAAAAATAAAGCAGGATACAAAAGTCTATCCATAACCTGATCGCATAACACAGGGGCCGTATTACAGAGTGGCTAAGTACAGGTTCTAGATTTAGACCCACCAGAACTCAATTCTAGGATCTTTTAACTTGCCACAAAACGTGGACAAGTTGTTTAACTTTCCTAATTCTCAGTGTCCCCTATGCAATGAGGGCGATCCTTTTAGAGTCATTGTGGGTATTAAATGAGCCATTTGCGCAGTGCCCAGGATAGCACCTGGCACACTGATCTATTACATATACATATGGATAAGGGTGGAGAGGGACCATGGACAAGGGAAAATAATTGATGCTTTGGCGTGGGGAGATTGTGGATTAATTTAAGTTTTAAAAAAGTTTTATGACATGCAAGCCATAAATAACAACTACTGGTCGAAGAAAATCCCTTTTAAAATATCCTATGAATTAGCTTTACCTCTAATTTAAACTCCCTTCAGTTCAGACAAGTGAGCTCACGAGTTAGTGAACTATGATTCCTCTCAGGGACCTCATGAGCAGCACTGATGCTTCTGTGTTTCCCGCTGCACATCAACTGTTGAGACTCAGCCACCATTCACTGGTTCACCCAATTTGCACCAAGCAAATGTGGAATTAGACTCATTTTCATGATGCAAAGATACACGTAGAATCTTGCTCATCTGATCATGGTGATGCAATTGCCTCGTCCTTTGGATTTCCCCTCGTGTGGGAAAGGTATCCGTATCCTTGCAGGTTATCAGATCGCACAGTACTGTTTCTCTTCTCCCATCAGTGCTCATCTTCCTCTTAGCAGACTGCAATTGACAAAGACGAACCAAATGTGCATTCCTCCTTGACCTGCATACAGCTTGAAATGTTTCAACACCTAAACCTTTGTTCTAATAAATCTCATTTAGGTGAACATCTTGCTGGAGCCACAGTGTGATGTGTGGATCACAGTTTTACCCAAAGCAAAATTGTTGGGTGCATAATATGTCTGAAGTCATTGTGGGAGAGTTTATGTAGCAAGAATCAATAATAATTATCTTGGTATAAATTATTTTCATTCTTCAAAGCCTCAAGATTCAGAGAAATTTTTAGAAAGAAAAGTCTTCTTTCTGAGTCTTCAACTCCAGCAGAAATAAAATCCAGTTCAATGTGAGCTCCAGGCTTGTCACCACCTGCTCAAATGTGAGAGTGGTGCTTCAGGCATGCCCAAGTCTGTGTAGCTTCCTCTTATTAGAAGAGGCATTTAATTAAACCAAGGCAGTCTTTCGGCCTGACCAGGGCAACTACTGATGAGAATAAAATTGATAGGAGATGAACAGGTAACAGCAGGAGATACATGGGAACAAGAAATAAAAGAGCCATAGTCAAACTGAAGAATATTGCCACAGTATATTATATTTGACATTTACTGCTGTGTCTAATAATGCATCTCTTACTTCTTTCCAGCAACCACGTTACTTCATTATTTTAAATTTTGGATGCTTTTGTTTTCAAAAAAAGACAGAAATCTCAGTTCTCCATTCCTCATTAGAGTGCATATTTAATTGTGTTCCTCTGTTCATTGTATTTGAATGTTGCCATTCACAGAGGAAAGCTGGCAAAAATCATGTAAATGGCTATGCCTGGCTTTTCCAAGGTATTTAAAATTCTGTCGTTGTTTCCATAAGCTACAGACAGTGGGTTATTTTTCATGGATAGACAATGCATTCTTCTCTTGGGGTTTTTATGGACAGACTGTATAAAATGATAGCACAATGAATGGGGTACCAGCTCTACTATATCAAGGGCCTAAATCAGCTATTTCAGACAGGAACTCAATGGGTAGAATACGTTTCACGTAGGTTTGCAGGTACAGGCTATAACACAAAATTTCAGCATCTTTTGTGATTAATTTTCATGAAAGGTTAATGACATTTTTTACAATAAATTAGAGCTAAGGTGAAGGAAATTTCAGTAATGTAGGTTCAGGTGGCAACCTGAATAAAATTGATAAGATTTGCATGCCAGAATTAAAATAGAGATGTAATCCATCTTCAAAATGGCAAGGGTTTGGATTATTGTGGAAGGTATAGCAAAGGTGAATCTTCTACTTGCCTATTCATAGTTCCTTTCATATCACATGATAGTTTTCACAATTTTATAATGAGGTACCATATTCACTAAAGTTCATTTCCACACTCTCCTGAAAGGGAAGTTGCTTCACTGTAATGGTTTAAAAAGAAGCTATTTTAAGGTTAATTTGTAATTAACCCTAACTTACTCATAGTCATTTGAGCTTCCATTTTGTTGTTTCTTTTTTATACCTGTTGTGGAAAAATGATCTAAAGAGATTTCTTAAAATTGTCTCTAAGGAGTGTGAAGAAATGTCTATTTGTAGTTAATGATCCAGAAAATCAAGTATTACCCCCAGTTTGCCAATGGAGAATATTTTTTATCAGTTTCAAATTCTTTTTAATGGAAAATGAAATTCCTTTTAATGGAAAAAATTCACATGGAATTAATTTTTATGCATAACCTTTAATGCAAACTTAAATTCCTAGCTACCCAGGTGTGACATGCGATCCAGATCTCTTTTCTACAGTAGTTACAATTCTTCTGAGAGTCCTAAGTTTGTACATAGAATCTCTTTATCTAAAACTGTTATGGTCACACTTTTATAATGATAAGTATTTAATAACCAGATTCATCACTCAATAAATTATAATGTTATATAACATACACCAAAATAGTTTGCTTTAAATCATTGAAAGAATTTCAGTATTATATTCTACAGTTTTCCCATTTGATCTTTTTCTAATCATTGTGATTAAAAAACTTGTAAAGAAATGATGTTGTACAATACGCTGAGAGAAAGTACCATATTTTTGGCTGTCTGAAAAACAATAGGGGAAAAATGCAACTGCACACACTCATAAGGTATAATTCTCTTCGTGATAAATCTATTTTGTTGACTCTTATTTATATCTCAAGAAAGAGATAAGGTAGCTTATCACTAGGGCTACCATATAATAAATCATCCAAACATTTGAGAGAATGAGAGGGTTAATATTAATCATCATTCTGAGCAACAGGCATAAACCAGTACTATCCCAGGAAAGCTGGAGCATATAGTCACCACACTTACCAAAAAATACAATAAAACCATAGCCTAGGCAACATAAGAGGAAAATAGAAGGAGAGAGAGTGAAAAACCATTCATGAATGCCCATCTAGACACAACATATATCCTTTGGCAGGCTGTCAGTTGGGACTCTCCTTTATCACCATTTCCTCAATTAGGAATACTCTATTAGTCAGGGTAGGATAACTGCTGTAATAAAAAGAAATCCAAAATTTCAGTGGCATAAAACAATAAATGTTTACTTTTCACTCACATCACAATTCAGTGTAGATTGATGAGAAACTGGTGATTGGTGAGCCATGGCTAAGGAACCTAGGGAGACAGAGGGTCCTTTCTCTTGAACTTGGGACAAGCAAAGTAGCCTTGGGTGTAAACATCCAGACAAAAGATGGGAGAAGAAAGAAAGAGGGTGTGGAGAATCGCATGGAACTTTTGTCATAAGAGAATTCTGAAAACAACATGCATCACTTTCTCCCGCATTTCATGGCCAAAACTCCATCGCATAACCCCATGTAACTTCCAGAGAATCTGGGAAACATGGTCTCGCTTGTCTACCAAGAGAAAGTAGAAATGAAGTTTGGTGGCCACATAGCAATCTCTGTTACTCTCCTCAATTTTGGTTGCCAAGTACTCATTTCATTCTTTCTCCTATACATAGAGGAAGGAAATCTCATACAGGTTGTGCATGGAGCTCAAACTCTAGAATCTCTGGGAGGTACCAGTCCTCTTTAGACGCTTCAAGATGGGACTCCTTGTGCTCTGCTGACCTGTGAATTAGAGATGCAAATTATCAACTTCTCACCCTCTTTCTGTACATTCAGTAAAACATGGTGGAGCAGGGATAGACACTGGTTGTCATTTTCTGTTGGGAAAATAATCAGTAGGCAGCTAGAAAGCATCTTTCTTACCTTTGTTTTTGCAGAACGTTTCATTATTCTTTAACTTCAATCACAAATGTTATCTCCTTTCCTTTTTGCTGTTATTCCTCTTGAGAAATCGCCAAAGTACTTGTGTTATATTAAGAAGACATATTTGTTTGCTCTCTTGTAGCTCAGATTAACAACTATGTAGCTACTTACTATGACTCTCGACATTCATTATTTAAAGCATACAATGGAGTTAACATGAAATAGAGCTTCTTTATCAGTGATTATAAGGCTTATGGAAGGAGATTTATGAGCTCTAAAAGAGTTGTGAAAATTACTTCTGAACCAAGATATACGGGAGGGAAAAAAAAAATAGTATAAGAGCAAAGTTATTTGGTTTTCTGACATTCAGATTATTGTTAACTGGCTTATATTTTTCTACGTCTTCCTAAACTTGGGTACTTTCTATTTGTTTGTTTTATGTTTAGTGCCTAGGGACCATAATGATAACATTTCATTTTGTTGACACAAACTCCATTGCTGTAGAGAACTGGGAAAATGTGTGAAAGTCTGATAATATTTATTGAAGATTTTAAATCCTGATTTAAATATAGAAGAATAGCAAATAAACAGTTTTAAACAATTTTTTTTTTCAAAATATTTTTAGACTCAGCAGAAGAATTGCAACTATAGTCTGGAGAATTCCTGTATACCCTTCACCCAGTTTCTTCTAACATTAACATCTAACAAACCACGGTTCAATTTTCAAAAATAAGAAATTGATTTGGTATGTTATCAACCAATCCACAGACTTTTTGGATCTCATTATTTTTTGTCTACTAGTGTCTGTTTATTGTACCAGCATCTGATTCGGGAGCCCATGTTGCATTTTGTTGTCATGTCTCCCTAGTCTCCTCCAATCTGTGTCTATTACTCATGATTTCCTTCTCTTTCATCACCTTAACTCTATTGAAAAATAATTTCATATATTTTGTAGACTGTGTCACAGTTTTGGTTTGTATGAGTTTTTCTCAGAGTTAGACTAAGGCTATGGAATTTGTGGAAGAATACCACAGAGGTAAAGGGCCTGCCTCATTGTATGATATAGGAAGACACATGATATCAGCATTACTATCACTAGTGATGTTGTCTTTGATCACTTGGGTAAGTGCTACCTGTCAGTTTCTCCATGATAAAGGTACTATTTTTCTCTTTATCATTAATAAATATTTTGGGGGAGATACGTTGGGTCAGTGTTTGCATCTCATCTCTCACTGCAGGCACTGCTTTCTTCCAGATTCTGGGTAGTTAGTTGCCCTACAGCCGCAGCAGTCTGGTGGATAAGAGAAAATCCATGGACTTGCTGTTAGTTCAGCATGTGTATTATAAGTTTTGTTGTTTTCACCTTTCCATAGAAACCAGCAATCCAATATTTGAGGTTTCAATAAATACTGTTAATATTAACCGTTAGTTGTCATGGTGGTCAATACTCTAACATCGTTCCATTTCAGAAGATCGGTCTTAGTCAAACCTAATCATCCAATTTCTCCTGCCAATTACCCCTACCTTTCTCCTCCTATTAGAATATAATGACTCACTTTTGTCCAATGAGATAGGAGGGACAGTATGCTATGGTCCTCCTAAGGAAAGGTTATTTTCTACTAAGAAAAGATAGTCCACCTTCTTCCACCTCTGGAAGCAGCTATTTCTGGATATATTGCCCAAAACTTTGATCATTGTTTCCAGTATGAAAATGAAGCCAACACAGAGAACAACAGAACAAAAAGTGGAAAGAACTTGGATCCTTACTGGCACTTCTCATCTGCTATTCCAGCCAAGTGCAGAACTGAGCCTATCTGTGGATTTCTCCTTATGTGTTAGCCTTATTGTTTAAACCCAGTTTGAGCCTAGTATTTCAGTTAGTTGGATCCAGTGGCTTGTGACTGTTATCACCACTTTAAGTGAAGTATGATTTTTTTGAAAATATACTACAGTCTATCCATGCTGCTGTTCATAGGTAATCAGGTTGTTTCCAGTTTTTAGCTTTTGGGAACAGTGCTGCTGTGAATAGTCTAGTACATATCTTTTGGTGAATATGTCCACATTGCTCTTATGTGTAAACCAAAGAATTAAATTGCTCAGTTACAAGCTATCTTCATGTTCAACTTTAATAGATACTACAAAATACTTTTCTAAAGGGTTTATATCAATTAACCCTTTCACCAGAAAGGTATGAGTTACAGTTGCTCCATGTTCTTGCCAACACTTGGTAATATCAGTCTTTTCATTTAGGTATTCTGATGTATGTGTATGTGTAGTAGTATTGCATTGTGATATTTATATGTGATATTTATATATGTGTTAATATTTGTATCCATATCCATTCTTTATCAACTTCTATATATTTCATCATTTTAGAATATAGCCTGAGTGTAAGTTGTTGGGAAACCACCAAAAGACAATTAATATTCATGCAAACGAAAGGCCTGTATGCTGTATTTGAAAGTAAAGTGGTGAAAAGGGAGAGATATTAAGCTTAAGTGTATGTTGTCCAATGAATAAGCTCTAGTCCATTTTTAAGGGTAGAGTTGTTTTATGAGGTAGAATAGCAAGATAATGCAAAAGGCAGAAACTGCTTCAGCTGAGAACATGAGAGATGAGACATACTCACCAACGGGAGAGACATAAAAAAACACAATGGAAAAGAGGGTCTTCATCGCATCATTTACTCTTTTTGGACTCATCTGTAATATGAAGAACAGAATTAGATGAGTTCCATGTCCCCCATTTATAATGTTCTATGATTATTTATATTTTTCTCAAGAATTTTCTTTGTATCATTTTAATCCAAACATTGGTTGTCATCCACACAAAACCCTGAGATCAAGTGTGGGGTCAGGAGGGCACCCTAAGGTTCAAATCATTGCCTGTGACCCTCAGAGAACAGGTACCTTAAAGGAAGGATCTCTTTGGTTCTCCTCTGAATATGGGCAGTGGTGATACGGACACTTCTGTGGAGAAAAAGTTTCATTTTTTCTTTATGCTGAAACTCATATTGGTGAGCAGTAGTAAAGGTCAATGTTCCAAAAGTGAGAGTATTAAAAATCCTAGTTGTAGGTTTTGAGGGAGAAAAGCTAATTGTAAAACAGACAAATAGCTATTTAGGCCTCAAACCCCCCCTGACAAATGCATATATGCATGTAGGTAACCTCAATACCTGTTCTGAATGTCTATGCAAGCCAGTCTGTGTGGTTTGCTGGGGGACATGCTTTTAAAGTCATGGATTGTGGTTGAGAATGGAGCCAGATCACTTGTCCAGTGAATATGTTCAAGTTCTATTAAAGTGTCAATGGAGACACTTTTTTCTTGGGCAATGATGCTAATGTTTAAAGTCTTGTCTAAGCAGTGCCTCATTTTCCATTTACTTTGAAATCTGTTGCTCTTTTTTTTTTTTTTTTTTAACATCCATTCATGTGTTGGTTTCTAGTTTTCAAGTGTAATTAATGACCAGAGCCTTTCCTCCTCTTATAGTCATGGTTTACCCTTCATTCAATCTGTGAGGCAACACTTAATGTTGACCAATTAAGTGTTTGAGCATGTCACAGGTTTACTCCATTGATCCTCTAATAGCATCCTCTTGTGGCACCGATAATAAGACATGGGTTTGCTTGGCAACTTGGTTCTGGTGGTTCACCTCCCACCATCAGTCTAACGCAGGCTCAGAGCCTCTTGGCATTTTGTACTTAAGGGCCATTATTTCGGACATATGGCGATGAGTCCTGATTTATCTTTAAAAATAGTATGATCTTGGCTTGTTGAGTCATGGCCATTCCTATTTGTGAAATGCATTTCTGTTGATGCGATACTTCATTAAGTTCTAGAATTTTCAAAAATGTGCAGAGGGCAGCATGGAATGATTATACACCATGGAGTATTATGGGTGCGCTTCCAATGCCAGCTTCCTTATTCACCAACCAGGTAGCCTTTGGAAATTCATTTCACCTCTCTGTCTGCCATTAGTAAGAATAATGTCAATATCATGTCACTGTAAATCAAAAGAATAATTAAAAGAAATTCTAAAATAAAGAGTATGACATCTACTGGGTAGGGTTTTTGCAGATTTAAATATAACAAATTTAAAGTATTTGGCACAAAGTGAGCACCCACTATCAGTGGTTATTTTAATTATAAGAGACACCCCTTTTCCTCATGCATGCATTGTTTCCTTAGTGACGTGATCCTCCATTTTTCTGTAGTGACATGAAGATCATTTCACTTCTATAAGTAACTGGGAATCTGAGAAATAAGGACTAATGACATTCCAGAGATGGCTGAACATAAAGATATGTTTTACTTCTTTTAAGAAGCAGATTCTGTTAAGATAAATATAGCTCTTAAATATAAAGAAATTATGCCAATTTTTTAGTCAAGAATTTAGGTATAAAAAAGTGGATTTGTATTTTTAAAAATTATACTTTTATTAACTCTTAATTTCCTTTTTAAAGAAAAAAAAAAGCTGTCCTTTTTTTTTTGCATGTGTTGAGAGACTGAATATACAAACAATGGTTGAATCATATGTAAACTTAGAACTTTGACCCACAGGCTGTACCAACCTGTCCAGGAAACCAATCCCTTACCCACAATAAACAGCCCCGAAGCCAGCTTGCCATAAGTCAGACTTGCAGGAAGCCAGACACCTATCTTTAGTGACAGGGAGATAACGTTATCGTCTACTCCAATAAAAGAAAAAGGACATCTTTAAGGTTTCTAGACCATGTCACACATCCTAAACATTGTTATCTAATAATGAAGATTCTTGAATTTCTTTTAATTATTCTTTTGACTTACAGTGACGTGATATTGACATTATTCATACTAATTCTTTTCGACACCAGGGAAATATATTATTTAGTGAGCTACTTTTTCTAAGTAGTATTTTAGTCAGAATCGTTTGCTGTAAATCCATTTTACCTGTGTGGAAAGCATTATTCAGGGCTGCGTCTTTGCCAACAGTTCCTATCGCTTTGCGCAGGCAGAAGACACCAACGTTGTATAACATTTAGGGCAGCGTTAGAGGACTAGATCAGAGTGATTAATGAATGGAGCTTACGTCTGCTTCTTCACCTTGAGTGTGCGACACTAGGGCTCCTGAATTGCCTAATTTGTACTGAGTACCTATATGTGGCAGACACCATCCAGGTGCTTCAGAAATATCAGTCAACAAACTAGACAAAAGCCTGCAAGCCTGTATTCTGGTGTGGGGGCTGTCTTTTATACTTGTAGCAAACACTCAAAGTTATTGGGTAGGAGTAGGCGCCAACACCTTACCATGGTGTCTCTGTCTCTGACTTCTTGTACTGTATTGGAAGCTGTGGGATCCCAAGTCCATTTTGCTGCCTCTGTCTTATTATAACCTAATGCTATTATCAAAGTCCAAGAGAGCAGTCGCCCACCCTACCTCCCATCCAGAGTGCCGAATGTCACTGACAGCCCCAAGTTCACCAGGGGTGAGACTGAGCCTATGTCCAAGTGAGAAAAACATTTAGCGTGAGGTCAGGCCAGGTCCCAGCTGAGCTCATTTCTCAGTAAGGGCCCCACTGGCTAATTCAGTCCTGGTGGATGGGAGTCAGTCCTCTTTGCAAAGCATAGTAATTGTCAGGGGTGCTTGTTAAACATGCGGAGTCAGAGTAGGAATCTGTACTTTTAACAACATCTTCCCTCAGTGCTCCGCCTGCCCCTGTAATTGTGATATAGGGCGTTTAACTGACCTTTGAGAAAGACTTTGGGCTCTGCTCTTTCCTGAGGTGGAAAAAAAAGAGGCTAGCAGAGTGGCTACTGAAGTTCTCAGTAGTTATTAGTGAACAGACATGAGGCTATGGAACTCTGTTGCGAATGTAAAATTTAGGAACACCAGGAACTTCTCTGTGACTTCTGGCACCTCAGTGGTCACCACAGTTCATTTGGCAGGCGTCCCCTCTGTCACCAAACTGCTCCAGCCGTAACTATGTGGAAAGGGCAACATTCCCAGGGAAGGCCTGGGAAGCATTCTGTATGTGATTAGCTTGGGTCCCCACTCAAAGGATCAGCATTCAAATTATTTTTGTAATACATTGCCATGTTTTTAAGGCTGGAAATTATATATCAATTCTAGAGTCTGTAAGAAACTGGCCACTCTCCTGTTACTCCAGGTGTTGCAAAAGTTAGATTAAAAAAAAAAATCAATCTAATTGAATAAATAATTCATAAAACTAATGAAAAATTTAAAAGGAACAAAAGGATATATACTTGCATAGTAATTTTGCTCCTCATCCTTATTTCTCAGTCTTTTAATTCATCTCCCCATAGCAGTTTCTTGTGCATAGATTTGGATATATGATTATATACGATACATTGTTTATATTTTGTGTTTTCATTTATTTGATTTTTTCCTTAAGGATGTACCTTGGTGGTTGGTCCATGTACAAACATATATATCTACCTCTCTCTTGTTAATAGCTGTGCAGTATTCCATCTATGGATGGACCATAATTTGTTTTATCAGTCTCCTCTTGGTGGACATTTAAGTGTCTTCAGTCTTTGCTACTTAAAGAATGCTAGAATGAATACCCTTTTTCACACATCTTTACACACTGTGGAAATAAACAAAGACTAACCAAATGACAAAAACAAAGGCTATTTATTCAGGGCTATTCAAAGGCTATTTTGGCAGACTCGAATGCAGGCAAAGCAGAGCGAAAGCCTTACAGTGAAAAAAAAGACAAAGGAAGGCTTCAGGTATGCCCTGACTGGAGATACGGTTGGCATGAGGAAGCTGGGATCGGACATCTCATGTGATTGGTTAGAGGAATGTATTTGGCTTTTTCTGATTGAGCCTAAATTGGAGGTGGGGACAAAACTTAGGGAAGCTGTCATGTATTAATCAAGTCCTGAATATTTTGAGCTGATTGTTAACAGAAGTTATTGTTTAACTTCCTGGATTGTTACTAGAGCTAGTGTCTGGCTTCCTGCAAGTCTGACTTATCGCAGGCTAGCTTCCGGGCTGCGTATTATAGGTAAGGGATTGATTTCCTGGACAGGTTGGTACAGCTTATGGGTCAAAGTTCTAATTTTACACATGATTCAACGATTGTTCATTTGTATATTTAGTCTCTCAACACATACACAATTGTATCTATAAGACAAATTCCTGAAAATAAAGTTACCGAGTCAAAGGTATATGCCATTTAATTTATATCAATTTTGTTAGATTGCTTTCCATAAATTTTGGTTAATTTGTAGTCTTCACACCCTTATGGAAGGGATATAACAGGGTGTATATATTACCAAACTTTTCATCTTTGCCAGTCTGATAGGTAAAAACTAGTTTCTCAGCATAGCTTAATTTGTACCTGAGGTTAAGGGCTTTTATCATGTATAAAATCATGTTCTTTCCTTTTCTGTGAATTGTCTGTTCATGTCCGCGGTATTAGCACATTTTTAAGTGCTCCCAAGCAAGGAAGGTATTGATAAGAGAGTAAGTCTTTGGAATTTGGAATTATAAACTTGAAAATTCAACCTAGGACACAACAAGAGACCTACTCTTTTAGCAAATGTCAGCTACATAATACGGTACGTTAACCATCGTCACTATGCTGTACATTGGATCCCCAGCCCTCATTCATCTTAGAACTGAGAGTTTCTACCATTGGATCGACATCTTCCTACTTTCCCCATCCCTAGCCCCTGGCCACCATCAATCTACTGTCTGTTTCTATGAGTTTGACTTTTTCTTTTTACTTGTAAAGATTAGTATTTATAAATCATTTTAAATGTTAGGTATAGAAACATTGTTCAGTGCCCTGTGTTACTTTATTTTTAAAATATGTATTTTGTATTAGTTTCAGGTGTGCAAAACAATATAATAGTTAGATATTTACACCCCTCACAAAGGGATAACCCCCAAAGTCTACTACCCCTCTGACATTGTCCACAGCTGTTACAATTCCATTGCCTATGTTCCCTATGCTGTACTTTACATCCCGTGACTATTTACATACATACACACACACACACACACACACACACACACAGACACACACACATATATACACATAGACACATATTTATTTATAGTTGACATTCAGTATTATTCTACTTCAGCTTCAGTTGTACGGTACAGTGGTCAGGCATCTATGCCTTCTGTGAGGTGATCCCTCTGATAAGTCCAGTGCCCATTTGGCACCCCACATAATCTTTACAGCATTATTGATTATATTCCCCATACTGTATTTCATATCCCAGTGACCCCTATGTTTATTGCAGTGCTATTCACAATAGCTAAGATATGGAAACAACTGAAATGCCCATCAATAGGTGATTGGATAAAGAAATTGTGTGGTACATTTATACAATGAAGTATTACTTGGCTATAAAAAAAGAATGAAATCTTACCATTTGCAACAACATGGATGGACCTAGAGAATATTATGCTAAGTGAAATAAGTCAGACGGAGAAAGACAAATACCATATGATCTCACTTATATGTGGAATCTAAAGAACAGAATAAACGAGCAAACAAAACAGAAATAGACTCAGAGACATAGAGAAAAACTGAGGGTTGCTGGATGGGAGGGGGGTGGGGATGGGAGAGAAGGTGAAGGGATTAGAGAATACAAATTGGTAGTCACAATATGAGTTTGACTTTTTAAAATTCCACGTATGAGTGAGATTATACAGTATTTGTCTTTTTCTATTTGACTTACTTAGCACAATGCCCTCAAGTTTCATCCATGTTGTCACAAATGGTAGATTTTTTTTTTAAGGCTGAAAAATATTCCATTGTGTATATTGGATATCTATCTATCTATCTATCTATCTATCTATCTATCTATCTATCTATCTATCTGATCTTGAGAAATACTGACCTTTGAGAAATACTTTGAGAAATATCTGGTCTAGCTATCTAATAAACTCTACTTTTTTTTTTTTTTTTAGTCCATTCATCCATCACCAGACACTTAGGTTGTGTCCAAGTACATGGGTTTTGGAGTTGGGCAACCAAGGCTGTATTCCCAGCTCAGCCACTCATGAACTTGGGAAAGTAGTAACCTTTCTCATCCTATTCTTCTTCATTGGTTCAATGGAATTATTAATATCTATTCAGAAGTTCTTAGGGGAGGATTTTTAGCACAGTACAGGGAATGTTCTAAGCTAGGTAACTGTGGGCTCAGGTTCTCCTCTTGGGCTTCTAGAAGACTTTCTACCCTCCTGGAAATCTAGGCAATCCTGAGATTATTAGCGAGATTTCAAGTCAAGCCCCATGAACACAAGTAACAGACCTTAAGGCTTTCTAAGTTGGCAGGATTTCTTTAATTAAATAATCCTAGTAATATTGTTGGGGGGTGGGAGCAGGGGCGTATGTGCAGGGGGTAATTTTGTTGCAAATGCAAATTAGTTTTCATGTCATTTGCTAGCAAACACACTGTTTATAATAACTGTTCATAATGAATCAGGCTGATATTTTGTTCAACATTTTCCCTTGAGGCTTTAATAGCTCTACTTCTATGTTTTACGGTTACTTGTGAAATGAGACTCTCGTGGAAATACAATCCTATTTTATAGTCTCTGTAGAAATGAAAGGCAGAGAAAAAAAAAAAAGCAGTAAAGGAGGCAAATTAGTGGTCAGAAGAGTTCCAAGAAAGAGAGGAGTGCTGCTCCAGTCGGGCCTGGAAAGTGTGTGGGGAAGATGAGGGATCGTTTAGAAAGTTTCCGTCAATGAAGTGGTTGAGCAGAATGAAAAATATAACAAAGGCTTGTGTGCTTGGTTAGGTGGAACTCTTGGGTGACCTGAACTGAATAGCCGTACGATGCAGCAAATACTTACTGACACCCGCTGTGTTCCAGACTCTTTATAAGCTCTTAACTGCACTATCCAATATGATATCCATTAGTCACATGGGCCTATTTGGTTTTAAAATACTTTAAATAAAATGTAAAAGTTTGGTTTCTCATTTGCACTAACCACATCTCAAATCCTCAAGCCACAAAACACGTGGCGAGTGGTTACTGTAGTGGACAGCAGAGAGGAGCAGCTCATTCATTACGGAAAGTTCTATCGGGCAGTGGTACGTAGAGGTATAATAACATCAGGTGTTGACCAAGACATGACTCCTGCCCTGGAAAAATTTATAATCTCAAAAGGCAGATGAACATGCCAACAAATTCGTTAACTCCTGAGGCTGTGACGTCGCTGCGGCGGTTGGGGCTCAGGCGAGGAGGCTTAAAAGAGATGGGTGACGGGAAACATAGGAGGATGAAGGAAGAGCAGCTGTTCAGAAGAGGCTTCATAGAGGCAGAAGAAATGACGTGATTCTGAAGGGTCAGCTTCCCCAGGTGGACACGGGTGAGGAGAGCATTAGGAGCGGAAGGAGGAGAAAAGCAAGTGAAGGCTGAAGCCATGGGGCGTGCTCAGGAAAATGACCCCGGGAGGGGACAGAGCCAGGAGAGCAGTTTCCAGGCTCTCAGCCTCACATGGAAAGGTGCTGGCTCAGGTAGTAAATGGCCATCAACTGTGATTGGATGGCCATTAGCTGTGGCTAGTTGGCTGTCAGCTGTAACCAGTGAGCCATTGGCCACTAATATAACTGCCGTGGCTATGCTAGCAGAAAATGGGGGCTAGCAAGAAGATGGTGGCTGGCAAGCGTGGATTGCAGTTTGCACGGCAGAGTGCAGTTAGCGGGGAGTCGGTAGGTTAACAGAAAAGCGGACAGCAGGTCGCACGTCGTGTGGATCCAGCCTCCAGTGAAACTATAGTGGTATGACTCCCCTACCTATGGTTCCGTGGGTGTTTCTTTTTGGCCTCACCATGTCCTGCGTTCTTATATGGGGAGCGGGAGCTGAGACCCCGCATGACACCCTGCATGACACCCCGGTTTAGTATGGCCTGGAGTACTGAGCCCAGGTTGGTGAGTGGGGCCAGGGCTGGGTGGGCTGGGGCACCATACCAAGGGGGCAGGACTTTGTCTTGTGGGAAATAGTGAAGGGTTTGGAACAGCAGAGTAAGTTATCTGATCAGATTTATGTGAACTGGAATGAGAAAAGTTTGGAATTTGTTGTAAGGGGTCTATGTCTTGAATGTTGCACATTGCACTGTATTAGGTCGTTATTTGATTCTTCTGAGTCTCAGTTTTCTCATGTGTGAACTGAGACTTAGCTCCACCTCAGGGATGATAAGATGATGAAATAATATAGTGTAGGTGAAGCAGCCCGCATGGCCCTGGTACACAGTAAGTGTCCAATCTTAGATCCTTTTCTTTTGGCTTTATTGTTACAAAGGAAACAAAGTGAGTGAGGCCTGCCTGGGCCCTCAGAGACACAGGGATGTCTTCATTAACTAATTCACTGATGTGCCTTCATGTTGAGTGGGAGTGAGAATGTGTGGAGGAGTCGGACAAGGGCACAAGTAACTATTGTGCACGTGCCTGCATGTGTGCATGCATGCAGACACATACACTATCTCCTGCACAAGGAAATAGTCTCAACTACAAGGGGGTACTGGCATCAGGTGTGTGTTAGGGAGTGTTTGTCGGGAATGATTTCTCACTGAGGGAATGGGCGTGCTTAAAAGCAGAGACTTGATTGAACCAAGGAGAAGGTAATGTTGCTACGCTATAGAGAGAGAAAATAAAGGTGGTCCCCAGTGCAGTCGAAGAGGTGAAGCCTACAGCAAAACACCTGTGAACCTTCCTCCTCTCCCAGAGCCTGTCCTGGGCGTGCCTAGGCTGGGAGGGAGCGTGAAGAAAGGGGCTGGTGGGTCCTTCCTGAGGATTGCAAGGGTGGGATACAGAGCGCTGGCTGTGCCGTCAGTTCCTGTTTATTTATATGAAAACCTTCTGTACTTTGATTTTACACCAAATCCTACCTTTCTCTGGCCATCATCTCATTTCTAGGTTTTTCCCCCACCCCAACATTTCTTGTTTTTTCTTAATAGTTGAAAATTGCATTCAGATAGTGCATTAAAACTCTAGTTCTGGTTGTAAATCTATAGCAGTGTTTCCTAGTTGAACACCCTCAACTCCCACTGTGAGTGAAAATAAAAGTGAGGGCACAAACACCCTTAAATTATATATAGATTAATTTATATATAGATAATTCGATATAGATATATATTTAAAAAACCCACCTTTGGCTGGGGTTCTGTCAAATCAGGTGTGATGGCAATGGTTATGTCCTACTGATTGGAGCTCTGAGTAGATTTATTTATCTTTGATAAATAAAACATTGGAAACTTAATTGTCAACATGTTAGTTTGATGTACAAAATCTTCCAAAATACATGGCCCGTGGAGATGGGACCGGGGTGTCAGAAGGGACATTAGAAGGTGAGCAGACTGAGTCACTGGCCTGTAGCAGCACTGTTCTGATATATGGGAGGATAAAACCAGCCACATCGTCTTTTCTTTAAACTGTTGAAAGATAATCCCATTTTTTTACATTTTCTCCTGATAATCCCATTTTTTTACATTTTCTCCTGATTTTTACATACATAATCAAAGTATGCATAGATTAGGAATGCCTTTTTATTTCTATGTTTTGTTTAGAAATATAATTGGAGAGATGGCATCTCCTAAGATTGCATATTAGCCTGGAAATCATTTGTCATGAGAAATGTAATGAGAAGGACAGATAACTCTAAGATCCATAAACATATGAGAACTACGTAGTCCTAGAATTCCAGAGCTAGATTTTCTTCAAGTCAAGTTAGTAATTTGTTTCTGTTTCTTCTTTTGGTGCAATGAGGTATTTTAATAAATATTCAACTTAGAACATTCCACTTAAAAATTTTAATCTTTGTAGATTTATAGTATTGCAATTCTACTGTCAAAATGACAGATACCGATACGTATTTTAAGGTAATCTGATATGATTATTTTTCAGTGCACTGTATCAATCAGTGCCCTGACAAGCCATAAAATGTTACAGCTCATGAAGAACCAGTAAATACTCAATTTTTAGTGTACAGCAGAGGAACTATAAATTAAAATGATTACATAACTATAAAATAATTAGTTCCGTATTCTCAGACAACTTTGAGAACTTCTCTGTCACAGATCACTATTGGAAAAGGTACTGGTGCTTATTAAGTCTATCCAGTGTCACACCCTGTGCTTGAGTTTTTTCTTTTTTCTTTTATGTCCCAAATATCTCCCCTCTTCTCCTTTCCTCAAGGTGGGTTCATTTCCTCCTCTAGCTTCAACTACCTTGTATATGCTGATGGTCTCTAAATTGGTATCTCCTCCCAGACGTCTCTTTCACTGCACAGATCCATGTGCCCCAATGCCTACTGGGCATGGCTTGGATGGGATTTCCCCTCATCAGCAGACCCCAAGGCAATGGTTTGAGTAGTTAACTTGGAAAGGTATCCCAGAAAGCTCCAGTAGGGAAGTGAAGAAGTGATACAGGAGTCAAGGGTTTGGCGTGAAGCAGAATACCACTGCGTACATCGGGAGTCCAGTCCTGATGGGAAACTCTGGGAGACAATATAAAAGACGCGTTAGATGTGTTTTCCTCCACAGAGGTCAGGGAGCTGGGGCTCTGAACTCCCTCTGTCATTGCCTGCAAGCTGCTTCAGAGAGTATCTCCTTTTGTGTTGTTTGGATGCCCCTGAATTTGGGGGAGAGGAAGCTCTCAGGTGGAAAGTCACAGGTGCGTGCCCAAGAGGGTGTGGGCAGTGCACCGTAGCGTCTGGGGCTGCCATTTCCACAGAAGCGCTGCTCAGGTTCATCATGCTCTGTGGATCCACACTTGTTTTTCCACCACACCCTGCGGAATGTGCTACAATTTACTACTTGATCCAGGCAGATACCACACCTCACCCCCAATCACCCACTTCCTCTCGGACCAAATCTTACCTCCTCAATAGATCCTGCTCTGTCCACTTTTTTCTCTCGACCCTGGTGCTACATTGCCTTGGTCCCTCATTATTCTCTCCGTACTTTCCTGCCTCCTGTCTGGTTTGCTGTCAGTCATGCCTGTCTACCAGTATTTCTCCTTCCGGAGCTGAGAGTTCCAACGTTGATCTGACGATGTCCCTTCTCTGCTTAAGTCATAAATGACTGCCAGGGTAAAGTTTAAACTCCCCGGTGGTACATGTGAGACCCTTTATGGTGTCACTCTTCTCATCCCATGTCGTATCCCCATCTGGACACACTGCATGGCTGAAGCCTTAGGGTGTTTGCACAGGCCCTACCCAGTCCAGCTCATCCATGAGGTATCCCCTCCTGGGGGTGCCTCGTCCTGACTCGTGACCTGGCTGCTTGCTCATATCACTTAACAGCTTACTTGTCCATCTCTTCAACTCTGAGTACCCTGAAGGCAGCAGCTCTCTCTGAGTCTCAGTCTCTAGCATCTAGCACCGTACCTGCTCATAGAAGGTGCTCAATAAATAGTTATTAAATTAATTTGCCAAAATGATCTTCTTTAATCCTCAAAGCAGTCCTATAAGATTGTATTATTATCTTTACAGATAAAAATGTTGATGCCAGGTCAGCAAAACACTGTTCTCAAGATCAGAGCTAATAAATGAGCAAATCAGGATTTGAACTCAAATCTGTCTCTGAAAGTCCATATTCTTTCCATTAAATCACAGTAATTTTGTCATTGTAAAGCACTAAACATTTGCTCTATTTCTCCTTTTATGAATCTGAAGGAAATAACCTGAGTTTTTAAATTGGTCTACAAATGAATGTGTTCACAGGTAGCTTTCTTTTAGAAAAGAAATAATGAGCACCCAGGAATATGAGAAATATTTTAGGTAGAGCTTGCTGAGAGTAGCCTGTGACTTTCTAGTGGAACTTTTATGAGTGGGGGTTAGACCATGGAAATGAATATCCATGGTTAGATTGTGATGCCTCTAAGCCTGTGGAATTTAAATAAGCATCAGTCAGTTTGATAGTCAAGAGGATTTATGGGAGGGCCTGGGGGTTGGGCAGGATGAGGAGATTTGGAAATCTAAGCAGTAAATTTTCATACATCACTGATTGTGGAAGTGAAATGATTATCCATCAATTACAAGGCAGTTAAATGGATATGTTTCTGGGTTTTTACTGCACTATTTATGTATCCTAACCTCCTGCAAGAGTGACTTACGTGCCATAGCCCAGGCTTGACAGTCAGCGCCCGTTTCGGTGTATGTTGGAAATAGAGTGGTCGCTGGATTTAGAAATAAACAGCAAAAAAGAAGGGGTGTTACTGAAAGACTGTTCTTTTGAAATAAAGCATGTACCTTGGAAATGATAAGGAAAAATTTCCCCAGATTAAATTAGGTCAGCCTCACAGGAGTATTTTTCTGTTGTGGAATTTAAAATACAAACGTATTTACAAAAGTTATTAAATTATCTATAAATCCAAAGTTACAAAAATATGTTTTCTTAACATCCATTTAAATTCTGGGTCACTTGGATCCCTGATATAAGGACTTGGAAAATATAAGGTTTGTAAAATTTAGGGGAGGAAGTAAATGAGAAGATGAATGTAAGACACTCATCCAATATATAGAACATAGTAAACTATCAATAAATGGTTGTTGATCATTAATTATCATCAACACTATTATAAGAAAAGACAATTACTGAAGGAGGTCTTGTTCTTCTGTGTTACAGGTATTAGTTAACATCTAACTATTCGCACTAATACCACATATGAGCTCACACACACGTGCACACACTGACTCTTTCTATCAGATTGAAATTAAATTCATGGTTTAACAAGTGCTCACAATTCTACCCTCAAAGAATACAGCAGACGTGAAAGACAAATTGAGGATATCAAAGACTATTCATAAGAACAGACATATGGGCCTTCTTAACAATACCTGCTTTAGAGTTGTTTACTCGAATTAAACCTTTGGGTTGAATTTTTGTATTACTCTGATATCACCAAAATGCAATAGAATCCCTTTTCCATCAACACTGTCTTAAAAAATATTTTACATTAAATTAGAAAGAGAAAGTACTAATATGCATGGGATTTTCAAGTAAACATTGAAAATTTAGGAGGGGATTAATGGGTCTTGAGTCCTGATAGGCAGGACCTATGGCCCAAATGTTTAATTCTGAATTCCCAATGAATGAATGATAGTTGAGCCAAAAAAGATAATTAATAGAAAAGAAAGCAAGCATTAGAAAGATACCTACCAGTTTTGAAACATTCACTCTATAGCTTACTCAAACATATTGCCCAAGATCACGTTCTGTGGAGAAAAAAAAAAACAGTATTACACACCCCTAAACTTGTAAAGCTGTGTGAGATTGTATCGTTCAAGAATCCACTTTATCATGTGGAAATATTGCTTGATAATATCTGCTCATTCTAAATTGGCCTTCCAGCTCATCTGAAAGCATGTGAAGAAGTTGTGGGTGAGACTGTCTCACTAGTTGACTTTGTATGTGGTGTAGGAGAGGGCAAATGAAGGTGATCTAGAAAGATCATTGATCTGAGAGAGACAACTATATATTGGGTTTGACACAGCACCCCTAGTACTTCCGCTTTGCCCCAGGACGAGGGCTGGCAAATCCTACCCTGTCTTTTTTAAATTTTTTATACCTGAATGTTGTTGTTTTTGTTTTGTTTTCCAATTGGGTATAGTATTTTTTTTCTTTTTTTGTATACACTTCTATGAGTTTTAACGCATGCATAGATTCAGATAACCACTACCACAGTGAGGAGGATACAGAACAGTCCCATCTCCCCTCCCCCCGCAAAATTCCCTCATGCTGCCTCTTTGTGCTTTTTCACAACCCCTAACCCGTGGTAACCACCGATCTGTTCTCTACCCTGCTGCAGTCTCTGGAATGTTCTACACATGGAATTATTCAATATGTAACCTTATGAGACTGGCTTATTTAGTGTAACGCTTTTGAGAGCCAGTCATGTCGTTACATGTACCAATAGTTTGGCCCCTTATATTGTGTGTAGTATTCCAATGTGTGGCTGTACCTCTATTTGTTTATACGTTCTCCCATTGAAGACATTTGGGTTGTTCCCAGTTTTTCACTACTATGTATAATGCTGCTATAAACATTCATGTACAGGTGTTTTTTTTAATTAATGAATGTAAGTTTTTATTTCCCTTGGGTAAATAACTAAGGGTGGGATTGCTGAGCCAAATGTTGTATGTTCAGGTTTGTAGGAATGTGCCAAACCATTTTTCAGAGTGGCTATACCATTTTGCATTCCACCAGTATGAGAGATCCACTGTATGAGAGATCCATTTCTCTGTGTCCTTTTCAGTACTCGGTATGGTTAGTCTTTTTTATTTTACCCATTCTAAATATTCTCTGTCTTCTAATAATCACGTCCCTATTTTCTCTGCCATCAGTGACCACCAGTGGCATCCTGACTTGTCTGTCAAGAACTCTTGGGGCACATTCTTAATTTAAAATATTGACCTCATTTTAATACAACAAGCATATGGTGGCACAATATACTTCTAAATACCGTCATGCGTTGTAAAATCACCATCTCCATCCTATGACATGAGAATGCTTTCTCGTTGTTAGTAATTAAACATGCCCTGTCATTATGTAGATGAGCATTCCTTTTTGTTTACATTGGGCCTACCTTCAGTGCTTAAATTGGAAAATGTCAAAGACCACTCAGTAAAACTTTACATATCCTTTGGTCTTATCTTCATTATCATTTGTGATGAAGCCCCACTGCTTTCTCTCTAGCAGCTTGCTTTCAACAAATTGTTTGTTGACCTCCCTCTTTGTGTCAGGAACATTTTTGGGTGCAGGGGATACAGCAGTAAACAAAGCAGACCCAAATGCTTGCCCTCACAATGCTACAATTTTTAGAGTGGGTCAAGTAATAGAGATTAAATAATTTAAATAGGTAACTTTTAAAAGGGAAAGTGCCATAAAAAAAGAAAGCAGGCAGAGAGTTTGGAATCTTAGGATAAGAAAAGCTTCAGTGAGCAGATAATGTTTGCGTACAAACTTGAGTGAGGTGAGGGTGGACTCTGCAGATGCCTCCATAACCATATTGCGTGGCATAGGCTATGAGACAGGAACATATAAGGCATGATCAAAGGGCAGCAAAAAGCCAGGGTGGCTGGTGGAGAGTGCGAGCAAGAAGATGGCACGAGATGAGATCAGAGAGGTAACTGTGCATCATATTGTGTAGGACCTTATAAGCCACTATAGTAATTTTGGCTTTTTCTCAAGATGGGAAACCATTAGAAGGTTTTGAGCAGAGATGTGATGTGATCAAACACTTCCATGTATAATGGAAATTTGGGACCAAGGATGGAAGCAGGAAGACCAGGTTGGAGGCTTTCACAGTAATCTAGGCAAGTGATGATGATGGTTTGAACCAGGATGGCACCAATGGCCACATGAATCTAGCCAAGCCGGAGGAACGTTTTTCTCTGAACATCCTGATAATATATTGAATGCTATTGCTATTTTTAAGGTGAAGAAGACCCATTTTTAACATGCTGGCACATTACCTACGTTTGTATTTCATCGAATATGGAAGGCTGTGCTTGAAGAATCTACAGAGTGCATATTGTAATTCCAAGCACACGAAGCTACACTAATCATAGAACCTTGAATCCATGTACTTTGGGAAATGTTACACTTATGGGTTATAGCTGAAGTGTAGGGCCTGGATCGGATGACACAATTATCACCAGTACTGAGGCTATTTCTAACACTTTGTAGCCAATTATGGAAGTATCGGCAGGTTCCATGGCCATTTCACAGGCAGCCGGATGAAACAATCAAAGGAAGCTCGCTGGAGGTTTGCACCTCTTCTGTGCATGCCTTGTACAGTGAAGAATTATTATATTATGAGGGCCTTTTAGAAGCTACAAAGGCTTCTGACATATTCAAAATGATAGAAATTGTCTTTACCAAGCAACACGTGATTAGAAAAAAATCTTGGTGTTCTTGACTCGGATGGCAGCACTGTGAGGTAGGTTATACATCATGTTTTGATATTTTGGTAAAGAAAGGAACACCTTTTTTTCTATATCAGCAAGCGCTGGTGTTAGTCGCTGCCATCAGGCTTGAAAGAAATTTTATCCAAGATCACAAGCATCACTTCCTTCTTCAGAGCCACTTTTTCAAGAAGTTTCATCAAGAAGTAGAAACCAAATATGAAGTCTTTCTCCACACATAGAAGTTCTCTAGCTTTCTACTAAACATCTTGAAACGTGAAACTACATTTCTTTTTTTTTTTTTTTTTTTAAACTACATTTCAGAAAGCAGTTTCATTTATTTGAGGTAAGAACAAAGTCCCCTTTGGTAGCAGTTTGATAGACAGGCCTACATTCAGATGTGAACTTATTTAATGGACTGGGTATGAGGGCATGGATGGATCTTCATAGACAAAACCTTCCAGAATTTCAGCTCCCTATTAAATTTTTCTCTGTGACTGATCTGCCTGAGATCATACCTTAGGTTATTCTCCTTCCCCACTTTTTTTTTGTCCCCATAACTGCCCTTCTTCCACTTAAAAAGAAAAAGTATATCTTTCATCCACCCAAAATTTAATATACCGCATTGTCTAGGGTGTAAAATTCTCCAAAATAAAAAATATTTGGGGGGTGGGAGATGAGGGTAAGGGGGATCAAATATGTGGTGATGGAAGGAGAACTGACTCCGGGTGGTGAACACACAATGGGATTTATAGATGATGTAATACAGAATTGTACACCTGAAATCTATGTAATTTTACTAACCGTTGTCACCCCAATAAATAAAATTAAAAAAAGAAAAAAAATTGGCACTGATTTTGAGAAAGGGACTCATTCTACTGACTAGGTTATAAATCATTTTGTAAATCAGATAATTTCCAATTCTTTGTTTTCAATGAAATTGAAGAAGGACCTAATCTAGTTGTCAAGAGATAGATCATTAAATATAATATGTGATTACAGACACTGATTTTAAGAATATAGTGTGAAAGGGATTTTTAGGTATTTGGGCAACATTGCTAGAACTGAATTCTTATCTCTTCTCACCTATTTATGTAAATAAGATTTCTCATGCTTACATCTATAAAAATAATAGGTAGGAATAGAATTGATGCAGAATAGTCTTTCATTCTACTAAGTGGTAATACTCATGCAGCGATAGATGAACTAATAGAAAAATGGCTTGATTCCTCTCATTAAGTGATGTAATTCCAATAAAAATAATTTTACCTTTAATAATTATGAGCAAAATTTGTAATATATTTACGTTGTCTTAATAAGTTATGTACTGCTAATAATTACAATGATAGTTAAAACTAAAATGAATTTTCAATACTTGAAGCCTTGCCATAGGAAATACATTTTTAAAATGCATTCACATTTTATGCAGATAAATAAGATTGAGTAACCAATAAAAAGATTTGCAAGCAAAAAATTTACATTAAATTCAGATAAAAGCCTGTAGGTGGAAAAAAATGTCAAATTCCTCATCTGTTCACTAATATGTCCAACTTTTTCACTAGATCTCTTAGCATTTTATCATAGTTATTTTCTTCTCTGTCTCTGAAAATCTGAACTTCTGGGCTGTCTCTGAATCTGTTTTTGTTGATATTGTTTCTTCTCTTGACCATGAGTTACTTTTTCTTGCTTTTTTTGTGTACAGTATAATTTTTGTTAGGAAGAACATTTTGTGTAAGATATTAATAGAGACTGAAGAAAACATGTATCTCTCAAAAGGGAAACACCCTTTTTCTATCAGGCTGCTGGAGTGGGAACTCAGTCAATCTGAATGGATTTGATCAGAGTTGGAGCTTTTTTTGCACCTGTGGTTTGATCTGGTTCACCACCACTGGCTTCAAATATTTAGAGGTCATTATCCAGACTTTCCTTCCAACAGGACCCGGTATCAGAGTATTGTAGATTCCATGAACCTTCCTGTGCTGTGGAGTTCAACTCCCAAATTTTGGAACTATGAGTGATCACAGATACAGCCCAGGTGGCATGGTTTTGAGTCACTGAGGAGTTTTCTTTGGTATCTATCTAGTTCTGCTCATGCTTCCTGCACCTGAGGAAATATCTTTCAGCCGGGTTGTCCCTTCCCTGGCTTTTGGAGTGCTGCTGCTCTATGCCCTGAAAGAGTTTCTCTTAGCTCTTCTGTGCAGCTATTAATCTTTGTAGTTAAAAGTTTGGAGTGCCTAATTCCTTTTTCTCAGCTGTCCATCTGTGTCCCCATCATTTGCCATCTTTTAAAAGAGTTTAGCACTTGGGAGAGTCTCTGTGTACATCAAAGGAAAATCTCTCTCAGCTTTCCTTCTCTGGTCCCTAGCTTTGGGCATTTTACCCTCCATATTCATTTACCCGTGAGTAAACATTGGTAGGTAGGTGCATATTCACCGAGTTAGATGGGGTTCCTAGGGTTATAGCCCATCACGTCATCTCACACACAGCTGCTCCATGTTTGTTTAATGTTTAGCTGGCTGCTTCTTACCCGTCTATGGGGTAAAAAGATCTCTCTAACAAAGGGTTTGTATCTTTCTGGAATTTGCTTTATTTAGGCATCTTTATAGCCTGTCAGGCTTTCTTTGTAGCTTATGTTATTATTTATTTATTTAAAATTTTTGCTTGTCGGGGTGGGAACAATGGTTTGTTGTGACTTCCTACATCCAAACCAGAAGTCCTGTTTAAATATAGATTAAAACTGGTGATCGTCAGTATCAAATCATTTGTTTTTCAGATTCCATTAATTCCACTTAAATGTGGCATGTCAACTTGATTTCAAGAGATTAATACATACAATACACCAAGAATCATGTCCTTTAGAACTATTTAAACTTATGATGAAAAATTTTAGATGTCAGCTGAAAAAATTTAAGGGAATATGTGGTTTTAAATACATGACTGATCTCAGCCATAATAATAAAGGTGGTCTTTTTATTCTTTCTTGATCATGATAGTTAGGTTGACTGGCCTAGCTTTGCTTCAGGCTGCGGGCGCTCTCAACTTGGTTTCACTCCTCTTTCTGCAGGCGGTCGTGGAATGGGGTCAAAGCCTGTCACCTTTTCTTTAGCTGGGAAGTGAAGACATTTGGAACAACCTAGAACTCTTCTGTAAAAATACATCTTAAAAGCTACCACTTATTTATTTTGTAATTGTCATCTCAGATATATAATTTTTAAATATCTCTGATTTGTATAAAGCTAAGTTTTAATTTCCAACCCAAATGTAATGCATTTTAGAATTCAGAATTGTTCCTGGATAAAAAGAATTGTTACAGCAAATTTTACTTTATCAAGTCAGCAATTCAAAATAATCTATTCCAAAATAAATGCTGTTCAATGTATAACGTAGGAAATACATTTACTTTTTTAGTATATCACTTATAATAAATTATCTATTCAATTTTCCTTCTTTTAAACCTAAGTTTTCATTATATAACAGTCACTTTGGCATTGCATCCAACCAGAGTTAAAAGATTATAAAAGTGCTTTATATTACTCAAATTAAAACAAAAAAAGGCAATCATTTTTGGATACATTGCTGACTTTACCAATTGATAACTAAGAGTAATTTAGCAGAATTATTTGGATGGGAAATTGGCTACATTATTTCTTTTTTGGGATGTTTCTTATAGTGTCAAGTAACTAGATAGTCCACGTACAAATGATTATTTTTTTTTCAGTCTCTATCAATTCAAGACATAATTGTTTGGACAGAAAAGAAAACGAAGTTTGTCTTTGTTTAATATCAGTTCCTTCTAATGTAAGTTAACTATGTAATCATAATTATCAGATGACTGAAAACTAATTTAAATGAAAGTTTTAAATCCTCAAACACTTCAGAGGTAACCTGACAATTAAAATGCTTACTATAAATCAGTCTTATGTTTTCACTAAAGCAAGTTCCCAAGAAGCCGAAGGACCCTAGTTTTCCTGATTACTTTATGAATATAAAAACAGCCCAAAACTTCACACTTCTCACTAAGTTAGTCTGTCCTTCCTCCATAATTAAAAATATTTTATGTAGTTCGTAAAGTTCTGAATATGGTAAATCTTACTTTGCAACTTTCACTTGACAACTAATAAAAACAACCAGCATTTAGTGAGCAGTTATTGTATGCAAAGCCCTTTACAAGAGTGATCTCATTTGATCCTTATAACATCCTATGAAATAGGCATTATTATTATCTCCATTCTGGAAATGAGGAGGCTAAGCTTAGTGAAGTCAGACAACTTGTCTACGACATAACCAGTAAGTGGCGTAGCAAGGATTTGAACCCAAGTCTGCCTAATTCCAATCTACCTAACCACTCTATTTCCCCAGTATATTTCATGTGTTGAGTAGTCATATTCTAAGACACCAAGTATCAAATGTTGCTCTTGACATACATACATTTTGTTTTATTTAGCTATTTCTACAATAATGCCATGTAACAAAATACTCCAGAAACAATGCTTCCAACAGTTAACATGCTTTTCCTGATCCTGGGCATACGGGGCAGGCAGGAAGACCCTGTTTGGAGCTGCTGGTCAGCTGGGCGTGGCTTCAGGCTGAGAGCTGGGTCCGCGTATGCTCCACACGTTACCATGTTCTTCTTGGACCGGCAGCTCCCTAAGGCCAGTTTGTCTTATGGCAAATCCCAGGAGTGTAAGGGTATAATTTAAACCATGCAAGCATGTTTTGAACTTCTCCTTGCCTCACATGTGCTCTTCATCATTGGCCAAAGGAAATCACAGGACCAAGTCCAAAGTCAGTGAGGCAGGAACAGAGACTCTACTCCATGGGAATATATCTGTATATATACCTTTCCCAAAGCAGAGACTATTTCTAATACTAATTCAGTTGATCACATATGGCTTGTGCGGTGCTATGGATAGCATGCTTCCCTTTGTTATGGTAAACATCGTGCATGGTAAATCTATGTAGTGAAGGTGTGTGTGTATTGCAGATCCGACATAGAACAGAAACAGAAGCGTATTACAAATGATTACATGGTGTTTCTCTTTTTATGAGTCAAGTTTAAATGTTTATACTAATTCTTGAATTTTTTTTAAAGTAAAAGATCTGCTATTTAGAAAAATAATTCTAATAAGGCTTAAAGTTATTTTAAAACAAGGTAGATTATTTTAAAATACATATATACATTAATAAAAATTAAATTACACCTTGGTTTTGAATGCCATTCTCCCAAAAAAAGGGAAAAGTATGAAAAAGGGGAAGAAAAGAGTAACTTGACAGTAGAGAAACCTGACAAACTACTTCAACCAGGTCTCCAGGTTACTATCAGCAGCAGTGTCGTGCTGAGAGTATATACTCCTGCCATGAGGTGGTGAGATGGCACAGGTCTGTCACCTTCTACCCAAAACACAACCCAAGATAAACATCAGAAAAGTTCCAATTGAGGGACACATGACAAAATATCTGACGAAAACTTCTCAAAATTGTCAAGGTCATTGAAAACAAGGAACATCTGAGAAACTATCACAACTAAGAGGCCCCTAAAGAGACATGACAATTAAATGTCAAGTGGTGTCCTGAGACAGCCAAGTACATTAGGTAAAAACTAAGAAAATCTGAATAAAGTATGGACTTTAGCTAATGATGAAGTATCCATATTGGTTATTAATTGTGACAAAGTAACCATACTCATGGAAGATAATAGGAGGGGAAATTGCGTGGCATATGTTGAAACTCCGTACTGTCTATAATTTTTCTATCAATGTGAAACTATTCTAAAATTTTAAAAAGTTTACTTTAAAAATATTAAATTGTAGTGATGTAAAATAAAAAGAAATAATAAAAACAAATTAAAAAACAAAAGCAAATACTGGAAAAAAATGTTTAAAGAAAAAAACCACAGTGCTACTAAATACTTGTGGCAGTTGGGAAAACCAAAGCTAAAAACAATTTGACTATTGCTAAATATGTCTCATTGTAATTATTAATATTTGACCTTTAAACATTTTGAGCTGGGTGTCCTGAAGGAATTGTCTTGTAACTTCCTATGACAGCGCTAGGAAGGTTCAAATGCCAGTCTTATGGAACCAAAGTCCATTTATTTGATAGTCTCTCTCTCTCTCTCTCTCTCTCTCTCTCTCTCTCTCTCTCTCTCTCTCTCTCTCTCTCTGCCTCTGTCTCACACACACACCCATGCAGATTGTGTGTGAAGTACCATCCGTCCTCACTGTAGTTTCTTGTTCTCCTTTTGTTTCTGGACTCCCCCCCACTCCCCCCACCCACCCACCATCTCCGTCACCATCATCCTTGGCACTTCTGGCCACACAAAACAAATCCACTGTTACTAGTCTGTGTTTCTCAGAAAAGGAGCATGGACAGGAAAGCGCTAGAAGGAGGACCTGGGCAGTGAGGGATGGGTCTGGAAACATTGCAGCATCAGTAAGAGGAAGCTGGCTGAGAACATTTTAGAACTTTTCCAAAACCAGTGATAGTATAGAATGATTGAAAAACTCCATTAGTCATTATCAAAAAAGGAGGAGTAAACACCCTGTCAGTGTTTTTTTGAGTCAATAAAACATTCATGGAAGACTTGGTTGGATTTTGCTAAAGCTGAAATGGCTTCAGGTATCAGTGCTCTGTGTGTGTGTGTGTTCTGTATTTTACTGTTTCTCTTGAAATGAACCATGACATCCCATTTCTGGTTCATATGTTTTAGAAAAAAAAAAGAAAGCATATTGTCAGTCATGTAATATACAGTGCTTCTTGACATGTCTATTTTTAATTAAAACACATTTTAATTAAAAAAGGAGAGAGCAATTTTAAGAAGAGAAGCTCTCTGCCAGATGGTGATTTCCTAATTTACCTCAAATGTGTTGGGAGCCACATGACTCATTTTTGATTGGCTTGTGTTCGTGCATTGTAGAGAATAGTAATTTTATTATGAAAAATAACCAGCCACAGCGTCTCTTCTAAGTGAGGTAATTAGGTGTGTGGGTCATTGGCATTAGTGAATGTGTCTTACCGATAGTCACCCAGAAATTCTAATGGCATCAGTAAGATTTTGGGTAAAACTTTAATGTGTGCACTAGTAGATAAAACCCCTACAATATCAGATTCAGGTTTGCAAATCTGGATCACACTTGAGTGCCAGGCCTGAGAGCCAAGAAATACTGATGGGCAGGGGCCCACTCATAGTGGTGGCCAGGACGCCCAAGGAAGCAGGGAGGGAGGGATAATATTGTCCTTCCCTTGCTTTTTTCCATAGCTTCGTGTCTCACTGGATTCATAAACAAATTGGATTTCTTCACAAGCTCTGTCCTCCACAAACATACGCACCTCTCACATTCCACATGTATAGACTGTAGGAAAGATATATAGTACTATGCAGTCATACCGCACATAGCACACTGTGTACTAGACTACAGTAAATGTAGTTCTGTGTCTAGACGACAGGGAGAGAAAACAGGTGGACCAGAAGGACGTCGTTGCTCTAAAGAAGTCCTTCCCAGTTAGAGGGAGCAGAGTGAAACTAACACGGAAGCAATTCTAAGTCACAATTACAGGCTGTGGTTAAGCTGCACCTAAATTATCAAAGTTTAACTATCCTAGAAGGAACCAGCAGCGACATTCTCTGGATGTGTGACTTGGGCATGCCAATGAACATCTGAGTCTGTTTCCCCACCATGAAAACAAGTAAAACCTGCCTATTATAGTAATTGCAAGAAATGAATACAATAATGACTATTAAAACATTTTGTAATAGTCAAATAGTGTAAATATACTTTATTAATACTGAGTTCAGAAATATTGTTTTTCTTAGATTTGAATATTCTGTTGTCTGCAAAAAAGTCCAGTGGCATTGATGTTGTTTGTGGGTTTTTTAGTTTGTTTGTTTTTTAATATCTTCTCTGAGACTAAGGAGAAATGAAGTAAAAAAAAAAATGTTCTAGGTATTTTTGAACTTTAAATGAACCAAAAATCATTATTTTTAATCAAGCTTTGAGTTTATAATTTTAATCATTCGTGAGAAACTCACAGTTTCCTTTTTCTTGCCCAAACTTAATCCCTGAATCATGATTGGTATTAAAATAGCTCTAAAAATGAGAATATCAGTTGAAGGCATTGTCAAAAACAACCATGTCTTTCAAAACAAGGTGCCATTTTATTCAAACTCCTGGGATGAAATATATTCAAATTTGAAAAGAAGAAACTGTTCAGTGGACTCAGTGAGAAGATTGTGCTTTCTAGTATCTCTAAAAGAATGTTTTAGCATTTAAACACTGAGTTCCTAACCACAATTTTAAGAAATGACAGAATTAGGATATTATATTGATTCTTACAAGTTACGATGTAACGAGATAAAATTCATCAACAAGTTGTAGAAACTTAAATTTTAGACTTGATGATCTTCACTAGTAATAAAATCTGAGTCCTCTTGTAACTCAAACTCACTTGTGGTACATGCCTCAGGTTTTCCATTCAATTTTGGGCACAGCAAAGGTACCACATCATAGAATTCATCAATAATGAAAATTAGTGTGAGAAATGGGAGTAAGAAAGTTAAGTATCCTTGAGTGTAACTCTTAGAAGTCAGATATTTGACAGATGTCACATATATCTTGAGGTTAGTTAACATTAATCTTGCCAAAACACAGTTTTACTTCTAAATATTAAAGTGTGTTTACACAAAGGCTATAAAGACATGGCTCATTACTTTTACCAAAATGCCGTTGATATGACAGTGCTGTAATTTATCTATCTAACTCCTACTTTTTATATTAGTTTACTTTGCATTGGCATGATTTCTAAAGTGTTCAGATCTTTTAAATTTGCATTTCAAAGTAGCTATAAAATATGTATTCCATTGCAAAACATTAGCATAAAGCGGTTCAGTATTATATATTCTGTCGGAAATGCCAGGAAGAATTCCACAACTATTGCATTTCCATCTGGCAGCATCTTCCTACACTGAAATTTTGCATAAATATTTCAGCAATAAAGTAAAGTTATGACACATAAACTCTTTAGGTTATATTCCAAATTGATAACCTCTTCAAAATTTAATAAGCAAAGGAACTATGCAATAGCAAGGAAATTACTATAGTGCTTTCCACCTATTTCGAACTGTCCTGGGGAAATAGTTCCTTCCTCAACACATATTTCACTCATATCTTACCTTTTCTGTCCATAAGGAATAACTGTTCAGTGGTTGAAAAAATGAATTCCTACCCAACATAGGTATGAATGTTTAAGTAGTCTAGCTGCCTTTTCCAGAACATTATTCAGCCTGAATGAAAGAGTTACGTGCCGAGTTAATGACAGGTGACTGTTGTAGAATTGGGATATTATAGACCAAGAACCTTCTATTTTATTTAAATGAATGTCATCTGTTTTAGTGCAAAGATAACATTCATCCTCAGAGCTACATTTTCCAAGATTGGTGATGATTGATGTGCTAACCAAGTTTCCAGAACCTCATTTATTTTTCACCAGTGATAACAGATAGCACCTCTGTTTTCCCCCATGTTGTGCAGAGAATGTTCATATTTTCAAGTGTAAGTGATGATAGAGGTAGGAGAGGTGCCACTTCATATGCTACTTTACTTAATAATCTAACTCTGCAAATATTAAGAGGTGCCTAAGAGTCCCTCAGTGGAGTCAGGTAGAACTGGATATTAATTTGGCTCTGCCTCTTGTTGATTCTGCGACCTTGGGCAAGTTCCTTAAAACCTTTTATTCTTTTGCTCATCTTGAAAACAGCAGTAAGGGTAATGTCCATCAGTGAGATTGTTCCATGAATTAAGGGAGAGAAAGTATGTAAGTGCTCGTCCAGTGCCTGGCATGAGAAAGTGGAAAAAATGTGAGGTTATTACTATTAAAACTGTTCTTGTTTTTATTATCATTGTTATTACCCATCTGCCCAAACTTGACTAAATGACTTCTCTCGCATATAGTTATATGTGTGATTTACTAGCGAAAGAAGCCTGGTAGTCAGGGCACCTGGGCTCTAGCCCCAGCTCCATTACCTGCAGGGGTCTTCGGCTCAGTGATTTACATCTCTGACCCTCATTTCACCTATGCTTAAACAGTGTGAGGTTTGAAGATGATAGGCGAGGTCCCTTCTAATTCTGGCTTCTAGAAGACTAATGCTTATAGAACTAAGCAGTAGTGTTGGCCGCTTGACTTGTTACGCTTTACCCAAACATCCCAGCTGCCTTTCCTCTTCACCTCTGTGAGCCTGGTCCTATGCCTGTCAGAATGGACATGAGCCCATGGAATCGTGCTTAGCCCTTGTCAAAGTAAGGAGGTTTTCAGACTGTCAACTAAATAAATAAATAAGAATGCTGGCTGAGGCTGTCTCTACATACAGCACCAGTTTTACTAAACTGTCTTTGTTTTCTAATGTAAATTAGCAAAACAGTAGAATCTGTAGGTAGAGCCAGTTTGCTTGAATATTTCTTTTTTTATATGTATGATTTTGGCATCACATAGACTCCAAGAGAGAACTATTTCCTAGAGAATGCTTTTGACACCCACCTTTATGTAATGGAAACATGTACCTGGATGTAATACTGGTCACTGTTTGCGAGGGGCCCAATGGAGTCTAAATCTCCCATGTTCTCCCAAAAGGACACTTAAGTAGTGGACTAGAGCCCTATACTATGTATTTACGTATTTACTTACTTGATTACTTACTAGTTTGTTTTTTTCGATTGGCCACAGAGTAAACTTTAGGACTGTAATGTCACATACACTATGTATGACATTGTCATCCTCTTGCGCCACTATTGTTATCTTTTTTTTTTGTCAAGCATTTTTGCCCTTTTGTCAACCATGGAGAGCTGAACACCACCTCCTATCAATTATATTCCTAGCTATTGTTTAGTTATCACCTAGTATGCGCCCATCACTGTGCTATACATACCCTGTGACCCAGCAGTTCTACTCCTAGATATATGCTTAACAGAAATGCATACATATATGCAGCAAAAGACATATATAGGAAGGTTTGTAGCAGCAATTTTTATAATAATCTCAAAATGTTAACAACCCTAATGCCCATCAACAGCAGGTGGATGAATTGTAGTACAGTCACACTGTACGTAAAGCTTCGAGAAGATGTGCTTTATGTGCTTTATTCATAATCTTTAAAACTCTGCAAGTACTGTTATTCCATTTTACAACAAAACAAGTGGAAGTTCTGAAAGCTAAACTGGCTGATCTAAAAGTGTTCACCTAGTAAGTATTGCATCCAAATAAAGCTCCGTTGGATTCTAAAGTCCAGACTTTCAGTTACACCTTGTGACTACTTAGTAATTGCCACTTATTAAACACTTTGTGCTGGGCCCCTACATGCTTTACATATATCATTGCATTTAACCTCGTCCCATTTTAATCTCACAAGAACTGCAAAGTTAGGAAACAAGTGGAAAAGTTGAGATTAAATCCCAGCTCCTTTGACCTCAAAACCCACATCCGTCTGTCATTACAGCATCTTAGATGGTATAAGCTAAATTCATTTTTCTTTAAATGAATTTATGCAGCATTTGGTGAAATTTTTGTGTGTGTAAAAATCAGAGATTGTATAGTAAAAAGGATTTGATTGTGTTGTAATTATCCTAAAATGCAAACTTGGGGTTATTAAATGTGATAGTTTGTTTTTTATTTTTTTCTCACTTTTAATTAAAATCAGTGTTGGTAAAAAAAGGAATTGGGGGAAATTGATGTTTTCCTTATAATTAACTTGATATTTTTAAGGTTTATTTTCAAAGAGTAATAGTAGGACTGCCTCATACTTTTATCTGAAGATTGTTTGAAAAAAATTGATGCATACCTTCAAGGTTATTTTCATTTCTTAAAAAACAAAACCCACAAATTGTACTACTCTTAATATAGATTAAGAGAAAGTACCTAACATAGCAATATAAATTTTTTTTAAATATATCTACCGTATTTCAAAATTAGGTCTCTAGGTAAGAAAAGTATCCGTCAGCTCTTAGAGACCCAACAAGGATTCTCAGAAAACCTTTGGAGGAATTGATGTATCATTTTTTGCCTTGGACAATTCCTGAGACCTTCCTGCACCTATGGCTCTGTAAAGCTGCGGATATACAGATTTGTGATAAACATGCCTCCCATTTGTGTATGGTTTCCCGGGCAGCACTGCAATTTCCCACGGAGTCAGCTGTGCAGGTGTGAAGATGCCAGTGTTTGGAGAGGTAAAGGGACTTAACCCAAATCCTCGGTGCTGGTGCATGACAGAGCCAGGAATCAAACCCAGATTTCTGAACCCAACTCTAGTCTTTCCCTGACACAGATCACTTATTCTTGTAATAATCCAACACATAATTGCTGATGTGTTTTCAAAGAGTTGGGGTTTTCAACATTCTGTGTCCTTGATAACATAATTACCACAGAGTAACTATAAGACTTAAATTATTTTTAATGCTATTGCTGTAGGAATGGATGCATTTCATGATATACATTACTGAGTAAGAGATGAAATTGAAAGATAATTTCTTGCATCAATTGTGTTCTAATATCTCCTACTACTTATGGTACATTTGAGTACACAGCAAGATGGGTAGAGAAATCACAGATCATAGCATCTGGTAGGAACCTTAGAGTCTGTAAGACCCCTTGTTTTACAAAGAGGGGAGACTGACATGAAGAGAGGGGCCACCTATTATATAACTTTTCTGGGGCAGAGTGAGGGAAGAAATCATCCACTGTCTCCAATAGCATGGAGGATGCAGACCATTACCAATACTGGATAAGTTTGGGAGCTCCTGAGATGAGTTTTGTTTTGTTTTTAATTCACTGATATATTTATTTGGTTTTCATTCTCACTGTTGAAAAATACATGGAATAATAAAAGATATTTTCCCACTGGTTGGCCAAGCCTTGCTTCTTCTGGGTCTCAGTCGCTCCTTTGTTGTTTGGGATCATAAGGGACTTTGGAGCTGCAGTAGACATGACAGTGATCACATCCATTGTCTATTTTGGGGCACATCACAGGAGCCCCAGATTCCTACAATCATCTTGTTCTGTTTCCTACTGTGTTCACAAGGTGACATTCAGTTGCGTAAGTATACCAAGTGCTCTCTTGCCTCTGGTCCTTTGCACATGCGATTCCTTTGGCCTATAATGCTCTTTTGCCTTACGTCTACACAGCTAGAGTCTTCTCCCACTTTAGGTCTTAGGTTAAATGTAGAGTTGCCAGATCAGGTATAGGATTCTCAGCCAAAGCAAACTTGAATCTCAGTTAAACAACAATTAAACTAAATTCTTCAGCGTAAATATTTCCCAGATATTGCATGGGACATACTTATACTAAAAAAATTACCCATTGCTTATCTGAAACTCAAATTTAACTCGGTGCCCTGTATTTTTTTCATTTAGACATGCCAGATTTACATACAATTAAATTTTTAAGATTTACATGCAATAGTGAGAAACTTACATGCGTTGTAAGAAATCATAGAGAGAGTTCTTGTGTACCCTTCATCCAGTTTCCCCCATAGTGATATCTGGCATAACTATACTGCAGTATCACAACCAGGAAACTGACAATAATACAATCTACTGACTTCATTCAGATTTCACCAATTTTATAAATGGGGTGTGTGTGTGTGTGTGTGTGTGGTCTGTGCAGTTTTGCATGTAGATTTCTGCAACCACAACAAGCAACCCACATAGCAGTTCTATCATGAGGCTCCCTCACGTGACCCTTTATAGCCAAAGCTTTCTTTCTCCCTCTTTTCCTCCCTAAGCCCTGGCAACCGCTAACCTGTTCCCTATCTTTATAATTTGGTTAAGAGATGAACATTTCTAATAGCTGTGTTCTTACTTTAACATGTACTGGGGAAAAATGAGCACATCAAAACCATGATTTTAGAGATACTGCTTAGGATAAAAGTAACTTGGGTATTTAAGTTTTGTAAAGGAGTCAATGTAAAGAAACATAATGAGTAAACACTTATGATTCAGGTGGTACACAGCTATGATAACAATTGTGGAGGCCATAGATGGTGTGTTTGGGAAACAGCACGTTTGAGCAGGGCAGAAGTGTGTTTAAGGGGAGACATCTGTTCACTCCTTTTTAATTCTGAAAGGAATATAATCAATAATGTTGTAAAGAGTTTGTAGGGTATCTGATGGGCACTTGTCTTATTAGGGAGACCACTTCATGGGCAGTTTAGGTTCCTGACCACTGCACTGTACACCTGAAGCTGACGCTGAATAACACTGAATGTCAACTGTAATTTTATATATATATATATATATATGGTCACAGGATGTGGAGTACAGATAGGGAATAAAGTCAGTGGAAATGTAATGGCTGCATGCGATGTCAGAGGGGTAGTAGATTGGGGGAGGGGGTTATCACTTTGTGAGGTGTATAAATGATAAATGTCTATTACATTGTTTTGTACACCTGAAACTAATAATAAAAAATTAACTGAAAAGAGGAAAAGAAAAAATAGGGCAGATTAAAAATGAAATTCTTTGAGGTTATTATATGACCTGAAATCCTGAAAAAAATTAAAGTAATAGTTGCTTTTAAATGTGAGCTGGGCATTCCAAGCCAATACTCCTAGTCCAGTTTTCAGGACTCAGTTACAAATTCAGCTGGTTACCTCCATACATTTGAGCAGCGTGAGTGATTAAGTAAATATTATACCCTGGCTGATTCTCTGCTAATAGAATAGAAATTATCATGTGACAGGCAGAGTCGAAACTTTTAAAGTTTTCATTAAACATAGCTTTGTTTTTCCACATGTAATTCTTAATTACTTAGTTCTTAATGCATCAAAGGGAAAAAATAAGGTAGGGATGGGAATACCTGGGCAGATTTCATAAAAACTAAGGAGAGGAGTTTGCATAAGTCTCCAAAACTTGCTTATATTTTCATGTTCAAAAATAGAGGATGAAGAAGCAGGGATAAAAATATATCACTCTTTGGATCGAAGATATTATTATTGTTACTTGCTTCATTCTTCCTGCAGGTGTGATAAAAAAAATGCATTTTTAAAAGAGAGAGCCTTAAGTACCAATATCTAGAGAGTGCCAAAAAAATGTATACATATTTTAAGATAACAACTCTTAAAATATATATACATTTTTCGCACCCCTGGTATTAACTTTTTCTTCATCAAGTCACCCTTTGTAGTAATAAGAATAGATTCTCCACCCTAAATGTATTTATGTATCTTCTCCCTGGTAAACTAGAACCATATGGGGAATCCAAAATAAATTCTGAATCAGAAGAAATGCAACATCGCTTCCATTAAACACCGTCTCCCATCCTGCTGTACACAAAGTAGGCATTGAACAAATATTTGTTGGCTGCTTCATTGATTTAATTTAGGATAACGTTGACTAGTTTAACAATGACTCTAAAAGTTACACATTGTGTCATTTCCTAGTGAATTGCATTTTATGAAAGTGTTAGCACTAGAGTTATTTTAAATTTTCATTTGCTTTCATTTCCCATGAACTTCTAAATAACAACAAAATTGAATGAAAAATTCTGTTACTCACTGACTTACAATTCTGAAAACAAACCAAATCTGTTATTTCAACTAGATTCACTCCATAATTTCATTACTTTCTAAAAAAAAATAAATTTAGTCAGCTTTTACTGAAAATATACAATGGAAATGGGTTGGTGCTACAGTTAGTGTAATCTTTAACACAAGTTATTCTAATTCTGGCTCTTAATATAAAATAATTTTGTGTTGGAGAATCTTGCCACATCTTAATTAGAAATATCATGTTACTATATATCTAGAGGCTATATCTGTAATATTTATCACTGCATTAATTCATAGGAATTTTCCCCTGGATGTTATGAAGAGAGGCAAGCAGTGAATATTCTCTTTCAGAAAAAAAATGCGTCTGGAGTTTCTCAATGGCTGTTTCAGATAGAAGAAAGCTTCATTTCATGCTCTAAATTGTATGAAACAGACTCCTATAACATTCTTCCTATTGGAATTTTGAAGAATGTAAAGTGAAGAAAGAGGATGGGTGAAAATGGCTTAATGCTTATTTAAAATTAAATTGATAAAAAGGACTATTGATGCCAGGGTTACGCTTACTTTCAAATCTGGTGGAGTTAGAGGGGCAAACAATACTAAGAGAACTAGTAGGGTTAGCATTTTTTTAAAACTTTATGCATGGAAATACAATAGCTGTTTATAAGAAGCAAACTTGTAGCATTTATTCCACATCTAGTACTAGAACTGTGTTAGGAAGAAAACTGCAAATAAGACTCTATTTTTATTCTTCGTGACAATATTAAAAGAAAGAAACTACAGAAAGAAATGGATTCTTCTTGTGTTTTCTGTCCTGTTAATATGCTAAATGTAAATGGATTGGCAAAGCTAAATCCATTGCGTCGCAAGGATGGATGGAGCTTTTGGCTGTTTATTGACAGAGCATTTGCCAAGTCCACTAGTTGCGCCACAGTTGTGCCCAGCTTAAGAAAAAAGGAGTCTTTGGGTCACATTGGTAGCTCTCTGGAGTTGTCCCACCTGCAGACATTACAACAATCCAGGCTGGGCAGTGTGGACTAGATGCTTTTATAAACACACATAGAAACACATGCACACACACGTGCATGCCCACGTTTACTGGGGAAGAGTTTAAAGTCCTCTAAAAGGAGGAAAAGGCACCTAATAATTTAGTCCCTGGAAGTCCATCAGAGGGCATAAATCAATGATACTCATCCCAACGCAGAGTATCCCTTGTGTTGAACCCTCCCTCCCCACCCCTACCCCCACACCATTACTGTGTCAGAGTAAAAACAAGGAAATGACTAGATCAAAACAGCTGGGGCCGCGGACATTTATTTTAGTCATTAGTGCACAGGAAGGTGACATTATATAAGATCAGATAAAATCTGAAAATCAGTTTCCTCAGATGCATGAAATAGAAACTTGATAAGTATCTATTACATTTCTGGTACTTACTATTTATCCTGGACTAAAAATGCTACTCAATTTCTTGAAGAAAGAGTTTCTCCATTCCTTACTCTTAATAACCCTGATTCTCCTGGTCCCCTCCTCTCTGCAACCCTCTAACCGACCCATCAGCATCCTCATCTCTCCCCCACCCCCACCCATCCCTGTCACCAAATCTCTGCCATTTCCCATCTTACTGTATTGTTCCTGGTGAGGATAAATTTGACCTGAACAATTTAAAGTTGAATTTCTTTGGGGAGATTACAAACCCTGGGGAGATAGGATCCTACTCTTTTTCCTACAGCTTCATGAAATCATTTTTTTCCCCACTGCTTTATTTTAGAAATTAAGAGGAGTGGTTTAATTCAAAATGTTGGGGGGAAGACCAGTTCTGTTCATCAACAAAATTCCTTTTAGGATTGACTTTTTATTTTCAGTTTTATGCTGCCCCTGGAATGTTCTTGTGGGCAATAAAGAATCTCAACACACCTACAGTAGCATGTGTGCTTGGCCACGCCAGTGCCTTCTCTCTGTGATCAAACCAGAGTTAATTCCCTCAGAATGGCAGGTCCACGTTCAGGCTTTGGTGGAATTTTTCGTTTTGTTTTGGAGGTGGTCTACCACTTAGCAAGACCCTGTTGCTATTTCTATCTTAAGCATAGTAGACAGAGCAACCTGATAAAACTTTTGATTTTGGTGCTGAGTTTAAATGAGGCATTTTATGGAGGAAAAAAAAAGTCTGAGGCAATCCTGAGCTTAACTACTATTCATTAGCTAATTAGACAACTTTGTCAGTAGAATCAAGTTTCTTGGCTTTTTTTTTTTTTTTTTTTTTTTTAATGTGTCTAGGATCTGAAAGAGTTAAGCATCCAAAGATGCCTAATTTACTCCCTAAGAGTAGTTTAAGCCCTGGGAGAATTTTGACTCATTACGGTTTTTAACTTTCTGTCTGAAGGAGCAATTCACATGGAGGCAGACAGAACAGAGCCTTCATTATAGTAGAAACATGCATTGTGAGCCCCCTTTATGTCTTGCAGAGGCCATGCAGAAGAGAGAGCAGTTGTAAATTATACTTTTCACAGTGCTTCCCAAAGAGCACATGGCAAATGAATTCAATTCTTTTAAACCAAATTGAATATCTAAAGGAAAATAAACCCGAACAACCAACTTAGTTTTATGTGTTCCTTTCCCATAATTTCACTGCTTTATTTGAATTGGATTAGATCAAATTTAAGATAAAACACCTTTACACAAATTTGTAGAATGAGCTTTAGAAAGAGAGAGAGAGACTTGTTTCAGTTATGGAGAGATAGCTTTCCCATAATTGACTATCACTTGTATTCATAATGTTGCACTGTCTAGCAATGGTGGCTTTTGTTATTAAAATAAAGCTAAGAAAAACCTAAATTCAGGAGAGAGACCCCACAGAACCAACGAAGATCCTCACGTGTAAAAATGCAGAGCAGACTAAGGATAAAACTCTCTTCTCGTATATATTTCAAAATTATTGATAATAACTGAAATTCTAGGGAGATGTATATTTTTCAGATAATGGATTTGGTACAAAATCTGCACATACCACACACACACACATACACAGGACTCCTGTATAGGACAGGAGTTACTGGCATAGGGAGCAGATTGTTTCAGGGAAAAGACTTGCTGTGTAGAGTTGGATGACTCAAGTACTAACCAAAGGTTAGGAATGAGTTCTGCTAGAGCATTTCAGAAAGCGTTTCATTTGTCCTGTTTTTGGAGTTAACATATTTACTTTATTGAAGGGGTTCCCCCCCATTATATCAATATGCATAAAATCCTCATAAGAAGGAGTAAATAGTATTTATTTATTTACTGAAGCGAGAAACAGTTACTGAGAATTTACTAAGCACCAGGTACACTCCCAGATATGTAATGAGAACACGGTAAATATAACACAGGCTCTACCCCTGTAATCTCACCTTCCAGAAGGGCTACCAAATATAATGAACAGAGGGATAATGTGACAGTGCCACGAGCGCTGACATGCAATCAATCAGTCATGGGAAATCAGGTTAAGAATAACTGACTCTCCCCCCCATGAGTAGGCAGAGGGGAACGCTTCTGCTGGAGTGGGAGGGTGGGAGTGATGATATGTGAGCCAAACTTTGAAGGATGAGACTTTGTACCTGGGGAATGTTGGTGCATGAATAGCAGCAAAAAGACAGAATTAGAAGGGGCTTGATTTAATACAAAACCAGAATCCAGCAATGGCTGTCATGGAGGCAGCTACAGTGGGTATGTCATGTAGGCTTAAAATGATGCAATCAGTGAAAAATCCACCAGGCAGCCTAGAAAATAGGTGAGCTGTAGATGACTGGGAGATAATAATGTGCACTTACGAGAGGCTCTCTTGGTAGAGGAAATAAAAATGCAAGCACAGTATTGTGAGTTGAAGTGCATGTGGAATTTCATATGATATTTGAGTCAAATGTCTATATAACTTAGTCCTCATCAATTTTTTAAAGGACAGGGAGAAAAAAATCATGACTATATGGTGATAGGTTTCAGAGTTACATAAAATGGTGTGAGAATTCATTTTTCATAAAAGAAATGAGGATTACGGATCCCTTATGTGTAACAGGAATCAAGTCTTTGCCCGGCCTCTGGTGGGTCATGTGACCTTGAGAAAAGAAATTAACCACTTTGAATCTGTGTCTTGATTTTTAAAATGGAAATGATGCTACCTGCTTGACAAGTTAATTGATTAATAATTAAAAGATGCCACATAGATAAAAGTGTATGGTAAACTGTGATATACATATTAAAGATAAGGTAGTATCAAAATAATTAATATAACTTTAAAATTTGCAAGACGGAGTTGACTTGAAAATGAATAATATGCCGTAAACTGGGAATTGGAGTAGAACAAAAAAAATGCAAGGTGGGGCTGGGGTAGGGATAGTAAAGAAACCTAGTCTTTAAATCCGTAATCAAAGGATTGAAAGTTACTCTAAGAAAATATGTCCTCCTATAAAAGAACCATGAGTCATCCAATTCATGAGTAGGTAAATCTTAGACAAGGAAAGCAGCTCTAGTCTCCTGCAGTTACTGTGAAAAGCAGGCCTGTTGTGAAAACAGACCCATAGATGTGACTTTTGTGTCCCTCTCTTGCTTGGGAGCTGACAGCACAAAAGCTGAGGTGACAGGCCAAGATGAGTTTAATAAATGGCACCTTAGAGCAAACACGTACCCAGAACTTTTCACTGCCAAATAGTGCATGACTGGACAAATGTAAAGATCTGGACCCAGAGGAGCCCTCTCTGGTTGTCTGAAGATGCTCTGTGCAAACATCCTAAGGAGCCCAGGGACCATTACGCTTCCACTTTCTTTCTAATTTACGATCATGTAGCCTTACAACTTAGACTTTAGCAGAGCATCAGCAGTTTCTTGGAAATGGGGACTGTCATTTAAAAGAATTTACATATACTGGTATTCACTTTTTTGGTGTATAATACTATCAGATTTAACAAATGCAGAGATCTGTGACCACCACACAAACAGAAAACAGACCAATTCTAAGATCCTTTGTAGTCAGATTCTTCCTTTATCTCTAACCCCTGTTCTTACTCCTATAGTATTGCCTTTTTCAGGATGTCATATACATGGAAATTTTCAGTATGCAGTGTTTTGCTGGTTTAGGTTGTGAGCAAGTTATTATAAAAGTACGTCTAGACCACGCCATCAAAAGAAAGCAAAGCTCAGATTCAGCGGGAGATAGGATTAGTTTTAGTGAAGCATGTGCTGTCTCTTCATTCTTTGTTACGTGAGGTTGACAGGATTATGCTCTCGTAAATGCTGGGTGCATGGGGCCTTTCTTCTCAGTAGCTTTCTATCACCGACAGAGCCAGACTTTCTTCCACAGTCATTTACTGACCACTTGTTTTTGTTTTGTTTTTTAAGTTTATTGAAAAATGCGGTACAAGGAGCAAGACCAAGCACATATCTAAACACTATAGCCACTTCTCTGACTACAGAAGGCCAAAACAGCAGACCTAATTATTGCCTATTTAATCTAAGGATTTTGCCAATTTGAATCTGCTGCCGTAATTCCTGTTACCATGTTTCCCCGAAAATAAGACCTAGCCAGACCATCAGCTCTAATGCGTCTGATGGAGCAAAAACTAGTATAAGACCTGGTATTATATTAATTAATATAATATAACATAATTATATTATATAACATAATTATATTATATTAATTAATAATTATATTAGTTATAATAAGACCGGGTTTTATATTAATTTTTGCTCCAAAAGATGCGTTAGAGCTGATGGTTCGGCTAGGCCTTATTTCCAGGGAAACACAGTAATATGTTATCAAGAAATGTAAACAACTACTGTATATGATTAATAATTTTTTAAAAATTTTACAAAGCGCCTTCATTTTTGTCACCAAAATAATCTACTCGAGAGAGATTTGTAAAACCACCAGCCTGGGGCTGAGCTCCTGGGCAGGTGTTTACTCTGAGCATTTCTTGGTGTTGGTGGCTTGTTTTTAAATCAAGATGTGGTGCCCAATGCTGGTGATTTGGAGGCGAGTGGCCTTTGTCTCTGTTTTGATCAAGAAGCAAGAAGTTCTCCATCATGTGCTCCCTGGTGCCAGGTGTCTGCTGGGAATTTCTCAGTTCTCCTCAGACAACGTCTGGCTTATCCTCACTTTTATTCAATGTTTGAGTGTGTTCTATGTGCCAGGCTCCGTTCTTGACACTTGGAGTAAAACAGCAGACAAAACAAAATTCCTAATAGAGGGCTTGGATATAACAGATTTGGAGAGAGACGATTAGCGCATGTTGAATGTAAGAGAAATATTAGATATCCATGGAAATTTGGGTTATATCTGGAGTTTGGTAGAGAAGTATAGGACAGAGATAATACATTTGAGAATTCTTGGCATATATGTGGCGTTTAACGTCAGATGGCTAGGTTACATGCAGAAGGTACCAGGTCATCTTCTTGTTTCAGGTTTCTTAGCTAAAGTGAACTAGAAACCTGAAACAAGATGAGTAAGTCTCATTCTCTCAGATATTAAAGGCCTTTTGCAGTTCGGCCAGAGTTTTCTGGATAACGGTCTCCCTCCCTCCTTCCTCCTTTCTCTCCCTCCTTCTTTTCTTTCTTCCTTCCACTGAAAATTTCTCCTATTTATATAATGAAATATTTGTCAGTCATTAAATATATATGAGAAGTAGTTAATAATGAAGTTGATTTTTAATTATTCACATGTCTAAAGAGCCAAGGAGATAAAATGGACCATTTTGTTCATTCTTAAGTGTGTTTCCCCACTTCCAAATTTTATTAAAGAGGATGGTGAAGAATTTTGTAGTCTTTGCTGTAAAAGAGAATGCAGCCCATGAGTTTTCCTGAAGAACTTTTGTACAGCGTGAGGAAACATTTATTTTCATTGCACTTCTCAACTCTCGAGTGTTTGGATTGTTAAAGTTGCCCAATACAGCCAAGATTCAGGAATAACACAGATCTTTCATAATGTGGTATATGATTAGTTACGTTTTACCAAGCACTGCTCTTTCTCTCCCTGAAACGAAAACCAGCCACACAGATGGGCTGCGAATTATGTGGAAAGTGTCCCTGTGTTCACCATTCTGAAGTGACTCTTCCCTTTCTACTTCATCTCAGCCGCCCGCAGGAACACTGGGCAAGCCCAGGAAAAGCTTCCTTTCGTAGACGGAAGTCCATGATATGTACATCTGACCATGAACCTGTCATTCCTAACACTGACCACGTTCCTCAGTCAAGGGGATTTTGACCCTTCTGCTTTTGCCCTGTCCATTGCCTGTCTCCAGACTGCTGTCTCTACGCTGCTGGGCCCTGAGCTGAGCCCTCTAACAGAACTCTCCCCCAGGCTTTTTCTGCAGCCCCACCATCCATGATGTTGATCACCTTCTCCTGTATCAGGGTGACTTGTCCCTTCCAGAAAAAATTGCACCATAATTCAAAGAGCCTCAGTAACACTCACTACTTACCTCCTTTCCCTCTCTCTCATCTCAATGTCCAACTTTCGAAGATTTCCAGTTACAGTCCTTTTCAAAATAAACTTATATTTGCTCTCCTTACCCTCCCTTGAGTGTTGATAGTTGATGATAACCAAGGCCTGGTTTAGGAAAAGTTCACAAGGAAAAATAAGTAACCACAATACAATTATGTTCCTTAAAAAGTGAAAGGAGCAGCAAAAAGAGGTTTAAAAAAATTGGCCTAATAAATAAATCTCTTTAATAAATAATAGTTGTATTTTATGTTGTATGTAAGAAAATTAAAAATAATGCAGTACCTCTTATTTAAATAGTAAGCAAATTCTCCTCTTTCATAAAGAGCTGAATGAAATACGAGTAGAAAGATGATAAATGAGCACAGCAGCTGCTACATTGATTTGAAAGCTGGTAATGTGATAGCAATGAACCCAAAGGATGACGGGACCTCACGGGTTGTCCAACAGTGAAATATTGAATAAATACAACAGCAATTGCTCCTCTCTGCCAGACAGATACACATCTGTGCAAGTAGCCTTCTGGCAGGCTTTGGTAGATAAAATTGTCGTGCCTCATTAGCTGGGAATCTGGGAGACCCCCAACAAAACACCCACCAGCCCAATCATCCCCCAAATAACTATTTTATCCAAATGCAGGATGATTACCTGGCATCTCTGTTCCGTACACCCTAACATTTGCTCAGGCGATAGCAGCTCATTCTGAGGGTGGTGTTTGGGATTGCAAATTGACGTTGTCTTGTTGAAGGTCATTTGGTTGGTATTATTTAGCCCTATTCCGCCAGAAAAATAGAAGTATAGTTTTTGATATTGATAATGAGTTCTATTTTTACTAGGTGCCTGGGGGAGAATAAAAAAAGGGAAATCAGAGCATACCTACATCAAAATAAGAAAATAAATAGAAATCTTTCAAGTTTTATTTGATGAAAACTATGAATTTCTTTGGACAAGCTAATTCTAAACTAGCCAGCATTGCCTCTTTATTTTTCTCACAACACTGCATACCTATTTTGAATGTTGCTGATTCCAAAAATAGGTTAATACAGAATTTGGGGATTTTCAAAAGGAAGAATACTTTTGGCTGTTTTTTTGTTTGTTTGTTTGCTTGCTGTCATCACTCTGACTACTGTCCATTGATCTCAAGATAAAAACTACATGTTAGCAAAGCTGGGAAATGGATTCAGAGTTTGAGGCAGGCTGCTAAATGACCCACAAAACACAATCTATGTTACTTCTAGAAGTTGAGCACGTAGTAGACACTCAATAAAAATACTTCTTGATTTGCTCCAAAGGACTCTATGGCCTTAAAGATATGAATTTCCTAGAACTATTGGTATAGGCATTAAATCATGTAAATGACCAGTGTCAATAAAAATAGCACTCACAGAGAAAGGAATCTTTGCTTCTGTTCCTTGCGCTGCAAAGGAGCAGGTTGTGTCTTTGGGACTTTGTGTCTAGCAAGTAGTAGGTGTCCCATGAACATTTCTTGAATGAACCTATAGCAGAAAATGTTCATAATATTCTCCCTGTGGCTTTCCTAGAGGCAATATTTCCTCCATTCTACTGTCAGAGATTTTAAAGTGCTTTGTGGTTAGGGATGGAAAGAAATTGAATGTCACCCCTGCAATATGGGCAGCAGAAATGAGGGATATAGCTAATGCAGAGGGATGTGGAAGTGACTGATTAGTTCAAAGTTTACCATAAATTCTCCACTCGACTAATTAATCCCTACATCATGCAAGAGTTTATGGGGCCCTTTCCTTCCAAGGTGGAATAGAATTGAGATAGTGTTTATCAAATTCCTGGTCATCAGATACTTTTATAGTTCATACACATGTATGCGCAGGATTGGGGGGGGCATCCATTCATTCCCTTAGATGTTTCTGGTTTGTTGATATTGTTTCAAAACTGTTTCAGTGCAAAATAAAGCACTTCACAGGCTTAGAATTAAGGCATCCTCTCCACACTGACTCTGAAATCTGGTATTTAGTCTCATGACAAGAATGGAGCCTGACAGTGATGCTGTGGAGTGATGCCTGTATCGGCTGAATTCATTACCGTCTTTACGCCTGAAAGAGAGAAGGATTTGGGGCGGGTACTGGAGAGATGGCAGGCTTGACAGGACTGTCTTCTGATATAAAGCATCATCATATTGGTCTGTCTCTACTGATGCTGCTCTGTAGACAGATATTCTACTTTTAGAATATTCTGTAACAGAAACTGTGTGTCACAGGTTATCACATGATGTTTCTCTATTAGGGGGTGGTATGTTGAGTCATATTAAATTTCTTGAGCGTGGGAGTTAAGTGCTGCAGTGTAAAGTGTGTATCACCACTAAGTGTCTAAAACGGTACCCACTCTAGTACTCTATCCCTTTGTCTTGATTACTTTCCCATTATATATATATATATATATATATATATATATATATATATATACACACACACACACATATTCCCTCCCTTGCACTAGAAAGTAAGGTCCACGAGGGCAGGGAGTTTGCCTGTTCCCCGTCGTACCTTGGTGTCTAAAACACTGCCTGGCATATGACAAGCATTTAAAACCTGTGTTGAATTGATAAACAGTATATTCTGTGATAGTCCTAAGTCTGAGCATAGGTCCCTTTGCTTTAATTTATTCTCTATGCAGTGCTTCAGATCATTTAACAGGTTTCTCTGATCTATCACCATCCATTGGAATCCAGTCTGGTTGAATCAGTAGCCCTTTCTTCTTTCCAGGATGGCTTCTGGCCAAGCAACTCCATGAAGAGTTCATCCCTGCTCACCTCTAGTGACCTCAGCTTGGCCAAAAGCAACAGCTCTTGTGCTTTAGCTGCCTCTCACATCAGAGACAGTGAATTATCATTGTGACTTGCTATCACCCCACTCTTGATGAAGGACCCCCTTCTTGGTTTTTAACTTATCCCTCCACATTGGTCCTCTTGGCAGTCTTTTCTGTACTCAGAGTTTTTAACAACCACTTAAACATTAATGAACACCAGAATAGCACAGTGAGTGAGTAAAAATGCAGGCCTTGAGTTCATGCAAACATTTGTTCAAATCCTAGTGTCAGCATTTGCCAGTTTGTGCCCTTGGGCAAGTTACTTAATCTTCCTACCACTCAGGTCCCTCACCTGTAAAAATGAGTTAATAATAATATCCACCTCACATAGTGGCATAGAGTAAGCATTCGATAGCCATTGCCTGTGATTATTACTAATAATTTGTGTCTAGACATGCAGCTTCAGGTTTATGTATTTGCTGACTCTGTAGACCCGTCTCTCATAGGCCCACTGGATTTAAAGTTAAGAATCATTGAGTAAAAGCTGAGCACCTGTCTCCCTGCCCACATCTCCCACCATGCCCCCTAACCTAGGGATTGCCTAGCTGTAGATTGCATGGGACAGCAACATTTAAAAAGACTTTTTTTTTTTTTTTTTTTTTACAGGGAAAAAAGTTTATGTCATAGGAATGTTAATTTTTATTAAACAAGTAAATGACATTAAAAATACCAACTTCTATTATCAGGACTCATTAAACAAATATTTTAACTCCCCCAAAATCTAGAATGGAAAAATCTTGGAATACAGAATGAAAAGTCCTTTTCAAAAAGAATATCTACTAACTGTAGCTGTACTGTGCCATCTATGAATCCATATCTTTATTTATTATACTGCCTTTGTTTTTCTCATTTCACTGGAGACCTGTGAAAATTTACCATAAACCAGCACTGGTCCACAGTCCGGCATTTGAAAACCCTTCTCTACCATGTCAAAACTATCTCAAGCTATCCCTTTAAAAATCTTACAGGGAAGGTTCTATAGCCTCCTTTGAACATTCTTCTAATGGTCAGTCCTGCTCTCTGCCAGAAATATTAATCTCATATGAAAACTTATGACCCATATGTTGTAGCTTGTGACTTATTTTAATTCACTTTAATATCTCCTCACTGCAGGTCAAATAATAAGTGCATTATCTACATGCTAGACATTTTGTCTGTATAATCTGCATAAAATTGGGACATACAGACTATCTTAGATATTCCAGATAAAATGTGTTCACAAACCAGAAAATCTTTTTTTCTTTCACACAGAATTGTGAACTTTTCTCCCACCAGCTGGCTTCACCCATAATGCCCTTACCCCAGCGCATCCTGAAGAAAGAGATAAGACATAATCAGTTAAAAAGTTAAATAATACCAGAGATAATAATTGTTCAAACGACAATATAAAGAATGTCACAAGACAGCATATGATTAATTGCTAAATTAATGGCACTGAAAATCTGTGCTTTAGTAGCCCAGAATTAGTGAGCATGTGTTGGCTCTTTGAATGTCTGTGTGAACTTGTTTATAAGATAGTACATAACTGCCTTCACTACATTTTTCAGATATCTCTCTTTGTTTCTATTCTAACTTTCTGATTCTTGTCTAATTCCCGATCTTAGCAGGAGTCTTTCTAACCACTGTCTTCAGCATCTTCCCATTTTTCCTATCTTGAGTCCTTCCAACTCCTTTGATCAGCCTCTGTACTTCTTAAGTGCATCTGATACAATGGTTTTCATCAAGCACCACCTTATGTTTTTCATATCCTCTAACATTTTTCACAGACTCCCAATTATTGACTTACCAAATGGCCCCTTTCCAGCTGGTTTTGGGCTAATGTAAGGATGTCACCTCTCTCTTCTTTGTTGACTAACACCTCTCACCCTTCACATTTATTCTCTTATTTCAGATATCTATTCATGGTGATTTTGGGTTATCAGTCTATGGTTTTTTCAGAACTAAACTTAACACTGGCTTCATTCTTAACACTAGCTTAAGAGTCACAAGACCAAGGCGTACGTCCTGAAGGGCCTCATACTATAATAGCTGACTTTGAACAAGTCACTGACCCAGTGAAAACCTCAGCGTAAAATGGTGATTCTAGAAATTGGTACTTTTAAGTTTCATTACTGGTCAAATAAAAAATTGGCAACCCTATGAAGTAGGCTTTTCCCCTAACAACAACAATGAGAACAACAAAACCTGTCGTCTGAAATGCTGCTGCTCCATGCAAACCTTTAAGTTAGCAGGCATGGTGGGAGATGTGGGTGGGAAGTGATGTAGCTCAGTTCTTATCAGATAATGCTTAACTTTAAATCTGGTGGGCTTGCAAGAGGGATGGTCTTGAGAGTCAGCAAAGTGATGAAGACTTGGGAGGTACATTTAAACACAAACTACTAATGATAATAATAGGTAAATTATTGAGTGTAACCACCTTGATACATCAACAAATGAGATGATGAGGTGACTGTACTTTGTAACCTCTGAACTTTATATAAATAAGTCAGTTCTACTACTATTTTGCAGCTGATTATATCACACTAATATTTCAATTGAGTGCCTGGTGCTTTTGGATAAGCAATGGAAGAGGAATAACAGCACCTGGGTCTAGGTCATTGCCTGACCCTAACCCACTGGAGGGATTCCTTCTGGGATTTTTGTATTTATCTGCAAAACTTGGGGCCCTTTTTTCTGGTTTCAAAAATGTAATGATATCTATTGTAAAAAGAGAATGTGATGAAAAATTGGACAACCTAGAAGAAATGGATAAATTCCTAGAAATATACAATGTACCAAAACTGAATCATGAAAAAAATAGAAAATCTGAACAGATCAATGACTAATAAGAAGAGTGAATCAGTTATCTAAAGCTTCTCAACCAACAAAAATCCAGGACAAGATGGCTTCACTGGTGAGCTCCACCAGACATTTAAAGAAGAATTAATACCAATTCTTTTCAAACTCTTCGAAAAAGTAAAAGCGGAAGGAATACTTCCAAACCCATTTTATGAGGCCAGCATTACCCTGATACCAAACTAAACAAAGACACTACAAAAAAAGAAAATTACAGACCAATATCCCTGATGAACATAGATGCAAAAATCCTCAAAAAATATTAGCAAGCCAAATTCAATAATGCATTAAAAGGGTCATACACCATAACCAAGTGGGATTTATTCCAGGGATGCCAGGATGATTCAACAAGTGCAAATCAACCAAATGTGGTAAATCACATTAACAAAATAAAGGATAAAAATCACATGATCATTTCAATAGTTGCAGGAAAAAAACATTTGACAGAAACCAACATTCATTCATGATAAAAAAGTCTCAACAAACAGTATAGAGGGAATATAGCTCAACATTATAAAGACCACATATGACAAGCCCAAAACAAACATCATACTCAATGGTGAAAAGTGGAAAACTTTCCTTCTAAAATCAGGAGCAAGACAAGGATGCTCACTCTTGGCACCTTTATTCAACATAGCACTGCAAATCCCAGCCAGAGCAATTAGGCAAGAAAAAGAAATAAAAGGAATCCAAATCAGAAAGAAAGTAAAACTCTTGCAGAGCACATAGTATTATGTATAGAAAACCCTACAGACGCCACCGAAAACCTGTTAGAACTGGTAAGAAAATTCAGTAAATTTGCAGGATATAAAATCAACATACAAAAATCTGTTGTGTTTCTATATATTAACAATGAACTATCAGATAGAGAAATTAAGAAAACAGTTCCATTTAAAATTGCATCAAAATGATAGTACCTAGGAATAAATCTAACCAAAGAGGTGAAAAATCTGTAGACTGAAAATTATAAGACATCAAAAGAAATTGAAAAAGATACAAATAAATGAAAAGATATTCCATGCTCATGCATTGGAAGAATTAATATTTTAAGATGTCCGTACTACCTAAAGCAATCTACAGATTCAGTACAATCCCTATCAAAATTCCAATGGCATTTTTCACAGAACTAGAAAAAAGTAAAATTTGTGTGGAACCACAAAAGATTCCCAATAGCCAAAGCAATCTTGAGAAAGAAAAACAAAGCTGGAAGCATCAGACTTCTCGTTTTCAAAAGTGTATTACAAAGCTCTAGTAATCAACATAGTAGCACATTGGTTTAAAAACAGACATATACATCAGTGGAACAGAATAGAAAGCCAAGAAGTAAACTCATGCATATATGGTTGATTAATTTATGACAAAGGTGCCAAGAACACAGGATGGGGAAAGGATGGAAAGGACAGTCCTTAACAAATGGTGCTGGGAAAACTGGACAGCCACTTACAAAGAATGAAACTGGATCACTATCTTACACTGTACATGAAAATCAACTCAAAATGGATTAAAAGCTTGAATGTAAGACCTGAAACCATAAAACTCCTAGAGGAAAATGTAGGGGGTAAATTCCTTGACATGGGTCTTGGGGATGATTTTATTTTAACTTGACACCAAAAGCAAAGGCAACAAAAGCAAAAATAAACCAGTGGGACTACATCAAACTAAAAAGCTTGTACACAGCAAAGGAAGCTGTCAACACAAGGAAAAAGTAATCTATGGAATAGAGAAAATATTTGCAAATCATATATCTGATAAGGGGTTAATGTCCAAGATACATAAAGAACTCATTGTAACTCAATAGCAGAAAGACAAAGAATCCAGTTAAAAAACTTGCAGAAGAACTGAATAGCCATTTTCCCAGAGAAGACATACAAATGGCCAACAGGTCCATGAAAAGGTGACCAACATCATCAATCATCAGGGAAATGCAAATCAGAATCAAAACGAGCTATTGCATCATACCTGTCAGAATGGCTATCATCAAAAAGACAAGAGATAAGTGTTGGTGAAAGGGTGGAGAAAAGGGAACCCTTGTGCACTATTGATGGGAATTGTAAATTGTAAGATGATCCAGTCACTATGGAAAGCAGTATGGAATTTCCTCCAAAAATTAAAATTAGACCTATCATATGATGCAGCAATTCCACTACAGGGTGTATATCCAAAAGAAATGAAAATAGGATATTGAAGAGGTATCAATACTCCCTTGTTCACTGCAGCAGTATTCACAATAGCCAAGATATGACAACAACCTCAGTATCCATTAATGGATGAATGGATAAAGAAAATGTTATATATATATATATATATATATATATATATATATATATATATATATATATATACACACACACACACACACACACACACACACACACACACACATATGAAATTATTCAGCCATCAGAGAGAAGGGATTCTTGCTATTTGCTTGAGGGCATTATGCTAAGTGAAATAAGCCACAAAGAGAAAGAAAAATACTGTGTAGTATCACTTTTATGTGTAATCTGAAAAAAAAAAAATTAAAAGAAACAGTAGAGAAGTGGTTGCCAGAGGCTGGCGGGTGGGGGAAATCGGGAGAGGCTGGTAATAGGATACAGACTTTCAGCTCTAAGATGAATAGGTCTGAGGCTCTAGGGTAAAAGACGGTGACTATAGTTGATAATACTGTTTTGTATAATTGAAATTGGCTAAGAGGATAGAATTTCAATGTTCTCACACACAAAAAAGATAATTCTGTGAAGTGATAGATGTGTTAATTAACTAAATGGGGAGAATCCTTTCACAATGTGTGTGATTGTGTGTGTGTGTGTGTGTGTGTGATATATATATAAAAGCACAATGATGTATACTTTAAAGATCTTACTATTTCATGGCAATTATACCTCAATAAAGCTGAAATTTTTAAAAAACTTAATGATATCAATGACAATGAATTTTCTGGTGTTTTAGTCCATTGTCTTCAGTGACAATCTATTAAATATTTGCACCTCTTCCTCTGGTAAAATCCCTAGGCTGACATCACTTTTATTTATTTCAATAATTTATTTAACCATCACCCATAATACCCTTTTGCCAATGAAATGATAAATAATATAAATGTATTATTCAGGAATTTTATTCAATAATGGCAATTTAGCAATATTGTAACCCTGGTAAGAATATTTTGTGTTTGTATCATTTGTCAGCTGGAAAAGTGGATATTGTTTCTCATTTCAAGGATAGAGATTTGAAATTACGGGGCGATGAGTATAAGTAATCGGTGTTATGGATGTAAAACCTATAAATCAGGTTGATCATCTATAGCTAAGGATCCAAATGTTGAGGGAAAAACAAATTTTTTTATAGTGTTTATGTACAAATATATGTAGATTTTTTTAAAGAAAGGAATGCCATATAGCTTTCCAATTCATGAATAACTGCCCCCAAGTGATATTTCTCATGAATATAAATAAAATTGAAGAGACAAATTTGGTATATAAATAACCCACGGGCATCCAAATGAAAAGTGATTCTTACGTCCAAATGTGTTGTCTGGACAATGACAAACAAATGCACATTTTAAATATTCCACATATGTGGAGTTGGAATTATCCAGTTAAAATATCAGGATTGATTTATTTCATTTTATTTTTCTTACAAGTAATCAACTGACCTTAAACATAATCAATGAGCAATTTACAGGTAAACAAGATAATTCTTTTCAACCATGTTCACACTCCTGAGAACTATCTCTGGATGAACAATGTTGGCAAAAGATTCAGATTGAGGCTTGGAAGCCTTAGTTCTGGTCCCATATTTTCCAAGTATTAGCTGTATAACTTTAGGTAAAATGTATAACTTTCTTCTTTATACATCAGTTTCTTCATGTGTACATACTTTTCATGAATATGCTTGTGCTAAAACCTAAATCAAATGCTGTATCACTGCTCTGCTCAGAACCCCCAGTGGGTTTCAACTAGAGTAAAGACCACAGCTTTTCAATAGCCTTTGAGGCTGTAGATCTGGCTTCCATCTTTCCTCTGACCTTCACTCTTACTGAGTCTCACTTGCTCACGCCATTCCAGCTACACTGATCTCCAGGAGACCAAGCACACTCTCTCCTTCCTTTCCTTAGTTCTCCGTGTGGTTCGCTTCCTTTCTTCCTTAAATCTCTCCTTACATGTCACATTCTCAATGAAGCAATCATGTCTCAACACTACTTATGCCCTTCTCTGCTTGATTTTTCTCCATTGCACTTGTCATTATCAAATATACTGTATGGCTTGTCTGGTTTATTGTCTGTCTCTCTCATAGAATGAACGCTCCACAAGAGCAGGGATTTTTGTCTATTTTGTTCAGCGTTGCATCTCCAGCACCTAGAACCATACCTGGAACATAAGAAGCACTTCACAAATATCTGTTGAATAAATCGATAAATTGATCCTATATTTCCCGAGCACATGTAGCTTACCTTGTATCATGTGGGTTGCTAAGCATCCAAAGGCGAATAGAATTGCAGTTTTAACCCTTAGGGAAGTTATAGTCTGCAGATGTGAGCCAGCTCTTGCCAAACAGCTGGGGAGCTTTAATGAGATAAGTAACTACAAGGAATATTGGCTACATGGAGGTGAGAACATCAGATTCTTGAAGACACAGGAAGGTTTCATGGCGGAAAGGATATTCAAGCTGAGATATGCAGCATTCTGTCAGTTGGATAAAGCCAGAAGTATTAAGGGGAGAAAAGATTGAGTATAAGGGCATTTCCTACACCACAGAATTTGAAAGTTAAAAGAAACTGTATACGGAAGTGTTTTGCAAACTAATGCGATAATAGAGTATATGTATTATAATCATTATTTACCTGTGTTATTTTTTTCTTTTCCCGTTGGCATTATCTCACATATTATTCCATGATATAACTTTATGGCAAAAGACAATCATGCATATTTGAATTTTACTGGAATAGATCATTAAAATTGAGATAGTCATATTGGTCAAAGAATATATGTCAAAGAATACATGAAATATTTAGCATGCCTAAGCACTTTTTAAACTTGTTTTTTAGTAATTAAAAGCTGTTATCTCCAACTACTCAGGCTGAGTACAAATTAAATAGGACAGCCTGAAAAAAATTAGTCTTAAAATAAGCCATGCTATATTTCTCAGGTGTACAAATTGTTAATTAGAATCGGGAAGTGAACACAAGGGGCTTAAAATAAAGACCTTCAATTTCAAATTAAAACTGAAAATGGACCACGCTTGGCACTGGCATTAAGAAAGAGCTAAGAATTATGGGGGCTGAAATGGAAATTGGAAATTTTTGAGATATTTAAATAATTTTTATTTACAATTTTTTATTGATTAATTGAAATGTGTATTTTGCCTTTTTATGTTAGTAGGCAATTTTGAATATTTTAGAATAAAATAACTTTTTAGAAGATGTATGAGAAATGATTTATTTTTGAATTTTTCCATTTACTTTAATTTGCATTTTTATAATATACTCAAACTTTGTCCACTTTGAAATTGCATTTTGTTTTTTAGTCATTTAGATCAGGGGTCAGCAGATTATACACTACAGACCAAATCTGTGCCTGTTCTGTACAGTCCATCTGCTAAGATGGTTTTTACATTTTTAAATAATTGGAAAAAATCGAAATAACAATAATATTTGTGGCATATAAAATTTTATGAAATTTTTACTTTAATGTCCACAAATAAAGCTTTATTGGAACATAGCCCCCCTCATTTGTTTATGTGTTACTTATAGCTGCTTTGCATTACAACAGCAAAGTTAAGTAGTAGCTACAGTGATGCTGTAACCCACAACAATATTACTATTTGTCTTTTATGGAAAAAGTTTGCTGACTCCTGTTTTTAATCGTTATTGTCAATAAGACACAAATTATGTGAAAACTTTGATTATAACAATATATCTGCAAGAAAAATAACTTATTTATATTTAAAACAAATAATTTTTCAATCATACATATTTTATGTTTTATGACTCTTCTAAATATTTATGGCCATTAACAGAACATACAAACCATAGCTTTACACATATCTGTTGAATTTTGGTATTTTCAATATGTGTTTGTCAATGAGGGAGGAATGAACATATTTTAGTCAACAGTTTGTTGACTTGATTTATAACTTTAAGTTTTTAGACATACACTAGGTGGGGCTCCATTTGAACTCTTGCCCCCAACTCTGCAAAGTTGGAGGAACTGAGAAACAGAGCAAACACAGAGAAACAGAAAAGGTGGAGAAGGTGAGCAGAGGGATAGCCTAGCAACTGATTTGACAGAAGACACTCCAAAAAACAAATGAGCGAACTAAAGTCAAAAAGCAGGCATCTCTCCATGCCATGTAGGAATCTGTGGGCCCTAAGAAATAGATTAGCTCTAGGAACTCTACACATCGCAAAGGAACCAACTGAAGCACAATAAGATTATTAGTCTCACTGTTACTTGACGATGACACCAGACTAACGGAATCAATCCATGCACGTAGGAATTATTGAGAATCCAAAAGTAATAGAAACATTTAATTTCAAAATTATCTACCATAATGATGTTACAAGGAACTTTTAATCTTATGGAGTTTAAGATGAAATACTTAATGCTGCTTGTGCCTGGGACTCATTTGTCAGCAACATTGAACCTTTTGGGTTCCAGACGCTGCGCAAGGAGCAGTGGTATAGAATTACGTAGTGATTATAGTCTAGCCACATATTGGCCGTTGAGCACTTCAGTTGTGGCTGGTCCAAACGGATGTGTGCTCAAAGTGTGAACTACAGTGAATTTTAAAAACTTACTATGAGAAACAAAAGTACAAGTTTTCATTCATACCTTTTGATATTGGTTATGTGTCAAAAAATAGTGTTTCCAATACATTGGGCTATATAATATGTTATTAAAATTAATTTTACCCGTTTCTTTTTACTTTTATAATGTCACCTCTGGACAATTTTAAATTATATACAGGGCTCCTATTATAGTTCCTTTTGACAGCACTGGCATAGAAGAAAGACAGAACGAGTGTGCTCAGGGAACTCTTTAGGCCAAGGGATAAGTAGACCAGCAATGGCAGATGACAGCTGTAAATGGCCTGCTTTGCAACATCAAAGCAAGATGCCCGATCGTGTAGGGTCAGAAGAGCCTGCAGCAGGGGGCGATGCCGTGGATGAATCTTCAAGGATGAGCAGGAGACAACCTTCAGTCAGGGGAGAACATTCCAGGTAGAGAATACAGCATGGGCAAAGGCATAGCCTTTTGAAATAGCTTATCATGTTTGGGAAACTATTAATAGTTTCGTATATTTAAACTAGGGTGGGTTTGTGGGAATAGGGGAAGCAAAGCTAGAATGATAGGCAGGGACCAAGGTGAAAGTCAGGCATTAAGGAAAAGTTTGGAAGAAATTTGGACCTGGTCTCATGTCTAAAAATATGCCATCTTCCAATAATGTTCAAAAAACACCTATATTCGTTAGAGTCAATCTTCTTGAAAACAGCCTACTGTGGATTCTAGAAATGACACTGTTCCTTTCCATTTGATCCATGAATCAACTAACCTACAGCTAGTCAACCAGAAGCAGCATGCCCATAGTACTGTTGTATGCTGTACAAAACACAAATTATGCTGAGAAAGGTCCTGGAAGGCCAGAAGGTCCTGGTAGGTAACAAATAAAATGGTGTTCTGGAGGATGCAAAAATTACTGTATTTAAACAGAGGCTATTTCCTTCACTAATTATTTGTGCAATTCACTTATTTACTAATTATGCAAAAAACAAGCGATAATCCCACTGTGTAGGAGACATTGACACTTTACATGCTTTATGCAATCTTCATGAGGCAGAGACAAATGACCGTCACATGAAGGACTTTGTAAAAAAGTCATGTTTCAGGGCCCGTTCTGCAGGGGGAACTGGTCATCGTGGCATCAGCATTGCGTGGCCCCTGCCGGAAGAGTCCTCTTCTGCCAACACCGGAGCCACCTGACTGCCCAACAATAGCTGCGGCTCTGCCCCTCATCCTGGAACCAGCTGATTCCTAAGTAAAAAGCACATTAAGGATGTCTAACTTAGCACATTATTTGACTAAATATCAGCTCATATGTGTTCTGATCTTGGATCCCAGATCTAGTAACTAGGTTTAAAACACATTTTGAACCTCAGCAACTCCCAGACGGGCACCTGCCATTCTCTTTGCTCTTACTCAAGTGCTATGCTTTATATTCCTGGCTGGACCTCCTCCCTCTTGGGGCCCTTCCTACCTCCCTGCGTGTGTCGCGATTCCTGGTCTTCTTCCACCTCTGGGCCAGTGCACTGCAGCTGATGGACCCAGACACCTGTCTCACATCAGTAACCCCAATGTGGGCTCCATGTTGAAAATGCTCACTGAGAAGAGCACAGCACTTAAGGAGTCAGGAAAGCATGGGCTTCCATTGAAAAGTCTGTACTTGACCCTCACTGTTGTAGTTTTCAGATGTGGTATTTGTATGACCTTGGACTTGCACTCCACAGACCAACCACTCCATTGTAATAGCGAAGCTGAATCTTCAAAGGTGGCTGAACTCTTCAATTTTCACTTTATTCTTTTTCAATTCCTTAATTCTTTTGAAGCAAAAGTAGTTTTGATTGCTAGGGGTTGGAGTTAAATTAACTGTTGAGCTGGATTGTGGCAAGTACATTCTGCTTTCTGAAAGCCAAGCACTCCCACTGACACAAATAGCTCATTTTCTATCCATTCCTGTTAATTTGCCTGGTTTCCATGCAAGACTAGCTGGGCGACTTTGCCCTGTCACCAAAGGGCCCAGTGTCCGGTCTGAGCCTGGCCCTCATTTCCTACAGAACAGCATGGCCGAAGTACTTACTTCCCAGTGCTTTCTCATGGTTACACCTTGGGTTTTCAGGTTTACCTCAATCAAAGACTGGATCTGCTGACCTTGTGCAGGTGATTTGCTGGAGCCTACAGACCCGCGTCCTATAAGCATGGGGGAAATAAAAGTTAAGTAGAAAGAACAGGCAATCACAAACCTAGTACTTCGTTTAGACGGGCTGTCAGCGGCTGTCTCAGTCATCTAAGTTTTGGTAGTCACTTGAGATGCTGAGTAACTCGAGGAATTCACTAGTTTTTAAGTAATTGAAGCTCTTCTGGGGATAAGGCGTCATTTACATTGGAGAAATTTTTATTTTTTTATCTGGAGCTGTATAATGCAAGATTAATTTTGGGTTTTTAGCCTCTCATCATCCTGTGGTATTTAAACATATAAAAGTGTGTTATTAACAACTCTGCTTCCTACGATGAATCTTACTGATTTCGAATTTATGAACCCAAGGAAGGGCTGTATGAACAACAAAGACAGTAGAAAGGAATGATGGGAGTAATTGTGCCGTCCACACTCAAGGAAGATAAACATGTTTGCATCTTCTGTCCTCTGAACGGGCAGTGCCTTTGGTCAGTTTGCTTCAAGGCTCTATCGGGTGGGTGGTGTGTGGAGCCAGAGAGTAGGGATAGATTTTAAGAATGATTAATAAGAGTTTAAGAAGGCAGAATCAATGACCAGCATTCTCCCTTTGAGAACATGATCTATCTGTAACAATGAAAACACTTCAAAGGCAAAAGTATTGTCTTAGGTGACTTTGAACTGAAAACACTGCCTTCAGCAGCCCCACAGGTCTGCATTCTTATTGCCGAATTTGTCGTGTGGAGGGGAGCAGCCCAGGCAGAAATGAAAATTAATCTCAGTATTTGTGTGTCATCAGTAATTTACTCTGCAGAGCTGGGGTTTGCTGAGGTTTGCTATACCAGCCAATCCGTTCCCACTACAATAGGTGGCAAGTAGAGACATCTGGACAAAAAAGAATGATTCTTCCTGGGGTGATATGGTGATATTGTAGATTATCAGAAAACCCTTCCTGGAGGTATAGTATCAAACAGATCATTGAGTCCTGGGGTGGTTGTTTTTATTGTTTGCTTTTAATTTTCAAAATACTTGCGCGTTGTTACATCCCTGACCTCCTCTCCCCCCACCCCCCCACCCCCACATACACAAATGCTCTCTAACGAAGAGGTAGTGAATTTGCTTCTTTCTGTTGTGTGATTGCTCTGATTGGTGTCAGGTCACGGGGCTTGTGAGCACACCCTTGTTTTTATGTGGCGCTTACACTGCACTCTTTGAACTCCTAATACAGCCCTCCCTGGAAGCCTCTGATCTCTCCCAGGCAGGAAAGCAGGGCATTGAAAGCAGCTCTGGAAGCTGGATCTGCCCACCATCATCAGTTATTATCACCTAGACACAGCCTCCTGTGAAGGCTTAGTGTCTGAGAAGTCTGCCACTAAAGTCTCAGTGGCAATTAATAATGTCCACACCTAAATCTAAATTCCTACTGCTGCTCTTGTTGGTAATATAAGATTCTTCCTGTTTCTTTCATACTTTAGTTGATAACTGTCTCTGCTTCTCTTTTGAGTGAAAGGATTTTAATTACACAATGCTCAGGAGCACAAAGCTTCATCTCCTGGCTAGCAGACAATGGAGGCTCGGGATAAAAGCACATTAAACCTTCATTGAGGTTGTTTACACATTTATAATGGTGGCTGTGGCCATCTCTGATAGCAGGGACAATAAATCAAAACCTTAGGATGTTCTTTTCGTTAACTAATGATACTATTGCCTGTGGTGGCTTTTTAACTATCCAGTGATATAATTTGTAATTACTGGAAATCAGTAGTTTTAATTCCCCCAATGGATATTTAGGGCTTGCCTGTGATTTGGAAGATTCAAGTTGGCTTTGAAATAGTGCAGTGACAGTCTCCTATTAGTTGGCACAAACCACGGTGCATGCTGGGAATATCTGTAGGCGTCTTCCTCAGCCCTTATGGGTGTTAACATTACTCCAGTGATTCAGAGTATGCCCACCATGGTGGTGGTGGTGTTGGTCCCAAACAGATGACAAAAAGAAAAATCATCTGGTCTCCTGGGGAAAAAAATGAGAAGCAGAAATGAAATGTGGAGAGAGAACTCTCTGGGAAAGTGGGAGAGACCTATGTTCTTATCCAAGCTGTACCATGTACCAGGTATGTGGATTTAGCCTTGTTACTTGGTCTTTCCAACCACAGTTTCCTCATCTGGAAAATGGAAGTCATAGCATCTGCCTTGTTCAGAGGACTGATGACACGATGTCTGTCACAGTGCTGTGCATAGTTGCTGGTTCAGTAAAAGAAGCTCAGTAAATCTGGAGCCCTTCATTTGTTCACTCAGCTGCAGCTTGTGGCAGAGGATGGTCTGATATTTTCTTATCTATTCCAAGAGACCTGCATGAAAAATCAAGAATGCTATGGCCCATCTGAAGTCCCCAGATACCATCTTTTTTTGTTTTCTAGCAGGGAATCACAAATGAAATTTTGCCTTCAGAACCCTAGTTTTGATGCCTAGGATGTGGATTTAATTTATAATTTGAACTCAAATCCCAATCTAACCAGTTAATGTAAGAGAAAATACGGCAGAAATTTTAGAAACAGGCATATCATGTTTGAAATGCTGAGTGAAGTTTCCTTGAGTTTCAGAAGGGTTCTGGAAATATTTGCAAAGTTGTTTCATTGTGACTGTTGGAGATAGGCAAACCTAAAATCCCAAGGGGTGATTGACAGCACAAATCCCATTTGTAAGCTGGCGTAGGATAGTACAATCTCCCTCTCTTTCAGCTCTTGCGTCTCACCATCACCTCAGGAAACAGCTATTGGTGCCTTCTTTACCATCAGTTGTTGATGTATTTAAAGCTGACATTTTCAATTTGTATTTTTCCTTTTCATCCAAGCAACTAGCAACACGAGGTCTGACAATTAAGTTCGTGAACTTCGTTGCAACATTGTTGCTAACCTTTTTTGATATCAGGGGGATTATTAATTATGAATTTGTACCAGCTGGACAAACAGTTCACCAAGTTTACTATTTGGAAGTGCTGCAAGGCTGCATGAAAAAGTTAGATGACCTGAACTTTTCATCAACAATTCATGGCTCTTGCATCACGACAATGCACCAGCTCACATGGCACTGTCTGTGAGGGAGTTTTTAGCCAGTAAATTAATAACTGTATTGGAACATCCTCCCTACTCATGTGATCTGGTGCCCAATGACATCTTTCTTTACCAGAAGATAAAGGAGATACTGAAAGGAAGACATTTTGATGAAATTCAGGACATGAAATGTAATAAGACAACAGCTGTAATGGCCATTCCAGAAAAAGAGTTCCAAAATTGCTTTGAAGGGTGGACTAGGTGCTGGCATTGGTTCATAGCTTCCCAAGGGGAGTGCTTCGAAGGTGGCCACAGTGATATTCAGCAATGAGGTGTGTAGCACTTTTTCTAGGATGAGTTCACGAACTTAATTGTCAGACCACGTATATAAGCCTCTAGACATGACATGGTCAGATAGAATTTTTTTAGTTCTTCTAATAAAATGTTTTAGGATTAATTCTGTTTTTAATCTGCCTCAGATGCCACTGTCATGTTGTTACTATTGTTATATTAATAGTTAGGACTTATTACTATATTAATATCAATATTAAAATATAAAAACTTTATATAACAGTATATAATAGTAGTCACTAATACTTGTATTTTTTGATACCTGTATCTGCTTATCACGTGCCAGGTGCCAGACCTTATGTACATTGTTTTAAATCCTCACAATATCCAATCAAGATGGACATTGTTGTGCCGAGTTTACAGATAAAGTGAGTGTGGCTGAGAAGTTTAGCAAGTTTTTAAGCCACACAGTTAGGAATTATCAAAGCTAGGATTTAAATACAGTCTGGTCAGACACCAAAACCAAAGCACTTGTTCCCATATCCTGCTGCATCTCTTTTTTGGAATGTGGACCACACTCTAGTAAAAGATGTTGTTGCCGGAAAACAGGTTCTTAGTATCATCACAGGAAAGAATTCAATGACGCACCGAATAAGCCAAGCAAGTAATGAATTTATTAAAAGAAATAGGATATTACACTTCCAAGACGGAGGGAGTGGGCAGGCCAGGAGAAGAGTGATTTCTCCGACGAACAAAGGGGCGTAGGAATTTATTACCCTCAAAATTAGGGTACGAAATATTTGAAATTTAGGGGTGGCGTTATAGTCGTTCCCAAACAGGCTCTCACTGACCACGCCTTCACACTGAGAGGTGGGATTCTCTTATCCTTATTAGGCCCTTATTGGAACTCTCATGGTGGTACAGGGGGTGGAGATTTTTCCTGACTGTAATGCTAATACTATTGTCATCCATTACAGCTAGCTAAAGTTCACCGTGAGGTGCAAGATGGCGTCCTGGGTCTGCTCGTGGCCACCGAGATCTCATTCTGGCTGGTCCAGTAGCTATACTTCTTCTTAAGAATGACCTCACCTCCTCTTAATTTCCTTCCCCTCTCTCCCCGCAGCACTATTCTTTCTGCCTACAGTAACAACTGTTATATATGGGATAACAGTCTATAGCAGTTCATAACAGAGCTCTTTAGCTATTGCTGTTTTAGTCTCTGTTAATGCTGTAAATGTGCCAAATAAGTGTCACTCTTCATGTGGGCAAATTTTAACTACCTCATGAACCACATTACAAGGAGATGCTTAATTTACTACAGGTTGTTTATGAGTGCTCTGGAGCAAGGTGAATCATTTAGGGCAGTTTATTTTCACAGTTACACAGGGGTGGGTTAATAAAATACAGAATTTCAAGCAAACTCAGCTGGCACTAGATGGACATAAATTATGAGCGATAGGAGAGCTGACCTTTGAGCTTAAAGAGCCCCAATTCCTGTTTGTACCCTAATGCAGATATCGCTGACTTGTATTTCACAAGACCAACATTTGAGTAAATAATAAAGATTTTTCTTTTAGAAAATCTGAATTGAACATTATTTACTATAGGTTTGTTTTCTTCCTATTTTTTTTCTATACTAGTTTAGGCCGAAAAACTTGGAGTCATCTTTGACACTTTTGTCTTACATCTCACATCCAATCCATTCAGAAACCCTGCTGGCTCACCTTAAAGATACACGGAGAATATGAAGACTTAGCACCTCCACAGTTACACCCTGGTCTGAGCCACCATCTTTTCTTGCCTGGATTTCTGTAATAACTTCCTAACTGGTCTCCTTGCCTCACTCCTGTCCCCATGGTTTGTTCTCAACACAACAGCCAGAATAATCTTTTTAGAACCTTAGTTAGTTCTTTTTAAAACCCCCTCTCCTCATAACCTCTGTTGGCTCCCCATCTCTCTCAAGGCAAAAGCCTATGCACCACAGAGGATCTTTCTTCTCATTGCCTCTCTGACCTCTTTTCTATCGTATTTCCTACTCCCCCACTTTTAGTCACTTGGACCAACTGTTGTCCTTTGAGTACCCTAGTGTTTTCTACCTTCAGGTCTTCGTTTGGTTGTTCCATCTGCCTGAAAGACTTCCCCAAATATCCGTCTGGCCAATCACCTCACCTTTTTCAAGTTTTTGCTCAGATGATGCTAATCTCCCATCTTATTTAATATTGCAAACTGCCCCTTTATCCTGTTACTACTTTTTACCCAGCACTTACCAACTTAATTATTATGCCCATTGTCTGACTCTGAGTGCTAGAATTCAGGCCACATGAGTGCTTCAACCCTTGTTTTACTCACTGACCTAGCTCAAGGGTCTAGAAAAGTGCCTGGCACATAGTAGGCATTCAGTAAATGTTTGCAGTATTGAATAAATGAAGGTGGGGTGCCAGCAAAGGGAAGGAAAAATAATAGTTCTACCTTATGTTTCAGCATTTGGCAGATATTTTGTAAACATAATGTATATTTATGCAAGTGGATAATTTCATATTAGACAAAGCTGGTATTTGACTGATATTTTGGACTAAAGTGGCACTAGAATCATTGCCTGGTCTCTGACACAAGTGGCCACTCAAGGAATATAATAGACCTTTGGCTCTTTCTAGGATGTAGAGGACTTACCTGGCTTTGCACCTGGAGGGCTTCCTGCTCTCTGAAGGTTAAATGATGTTCAAGAGAAACAGTGACTCATATTTGCTCCCACTTCTACTCTTCATTGCCTGTGGAGGCAGCAGCTCTTCAAAGCAACTGTGGCATGAAATGACCAATACCAATATCAGCAGATATTATAAATACTCCTTAACAAAGAAATAGTCATATGGGGCAAACAAAAGAGGTAAAGAAACTCAACAACAACAAAAAAATTAGTCACAGATATATACTAAGAGGCCATTAATAAAAACATAATAAAACGGTCACCATCTATAGTTATAAAAGATAAAAACAAGCAGCAACAGCAGCAAATCCTAGTACAGACTTTATAGTATATGTCGACAGTCAGAATTGTTTTTATCTTTCCATAGTATTGTTGAGCCAATCAGTTTAACCAAATTGATCCAATATTCAGAATTTTATGCCCACATTGCTTATACTCTACCTGCTTCCAAAAGCAATAATAATAATAATAAAGATTACTTTCAAAAGTCCTGGTTCAATAAATAAAAAAATAAAAAAAAGATAACCAAAGGAAAAAAGCAAAAACCAAGAAATAACAGAGGCTGGAGGGCTATAATTAAGAAAAAATTAAGTAAACTATAACTAATTGAACTTTTAAAATAATGAAAATGAAGTAACAGAGGGTATATGTAGGAATATACTTCTTAAAACAGTACTTCAAGCAATTTTACATAACATCTAGATATCAATTAGAAAAATAAACTATTATACATTATGTTTCAGTAACAAATAATCTCAAAGTCTCCATGGCATAATAAAATGTAATTTTTTTTCTTGCTCATCTTATGCATTCAATATGGTTTGAGTGTTGCCTCTGCCTCTGATTGATCAGATTTAGGCCCAGGCCGATAAGCTCCACCATCTTTTGAACCTTATCATAGCTTTCTTGGTTGCTACAACCAGGGACAAAGAGAGCTGGAGAGTTGACATCTAGCCATTAAATGCTTTGGCCTAGAAGTGACTCATGTTACATCTAATCACTTTTTTTTTTTACCAGAATAAGTTACGTGGCCATGCTACCTCCACAGCAACAGGGCACTGTAATCTGTGTATAGAAACAGAGAACTGGATATAGGTGAACATTAATAATAATATCACATCACAACTTAGATCTAAGCTATTTGGCACTGAAGGCAAAAAACAAAAGTGTTTAAATAGCTCTATTTCCCTAAAAAAAGATAATACCAGTTCATTAAGAGGAAAAAAAAAAAAGCTTTTACTCACATCACTTCTTACTGTGTTGGACTTTGGCTTTTATACTGAAAAAATGCTCTTATGTTTTATTTATGAGCATCTCTTATGCCAATCTCTGGCAGTGTGCCAAGGGGTTGGGATAATTTGTAGTTTTGTAAAGACCATTTTATTGAGGAGACAGATAATCCAGATGTAGAGAACCTTGGTGTTCTGTTCCAAAGAGTAATCAAGCAGAGAAAATTTAGAATGACTAATATTTGGCATATCCTTCAGACTCTCTAAAATATTAAGTATTTACCTAGAATTTTGGTAAGAAATTATTTCAGTCCATTCAAATTAAAGTCAGCCAGCAGTATTTAATGATCAAGAAGGGATCTTCCAAATTGGTAGAAAATCCCTGTAATTCTAGATGCATGTAGCTTTGTTTTGAAAGTTAAAGAGTTTGTTTTATATCTTTGTACATCCATATATCTGTTCACTGATCAGAAAAGGCCTGAAGGCAAAATACCAAAGTACAAAAGCAGTTTGAATGTGCTAGGCTCTATTTAAGACTATGTAAGACTCCAGCATCCAGTAGCATGGAGGATTGAAAAAGTGACTAACAACAAAAGATTTTTGAGTGTAAGAGTAAATCATCATCTACCTCTATCATAAAAATCCCTAAAATAATGCATTTTGAGCAGGACTGCTTCCACCAAGATAAATCAGTTGTAAAATATAACTCCACATACTACTATTAATAATAAAAAAGTTAAAGTAGATATATTGAGCATTATCTATCTGACCAACAAACATTTGCCAAGAATGAAAAATCTGATTTTTGCTTTTTTAATGAAGGGTATCTTTAGAGCATTCTTGATCAACAAACTCAGATGTTTCTTAAGGGTACTATCGAATGATTCAATACATCAGGGTTGGCAAACTTTTCTGGAAAGGCCAGATATAAATATTTTCAGCTTTGCGGGCCATATGGTCTTGGTTATGACTATTCAGCTCTGCCACGGGTGCAAAACAAACACAATATATAAATAAACACGTGCGTGTTCTCGTACAATTATATTTACAAAACAAGAACTGGCCCATGGGCTGAGCTATGGTTTGCTGATCCCTGCAACACACCTTCATCACAATTAGTGCTTATGCTAAATAATAGCAAGTGACACAGGTATAACTAACTATTAAAGGGAGTTGACAGCAAAGTCAGTTATCTCAGTAGTTGCCATTCCCCCCCCAATAGATCCGTTCCTGAAAAAGAAGAGCTATTAAAAATATGTAAGAAATAATTGAGTGAATGGCAAAGTTTTGAATCATTTCCACTACCACTGAAGTAAAGAACATGATAAGAATGCCTAGCGTCACCTCCAATATTCAGTGGTGTTTTGAGAAGCCTAGCCAATGGAATAAGGAAGCAAAAAAAATGTGGTACAGATACCGGAAAGAAGGAGAACAAACTATCATGATTTCTAAGTGATATGATCTTTCACCTGGAATATTTAAGACAATCAACTAAAAAACTTGTAGAATTAGAAGACGAACCATAAGATAAATATATATGATATCTTTTATATATAATATATATGATTGTATACATTTTATATATATACATATATATATGTATATGTATATATATATGTGTGTATATGTGTATATATATATATATATATATATATATATATATATATATATCTTGCTGGTATATAGCAAAGCAACTGATATATATACATATATCAGTTGCTTTGCTATATACCAGCAATAGCAATTCAAAAATGTAATGGTATTATATTTCACTCACAATAAGTTAGAAACAAAAAATTTCCAGGAGTAAACTTAACAATAAATGTGTAAAGCCTAAATAATGGGACTATAACACTTTATAAAAAGACATAAAATAATACCCAGATAAATGAAGTAGTGGTTGAGCTTCTGGATAAAAGACTCAGTAACTTAAATTTTTCAATTTTCCCCAAGTATGTTTGTAAATTCGATATAAACCCCCTCAGAATCCCTATAGGCCTTTTGTGGAACTGGACAAGGTGGTTTTAAAATTCAGTGAGAAGTTTAAATATGAAAGTGGAAGAACTAAGCAAAATGTGGGAAAAAAAAGAACATAGGGGGAATTGCCTCTCTAAATATCAACTCCTATAAAAGTTACAATAATTAAAACAATGTTGTGTAATTTAAAAAAATAAACAATAGATCAGTGATACAGAATATAGGCTTCAAACGTAGACTTATACCAAAAGAAATTTGTGATAAAGGTGGTAGTTCAAATTGGTGGGCAACATATAAACTGTTAGATAAATTATCTTGAGACAACTAGTTTATCCATCTAAAAACAAGCATATTCCTTCTTACCATGTTTGAAATTCCAGATAGACTAAAAATATAAGTATATAAAACTTTATAAAAGCATTAGGAAAATACTTTGATAAGTTTTGGTTGGAAAAGAACTTTCATAGGAAATCATAAGACCCTGGACCCAAAAAGGAAAATACTGAGTTGTCTGACTTAAAAGGATATGTGAGTGTGTCTCGGGATATTTGTCAAATATCTCAGTATATATGAGTATATTGGACAAAGGTTTAATATCTCCAATATAGACAGAGCACCTAAAATAAGTTAAAATTACAATATTTTCAAAGAAAATGAGCAAAGCCTATATATATCGAGTGTTTCATTAAATGTCAGGGACTGGTTTGTGTGCTTTATTTATTTAAATCTCACAACAATTTTATGATATATATTTTTCCCAACATTACTAATCATCATGGAAAGGTGTGTTGAAACAAAAATTTTCCTCTACCAAACTGAAAATTTTTTCAAAGATGTGTAATGTTAAGTGTTAGCAAGGTTTGGGGATGTGGTCACATCCTATACATTTTATTGGGAATAAAACTGGCTCACCATTTTTGGAGGGCAATTTTGCTTGTTTGGTCACTCTTTAAAACCGTCATGCCTTTTGACATAGTAATTCCACTTATAGATAACTCTCCTGCACAAATACTAGCAAATATGTATTAAAATATAGTATAAGGATGATCAGTGAAGTATTGTTTCTAACAGAAAAAAAAAGTTGGAACAATCTAAATGTGATCGTGCATTGCTCTGACGAACCATAAGTAAGAAATGTGATCTCTTACCTTAAATTGTCTGCAAACATTGTTCAAGTATTGGAAATGGACAAAAGAGATTACTAGGTCTTCTTTCAGTGGAGTGTAGATATTGTCTAGTGGACTCTCCGTGGATTATATGATTCAATTTTATGCTTCTATTGACTAGGCTATTTTATAACTGAAAGTGTTGAAGTTGTAGAAAATGGATATTAATACAAATGATTCTTGTCCATAGAATGCAAATGAATTATGTTCCATAGAAATACAATTGATTTCCACCCTATAGGAAAAGATAACCTCAAACATTACATTTAATTTCCCCAAGGAATATTAACCATTTTTGTATCTATTGGCACATTTATTTCACCATTCCTGATTGTGTGTGTATACACACACGCGCGTGCGATGCCAAAAATGTATACACATTTTAAGAAAGGAAAAAACTATTAAAATTGTAATACTCAATATATATGTATACAGATAACAAAAGATGAATACAAGTCACGTTTGACTTCTGCCCTTACAAGAGGTGCTCAAAGTGGTTACCACCAGTGTCCAGAGACTTCTGATTACGGCAAGCTAGTGCTTAAGCAATGTTGTTGACCAAAGTGTGTCCACTTGTATACATTTTTTTGGAACCCCCCAGTATATGTACAAGTGTATATATATATATATATATATATATATATATATATATATATATATACACACATACACACACACATATATGTGTGTATATATATATATGTTTGTTCCTAAGTTCTCCTTTGAACTGGTCTTAACATGTTATTGATTGCCTTATTAACTTGCGAGTTGAAAACAATCTTTAGCATGTGGTCATTTTATATTTGCATGAGCATCAGGATTGTACCTTTTTCAAAATTATACATCAGCATAATACAATAATTGCTGTTATGAGACAAGAAGTTCCGTATTGCATGGTATTTGCTGTGGATTTAGCTATTTGTTCTCATTCAGAATAAAACTACATTTTACTATATGCTGTGGACAAGATTCAGATAGTCTTTGGTGATAGTGTTGAATTCTCTGTTGGGACAAGGACGAGGCTTCTCTGATGTGCACGAAAGCGAGGTGAGCCAAAGAACATTTCCTAGAGGTTCTAAATTGTTTTAGCCCACGGTTCCACCATACAGACTTCACATGAAATGTATGCTAAAGGAGAAGGGGATGGTGAACACCAAAACATTGAGGCATCGTTGTGAGCTCAAAAAAACAAAAACAAATACAAAAGAAAAAAAAAGAAAAAAAACCCTACCTAGCTCCCATGATAATTAAAATATTAAGAGTGGTCCTTGAAAGATTTAAAAATACCTTTTTTTTTTTCATCCTTAACCCTTTTGCCCTTTGGCAAGGTGAACTACATCATGGGTGTTAAATGTCAACAAAGTAGAGTTGTGCCCTATTCGCCTCCATTTTGCCACACGTGGGCTGCCAGCGCTGATATTTGTTGAGGTAGAGGTGACGGCACAATAGCATAGACGTTGTCATTTAGCAACTCATTCTTCTTGCCAGGTATGCACTGCCTCAGGGAGGGGGACGTCAGGGTGCTTAAGAAAGGAAAAAAATCAAACAGAAGAGAGAACTCAATCTGGAGAGCTCTGTGAAGTACCACTTGCTTCTTCCCTTCATACAATCAGTTAATCACCTTATAAAATGCCGAAATCATCAGAGCCTGAGCTGAAACAGCGAATTCAATTTTTTTTCTCTCCTCTAAATGTCTCCTTTTCAGTTATAGAGTATTTTATGAAAAATTGATGTCTTGCTAGTCAACATGATGAATGTTGGGACATGTGGGGAATAGTTTAAAGAGTTTGTTTTAACAGTTATGCATTTAAATTGTCCATTATAGTGGACATGTTTCCTCTGCTAACAAAAAATCAGTTCTTAAAGGTCCAGTTCTCCTAGAATATTTTTTGCTGCTTTCAATCATTTTGATGGCAATCCTGATGAATTCATGAATTAAAATTATTTCATCTAAATGTTAGATTTCAAGGTGGCAGTTCGGGGCCACTTTTTCTTTTATTGCAGGACTTTAATATATAATATGGAAGACATTTAGAGTTTAAAAATGTAATACATTATCTAAGGACAACCTTTAGATAGCTGGGCTCAGTGGGGCATTTGTCTGAAAGCAATTAAGTTGTGCAATGCAAATCGGTATAAAAGCCATTTCTGCAACTCGATGTAGTTTTGTTTAAGTCCAGTTCTTAGTCAAGTTCCTAGCCTCAGATGTTGATCATAGTAGATACATGATAAATATTTATTGAACAAATGCGCACATAGAAAGCATCATCCATTACTCTATTCCATCCATGGGAGAACAAAGGTAAATTGTCTTTTTCTTTCCCTTTGTCCTATTTTTTACTTATCCCCAAATCATGCATTTATAAAATAACACAGCTGGACCTTAAGAGCCATTAAAGCCAATTTCTACGTTTTATACATGGAGCAACTGAGGCTTAAAGTTTTGAAGTGGCTTGCCCATAGCCGCACAGCAAGTTCATAGCAAATCCAAAGGTTGTTTGGCCCTGTGTTAACATTCTGAAAGTTTGAGGCATAGGACATGCCAGGCAGTTCCTCTGGCATGGCAGCTCTGGCTGCATTGTAAAGGGGCTCCATTTATTTATGTATTTATTTATTTGTCTGTCTGTTTGACGCACAGGTGCAGGGAGAACAATTAGGAGGCAGCTGCTGTGATCCTGGTGGTGTCCACAGGTGGCACAAGCTCCGAGGTAGTAGAAATGCAGAAAAGTGAAGGATCTGGGAAGAGACGTAGCAAATAGTACCCATCTCTTGGGAATGGATGAGAGCAGACTTTAGACTTCCAGGTTTTGCCCATCCTGTTATCTCTGTGATTCTGGGCCAGTTACTTAGTTTTTCCAAAGCTTGGAAGCCTCACTTATTAAATGAACGTAAGAGTAAGAGTAGTACTTGCCTGCTAGAGCTGTTAGGAGGGTCAGAAGCGGTTATGCATGCAAACCTCCTAACCCTGTGCCTGACACAGAGGAGGGCTCAGTAAATGCTAGTGACCACAGCCCTTGTCCTACGGCATTTTGTGCACCCTTTGTCTGCGCCCCCACTGACAGCAAGCAACTTGAAGGCTTGGCTGGTTAGATATTCATTCTTGTATCTCCATACTTAATAACACCACATAAATAAGTGAACAGAACATAATTCTACTCAATTCAATAAATATCCAGAATACTGGTAGATGCTGAGCTCTGCATTTGGCGGTGAGAGGTTGTGGAAAAAATGTGAGCCTACCTTTTGAGTGACCTAGAATAAGTTCAACGTAGTTCCACGTAAATAATGTTGAAAGACATCTATTTGTTGAATTAAATAATTTTAGATAATAATAAAAATAGGTACAATTTTTTACCCTCTTGTTATGTGCCTGGCACATGCCTAATTTCACGTAATCCTCACACACACCAACCCCTAGGTGATGGGTACTATTTTTATCCCTACCTAAAACAAAACGTATGTAGTGCTGAACACGACACATTCCCTGACCTCATTCTTGAGTATGTCTAAATAATTTTATGGAAAATGGTACTTTGAAAAAAGGTTTTTATATAAACAATCTTTTCCCAAGTCATGAAAATCATATTCCCTCGCTAGCCCTCTGTTCCCTCAAGTGCAAAACGAGGGCATTGATCTGGCTACCTCCCCAGGCCTCTCTAGCTCTAAAATCCTGTGACCCTGCTGTCACTTTCATCCGGTTGGTATGAAAGGCAATACCTTTCTTTATTCAACTTTTCCATTCTTAATATTAAAAATCTAATTCCATCTCAAAGCAACACATTTGACATTTTTCCATACGCTGAATACGAATCAAAAAGTTAAACACATAAATCAACTGAGGAGCTAATCAGGAAGTATGGTTATGCACCCAACATATAACAAACCTTTCCGCTCACCTCCTCTGGAAGCTACGCCAGAAACGACTTCCTCTGTTCTTTTCAGGCCTTATGTAAACCAGCACCCGAGAGAAACCATGCCGTGGCATGGCACCATGGTTCAAGGAGAAATTTTATTTTCCTTTTTATTATTCTTGGATCAGAAATGGAGAAACAGACTGCAAAGATGACCCTCCTATGCCCTTTTCCAGAATAAGAACATTTTCCCATTTCAAGGTCAGGACGGGTAGCCATTAGCAAGCTAATATAGGGAGGGGTGAGAGCAAAAGAACATCGGCACTCCCATTCTCCGTGTCACTACGGCGCAGTGACATGTGTATATGACATCTAAGCCTCACAAGAAGGCTTTCTGCTAAGCACTAGTATCTTCCATTTTAAGATGAGGAAACTAGGGAGCAGAGAGGCGAAGTGAACTGTTCATGATTCAGTAGCTGGGAGGTAGCAGAGTTGAGATGCTTGGAGTTGATGTGAGTCGAGAACCATACTCTTTCCAGGTGCTCCCTTTTCTGGGCCACCCCAAAATGTTTAATCCAATTTAAAGACTCCAAATTTAATTGTATAGAAGTACTCCTGATAAGAGGGTTTCTTTAGTCTGTGTCAGATAATTCCTCCATCTGTGTTATGTTGTGCTTGGTATCTACTGATTGTCTTTTCCCATGTGAGTTGTGATTTTCCTGGTGTGTGTGTGTGTGTGTGTGTGTGTGTGTGTGTGTGTGTGTGTGTTTTGAATAATTTTGGATCATGTTGTGGATATTTCGACGGTTATGTTTTAGGACTCTGGGTCTTGTTTAAATCCTGTGGAGAATGTTGGTATTTTCACCTTAGCAGGGAACTGTCCCAGCTGGTTCAGGCCGCAGGTTCCTACCAGCCTTCTGCATGTTACGGTTTCAGAGTCAGTTCTGTTTTTCCCAGCCCACCCACATGTGCACTAGCCAGTTGTGAAGACACTTGTACATGCATACCACAGTGCAATGCACAAAAGTGCTCCGATATTGCCGGCTGTTCTTAAATGGGCATAGCCTATGTCTACCTAACTGGGCCAAGTCGTATGACTGAGGACTGACTGGTTTTGAGATCAGACTAGGAATTAGGCCAAATGAATGAGGAACCCGTTGGTTTAGCACCAGCATGGTAAAGACGAATGAACAGTCTGTGGATTCATAGGCGAAATTTGGATACCAGTTTGGGCACATTAATTAATAGCAACATACTTTGGGTGAGTTACTCCAACTAAGTTTCTGTTTCATTGTAAAACAAGATAAATAATTTACTGCAGGATATTTTCAAGGATTAAATAAAAATACACAAATTGAATATTAAAATTAAAACATATAAAATCCTAGTGTAGTACCTGGCACATAGTAAGTACTCAATAACTATTTTTGTTAATCAAAAAAAAAAAAAAAAAAAAAACATACTTCAGTAATAAAGCTATTAAAAAGAAAGACAAACAGTGATATTTTCAGTACACATGCCAAAGGGTTTACTTTTTGTTTTGTTTTGTTTTGCTCTGCTTTAATTCTCAGGTATATTCTCATTAGTAAAAGGTGCTGATGGGGTTATAGGGCCAAAATCTTTCTGACGGCAAACGCTAGCTGCTGGCTTCCCAGATTTCACATGATCTTGCCCCTCCTATCTCTCTGAGCTTATTTCATACCACTGCCCCTTCATTTACTATTCTCGGGCCTCTTACTATCTTCCCCAATTCTCCAACCCCTGGACCTTTGAATCACCTATTCCGCCTTTTCACATAGCTGGTGCTTTCTCATCATGTGGGTCTCAGAGCAAATGGGATCTGTCCAGAGAGGCCTCCTCTAACCATCCCATCTCAGATCATGGCCTCACCCCTGCCTATCACTGTCCATCCTATTCCTATTCCCCTGACTCATTTTATTCACAACATTTATTTCTATCTGGAATTATTTTAGCTATTTATTGATTTAGTTTCTTGTTTATGGTCTATTTTCACCCAGGAAAATATCAGCTCTATGAGGCAGGCACCTTTTTATTCTGACCATGGTATTTCCAGGGTCTGCAACAGTGTCTGGCACACAACAGACTTTTCAATAGTTGTCAAATGATTGAATAAGTGAACTTCCATTTCGTTGTTCATAATTTCTCAAATTGTTTTATGCTACTAGAAGCAAATCTATAAATAGTATTTTTTCATTTAATGGGAGTTTTTTCAATTTCTGGTCTTCCCAAACATTATTGAATTCATCAACATACCTGAATAAACTTTACATTTGGATTGATTTCCACATTTAAAATCTTGAGTTACTATTTTTATTGTAGGACAAGCCAATGAAAAGAGGAAACCATTGATTGTGCAACTTCTTGGCATGTGACACATGCATATCGTGTGGATCCGTGGGCTCCTGTGTAGGGCATTACAGTATGTAACAGTCACAGAATACCAGTAACATGCCTGAGGTGGATGGATGATCTGTTCACGTGTAGTTAGTGCCATTGCTCCCTCAAGGGCACTCCACCCAAATCAGCGAAGGCTCCTAGTTACCTCCCCCAAACCCCCGTGTGACCCCAGATGCTTGGGGAATGAACATTTGTTATATGGCCACTAAGGTTGGTCATTATTTGTTAAGCAATTTTATTGTGACAGTAGGTAATTGATAACATAAGTCTTGTAGCTCTTTCCATATTGACACATAAAGATCTACCGCCTTTGTTTTAACTTCTGCAAAATATTCCATTGTATGTAAATATCCTATTTAATACACCTTCTATCAAGAGGCATTTATGTTGTTCCTAGGTTTTTGTTAGCCAGACAACACTGCATAGCTTAATACAGACACAGATGTCTCTGTGTACTTCGCACTCTCATCCAAAGGATTCATTCCTAGAGATATAATTGCTAGGTCAAAAGACAAGTGCATTTTAAGTTTTGCTAGCTATTGTCACAAAGACTTGTTTCTAAAGGTGTCTGTGCCAGGTCTTGATTTTATTTTAATCATGAGAAAGCCTCTAGCCTCTTCTAGAGTAATGAATCTTTTTGAAAGTATTATAGTACTTTGATATTTATTAACTTCTAAATTTCATTAACTTTAGCTTATAAGTTGTACTTTCAAATTATACAAAATATTGACTATTACCATTATTACCATTATTTATGTTTTGATGTATAGAGCTTTCTCTTTCATTTTTTCTTTCCTTTTTTTTTTTTTTTTTTTACTTACAAGAATTGATATCCTCAGGGTCAGACTTCATTTGCTCAGCGTGTCTGGCTGGGCAAATGCACATAAAGGTCTGGGAGCCCAAGGCTGCAGTTCCAAGATGGCGGCAGCATGGAGACACAGGGGAAGTTGATGGTGGAACTCAGTGGCCGCAACACTGCGTCACTCTCCATCAGCGTCTCATCTGTTTGCTGTTAGGCAATGTAAACAAGGAGGCCTTTGGAGCTTACCCAAATTTGGTTTGACTCAAGGTTTCACCCTTACGTACTATGTGCATTTGGGCATTTTGTACAAATCCATGGGCCTCAGTTTCCTCACCAACAAGAAGCTGGTGATACATAGAAGCTGGTGAAACATGGTGACATGAATGAACAACTACAGCCGCTCAGTGTCTCATTTCAGAGACCATTTAAGGACCATTTGAAGGACTAGAGTCATTATTTTGTGATATCTAGTCCACTTCTCATATAGCATATTGTGGCCTGGGGAAAAGCAAAAACACAAGGCAGCCACTGGGGCAACTCACGCAACGGGGATGAGGAAGCAAAGTGAAGTGGAGGACACAGCACGCACCCGAACGGCAAAGCTCCACATGCCTCTCGCTGGCCGAGGGACCCGGAGTGTGGCCAGTGAATCTCTCTGCACTTGTTCCTTCTGTTATAAATGGAAACATGGGTTCGACCTTGCAGGGCAGGGGTAAGGATTAGAGACACTGTACAGGAAGCACCCAGCACAGGGCCTGGCACACAGTAGGCACGCAGTAGTGGAACTTAGGACTTTTATTTGTGTGCCTTTCATGACCATAAATGAGTGGTTGTTACTTTCCCTCACTGTTTTCTCCTACAGTACAGTATTTTACCTACTTTAGGGAGCACATTCTCCACATGTTCACCTCTCTGAAAATGCTCTGTGGCTTTATATCAATGCCATTTTGTAAGCGCTGCCAGCCGGGCTGTGGTCATAGTGTAATTGACTTGCCTGTGCGTGGAGGAACGTGGTGACATGAATGAACAACTACGGCCTCTCAGTGTCTCATTTCAGAGACCATTTAAGGACCATTTGAAGGCCTAGGAGTCCCACTTATTGTCTGAAAACTGGTTATTTCCACAAGTGCCATGATTATTACCATCAGTTACACCCAGCATTTATTAAGCACCCAGCAGATGAAGGAATCTGGGCTAAGACCCAGAACTGCAAACCCCTTGAGGGTCTTACAATATCACTAGGGAAATAGGGCACAGACATAAAACATAATTAACTATACAAAGCAATCTGTGGCTGGTGCCAGGAAACAGTGCAGGCACTATATAAATGCTTCAGGGGGCGAAGAAAAGAGAGATGGCTGGGAGGGTGAGGATTCAGAGACAGCCTCACAAAGAAGAAACTCGTGAAGCTTTAAAATGAGAATAGGGTTTAGGGGAGAAGGGGGTGGGTCTCTCGCCACCGTTGGGAATGACTGGAACAATGAGCAGTGGGAAAACCCCAAAGGGTCTGAAAAATAATGTAAGTTGTGTCATTAGATTAAAGCATCAGATGAAAGGAAGGAGGAAATAGGGTGGTAAATAAGTAAGGTGAGAGAGTTAGATGCAGGCTAGATTGTGACCTTAAAGTCTCATTGAACGTCCCTCCTTATTTTAATTCATAAGTTAATGACTTGGATGCTCTTGGATGATTGCCATTGAGGCCATTGAGAATAGGAGGGAAATGTCTTCTTCATGGATGATTTGATCTGATTGTTCAGAACTAGAAGAAGTCTCAAAAGACAATTTGTCCTGCTATCTGACTATTACGGGAAACAATGGCATAATTATCAACCACTCAGAAAAGGAGATCATTATTCTTGGCAGATGTCCTTTAAATGTAATTGGTTCAATTTGATAACCCCAGGAAGTAAGACAATTCACTTGGTTACGAGAAGCTTTATTGAGATATTTTTGTGGCCATGGTGGGCAGTTGGCTATACCTGCTTTGAAGATCACATGAGCCTGTGTCATCCTGGCCACATGGTGTATAACTTTTCAGATGTAAGCTATTATTTGTTTGTGCAGTAGATCCAGGTCATTTCTTAAGACAAGCCTGCCTGATGTTGCAAAAGGGGGACCCATCAATCCAAGCAGGATTCTCACCTCATTTAAGGTCCCACAATGTCCATCATCAAGGAACCTCACCTTTTCAGTGAGACCTGAGATCTGGACCAATCTATTGAAAATTGCAACCTGCCCCTCTTCCCACCGTGACCTCTAGTATCCTTCTTCTGTTTCTTCTTACAGAATTTGTCACCTTCTAACATGCTTACTAAACTTATTGTTCATTGTATGCCTTACCTGGCTGGAATGTATGATTCAAAAGGGTAGGGATTTTAGTCGGCTCTGTTTGTTGCAGAGTCTAGAACAGTTCCTGAAGTCTGAAAATGTCAAATATTTGAAGAACTATTACTTGGATGAATGAGCTCAGCAACAGCAAGCCTGGGGTGTGTAGAGAAGCCTGTCACGCACTCCGGGGATAAGTTCCACATCTGATTCTGTGGCTTCCTTGTTGTTTTTTTTATTCTTGGTGTCTGTGACTTTATGCTACAGAAAGCAGGACCATTAAAGTTAAAAAAATTTAAGTGTTGGTTGAGATGTGACACACACATAGCAATGTGTCATCAGATGTGTCTGATGATACCAGGGCAGGTCTTTTCACTTGCTAAATATCCACAGTGGAGTTTTGATTTATAAAAGCCAACAGGGAAGGACCTAAGTATATTCTTATACCTCTCATTTATGAAAACTGACTCTGTCTTTGCTCTTAACCAATGGAATTTGAGATAAAGATTGTATATATAGTCGGCTCTTCATATCCATGGGGTCAACATACTGCAGATTGGAAATATTCGGGGGGAAAATGTTATTAATACTTTGTTGCTAGCATGTACTATGTAGCTAGACCTACAATGGTTGTATCTGTACTGAGATATCTTTTCTTGTCCTTATTCCCTAAACAATACAGTATAACAACTCCTTACATAGCATTTACATTGTATTAGGTAGTATAAGTAATCTAGAGATGCTTTAAAGTATACGAGAGGATTGTGCCGGTTATATGCAAATACTATACATTTTATATAATTCCTAACCCACCACCACTAATTAAATTCACATTAAGCCCACTGCATGGCCCTCTCAAGTCCTTCAAGGGTCCTAGTAAATCGTGTTGCAACTTGATCAGCACGACAACACGTCACAGAGAGGCTTATGATGAAAAGTAAGTTCAATGAAGAAAAAATTTTCTAATGTTAGTTGTCTTCTGAGCATGAATGCCCTATATGTAAGTGAGAGTTGCAGTATATTTTGTTTTTAGTTGCTGAATTTAAATGCTAACGGTCATTTTCAGCGTCTGCTACAAGTGGGACAAACATTCTGTAGACCTCTTATCTGGTGTGGCTCTCAGTCTAGCACATGTGGACAGTACTATATGCCGCGCAGAAATCTGAGGACCCTCGTTCTGGTTCATTGTCGGACTGCTAGGTAGGGAATTGAAAGAGTGGGAGCATCTCTCATACTTAACCTCCGACTGAAAGTTTGGGAAAACTCCAATTTCACAAAAAGTATTCCAGTTTACATCATTTTTGCCAGCTACATCTAGCAAGTGCTTTGGTGTGCTAAGCAAGTTGTAGGCCAGACATAAGGGGCCCCTGGCACCTTGAAATCCAACTAACCTAATACTAGTGGGTTAGTTTGTATTATTCTTTTTTAAATCTCATCTCAAAAATTGTTCTTTAAAGAGCTTACAGCTCAATGAGTTTTCACGACCTGAACACACCTGTGCGACAATACCAGCTCCAGCTCCAGAACATTGTCAGAAACTCAGAAACGTGCCCTTGTCATCCCTCCCAGTCACGATCCATCCCTCAAGGGTCATCACTCTCCTGACTAGTGACAGCATGGATTAGTTCTCCTTGCTTAGTGTTCTTTATAAAAAAAGAATCGTACAGTATGTGTGCTTTGGTGTTGGCGTCTTTCAATTTTTTTATATTGGTAATATATATTTTTTCTTTGGATTTAGTTATAGATCATTCATTCTCATTGCTGGATAGTAGGCCACTGTGTGACTGTTACCACAATTTATTGATCATATCAACTCTTGATGGGAATTTGAAGTTTCCCGTGTAAGGCTATATTGCAGGTAATGCTGCCATGAACCTTCTAGGGCATGGACTTATGGTGGAAATAGACATGTAGGCATTTGTTAGTTGTATACCTAAGAGTAGAATTTCAGGTTCTAATACTCTTCTGTAAGTGAACTGTTTGCTCTCCAGAAAAGAAAACATACAGATGCATCAAAGAGAAAAGAACATGTGATGGCAGTAGAATCCAGTGAGAGCCATAAACTCTTGATGATTTAATAAGAGGACTACAAAACAGCTTCCATGGGGCCCTCCCCTTTGGTGCCATGAAGAAGGCAATTACATGTCCTCAACACCTTTCCTGCCATAGCTCTCTCATAGAGGGGTGGTGTGCGGTATAAATGTTCCCATCACCACAAAAATCCACAGAGAATTTCACTCTCCAAAATCAAAGCATCTAAGTGATAAGTTAGACCGCTGTTTCTCATTCCAAGAAATTATCCTATTTGTATCTGCCAAGGCGAGCAGGGAACCATAATTAAAATTCACACTTGCATATCACCCTCCATCTGCAAAGTACTTCATAGATATTAACTAATTAATCCTCCACCTCTCTCCTCCTGCTCTCCCACCCTTCCTCCCCACCAGGAAGCAGGTGGCACCTCCATATTATGTCACTCATTTGCAAAAAAGATAAATATAAGAACAGGTTATGCCATTTCCTTGATGAGGTCCAGGAGTGTAAAATAAATACTTCGCTGCCTGGGGCATTTGTGAAATAAAATTACCACATACTTTAAGCCTGGAGATTTAAATTGCATTAATAAAGCCTCTGAAGAATTTTTGTCACATATGACAGGAAAGATGGATTTATCATCGTGTTTGTTTACTAAACTGTCACAGTAGTGGCTCATGAATATCAATGATACGATAGCTCCTGGGAAAGCTGTGTGAGAACCCTAAGTAGGAAAAATCACTAAATGTTTTCAAACATGAGACCTAGGAAGACTATTAAGGTGTTTACTATGGATTTTTTTTCCCTCCCAATCCAAAGAGAAAACTTTTTTAATTGGTTGAAAAAGAGAACGTGGGTTAAATAACAAATTTGTAAATACAGAGAAAACAAAGTGTTGTCTATTCCTCTACATGTTTGTGATGAGAAATGTGCATTTCATTGTGATTTTTTTCTGTCTTTTTAAAAAATAACAATATTCCATGTAAGTTCTAGTTGTCTATATCCAGATATTAACCACTAATGGTTTATTATTTTCTATGTGGAAAAAGCCTAGGCTTATGAGAATTTTCTGTCATTTTATATTTGTGATGTATAAAAATGGAGAAATCTACATTAATTTTAGATACAACCTACATATGTAAAACCAGGAGCCAGGAAAGTAATTAGAACTAGTGATTATGCCAGAAAAAAGAATTCTTCCTGAGGCTACATTCTGCTCTGGTTCTATGCATGCAGTTTGCTCTGGTTTCCCAGAATTTTATGCATATTGAGGACACGGTGGGCTCCTTAGGGCATAAAATAGAAAAAAATAATAATAAGGAGGGGAAGTAAATGGTTATTAGGCATGATTAGTTTTGTTCAAAAGAGAAAGTATGATGCTTAAAATTTGATTTTTTTTTTTCTTTCTATCCATCTAAGTACTGCTAGGGTGAAAGCCCCACATCAGAAGCTATCAAAAAAGAATAAAACCGCATTGCCCTCGGGGAATTCCTATGCAATGGCAGGGATAAATCAAGTAAGCATATGTCTAAATCAAGAGTTAGGCCAAGTGAATAGTCTTCTGCAATAGAGTGGACGGAATTGCTCAGGAAGGCCCCACACCATCCCCCTACAATATGCAGAAATACCCCCAAATAATAACACATTTAACAGACGTGCAGAGCAGTTCTCCAAGCAACCAAAGGATATCTTAAGATTTCAGAAATGAATGAAGAGGGAACTCAGAGACGGAATGATAAGGGGGAGTTGAAGCCAAAGTCCCAAGGAGGGACATCTATCTCAGGGCCAGGACTTGTAAGACTAAGTTGAGGTACCACTAGAGGAGACATGAGAGGATTGGTAGTGCAATGTGCAGAGCAGACAAGGCTCAGCCATGAGCGTGGCACATGCAGGGGCAAAGCGGCTGTGGCACAAGGAGCTGTTGTCCAATTTTGGCTGCCACCGAAGGTCGCGAAGGTACTGAAGCCTGAGGCGTTTGACATTTGGGAAGTCTTGGGTGATGCTTGGGAGAGTGGTCTCAGTGTATGGTGTGGCCTGAGGCAGAAGAGGGGGAGCAGGTGGGGAAACAGGCAGAAAAATGAAGGGGAAGCCAGACCCATGAAGAGTTGTCTTTGTTGTTTTAGGAGAAAAGAGATCTTTATATGTTTGTAGGCAAGAAGTCTGTAGAGAGGAAAAGGCATTGAAATACAAATGGCGGTAATAGATAGAACAAAAACCAGGAGGAGGCAGGAAAGATTGCCCCCAAAAGTAGGTGGAGGAGTTGACATTGGGGAAGAGTAGGTAAAAGCAATGACTTTTTCTTTAGCACTTCAAGATATTTTATTATCTTTGGGCATTCTAATTGCTGATGAGAAGTCTGCTGTCAGTCTGATGTCTTCCCTTTGGAGGCCACCTCCTTTTTTTTCTGGAAGTATGCTAATTATTTGTTTTTTACTATAAAAATTATTCTAAAAGGTAGTAGCTTAAAACAATAAACATTTGCTATCTCACCACTTCTATGGATCAGGAACCTCTGAGTAGCTTAGCTGAGTGGTTCCGATGCAGGGTCTCCATGAGGTAGCAGTCAGGGTGTTGGCTGGAACTGAAAGCTTGCCTGGGGCTGGAGGACCCCCTCCAACATGGTTCACTCCCATACCTGATAAGTTCGTGCTGGTTGTTGGCAAGAGGTTTAGGAACCTCATGTGGACCTCTTCAGAGGGCTACTTGAGTGCCCTCACAACATGGCAGCTGGCTCCCCCAGAGGGGGTGATCCAGGAGGCTGGAGGGGGGAGGGAGGGAAGAAGAGAGAGAGAGAGAGAGAGAGAGAGAGAGAGAGAGAGAGAGACCTTGAACAAGGAGAAAGTCACACATCTTTTAACGACCAAGACTTGGAAGTCACACACTTTCCCATTTACCACATTCTGTTCATTAGAAGTGAGTCCCTAAATAGAGCCCACATAAAAGGAAAGGCATTGCACTCTACCTTTGAGGAGAGGAGTGTCAAAAAATTTGTGGACATCTTTTTAAACTACCACTGGCAGCGTGGATCCAGGTAAGAAGTTCAGGGCATCTCACATTGGAGATGATTGATATGCTTAGATGATCTGAGATTCATTAGGTGTGAAATAATGAAGTGTATACATACCATACCATGTTATTCTGCTCTGCATGCTTGAGAAGGCCTGTGTAATTCTGAGAATATTATCACTAAATTGTATCTGCTATGCCATCTGAGATAGTACAGTGCTTACACTGACAACAGAATGGATGACAGGGGAGAGGGGTTGACGCATTCATGGCTCCATTTGTTTCTTCATTTCCTTGCAGATCTCAGTGAGTGATTGTTTTTTTCCTTCTTCTTTTTTTCTTTTGTAGTTCACAGGAGAAACAACACTGTGAGTCACAGAGTTTCTGTAAGTTCTGACCTCGCTTGTCTAGCTGGTCAGAGCAGGGTAGCCCTGTATGAATGGAAAGAGAGAGATGTGAGGTGATGCTTCTAACACAGACACATTAAAAAGAGAAGAATTTGCCCCATTTTGTTTCCCTTTTCCTTCAGTGAGCTTGGAAGGAAGAAGGAATTAATGAGGCTCATTGTGTATGCAAGGGTAAGCACAGTTTGTGTTGAGCTAAGTCTAGCAGAAGCTGAAAAAGCATATCTGGCACCGCTAAGTAATTGGACTTCACATGTCTCAAATTTTGTAGAGAAAAAAATGTCTTTAGTGGAAAAGTGTCTTTAAATTCATATTCCACAGACAGAGAAAATTCTCTTGGCCAATCCAGGCTTGGTCCCTTGTGGACCACATTTAAAATGAAGGTGGAAAAAATAAATAAAATAAAGGTAGAAATTACTGAAGTCATGATTGAGGTTATTTGCATGCTCTGCAAGAAGTGGCTGCTGGAGGAAAAACATGGCTGAAGCCTTGTTCTTGCCTAGAATTAAAATGTAGCAAAATATGTGTCCAGATCAAACGCAGGAGCCAGGGCGGTAATGAAATCATCCATTTCCATTCTTTTCAAATGTCTGGAAATACCCTAGAAAACAGTAAGCACATCTTCAATATACTGGCTAACACCTGGCCTCTGGAGTCAGAAAGCATGAGGGGTTTCCATGTGCCTCTCTTCTTTTACAGGGAGAGTGTATCTCCAATAGATCTTCCCTTACATACTGTTATCCACGATGGGGGTCACATGGTGTCCCTACCTTCAAGGGAGCCTGGAGCATTGAGTTTCTGGTTTGCGTAGCGTCTGTAAGGAAAGGTAGCAAAGGAAGAGGAAGTTGGAAACGGCTTCTCAGTGGTCAACCAACACTATCTGCTGCTCTTTGACTGTCCCTGCTTTTCTTCCCCTTGACCTTGAGCACAACAAAGTGTGAGCAAATATTGTTTGATACTCTGTGCCCCACCCCATTCTGTCCTGCGGCTGTAAAATAAGAAGGTAGAGTACGTGGTCCTTAAGGGTTCATCCAGCTTTGCTTGTCAGTTAATCTGTGACCATAGGTGGCAAGGCCTGTTCACCATCAGCTTGCATTTCTCTATGTTATTCTGAGGTGCCAGGTACCATGTGCATTTTGGTGCATTAGAACAGAATATTAGGAATCAAAAGGTCTGGGTTCTACTCATAGTCTTAAATTTTTGACAAGTTAACATGTTTTCTCCAAGCTTCAGTGTTCTCATCATTTAAATAGAGATAAGTACCCCTAGTGAGTTGCTTTGAGGATTAAATGAGATATTCAGTGTAATTCGCATTTTGCTGATTTACTGTTTGTTAAGTTTCAGGGACGGTTTGAGATGAATGTTCTTTGTAAGCTGTTGTTATTATTACCCCCTTAAAAACAAAACAGCCTTATTAAGGTATAATTGATACACAAAGAACTGTACACATTTAGTGTGTACAATTTGACACCCATGATACCATCACCCAATCAAGATAATACACAAATCCAACACCTTCCAGTTTCCTTATGTTCCTTTCCCCTCCGGTGGTAAAAACACTTAATACAAGACCTACCCTCTTAACAAATTTTGATTTAGTACAGTACTGTTACCTACAGACACTGTGCTGTACAGCAGCTTTCTAGAACTTACTCATCCAGCATAACTAAAACTTCATATCTGTTGAATAACAACTCCCCATTTCCCCCTGCCCTTGACAATTGCCAATCTACTGTCTGTTTCTATGAGTTTGACCATTTTAGATACCTCATGGAAGTGGAATCATGCAGTATTTGTCTTTCTGTGATTAGCTTACTTCATTTATCCATGTCCTCTGAGTTCATCCATGTTGTCGCAAATGGTAAGATTTAATTCTTTTTTAAGTCTGAATAATATTCCATTGTATGCATATACCACATTTTCTGTATCCGTTCATCTTACAATGGGACTCCTAAAACTCAATAGCAAAAATACAAACAATCTGATTAAAAACTGAGCAAAGGATCTGAACCCGCATTTCTCTAAAGAAGGCACACAAGTGGTCAATAGCTATATGACAAGGTGCTCATCAGGAAATGGAAATCAAAACTACATGATAGCACCTCATACCTATTAGGATGGCTACTATTAAAAAAACAAAACGTTAAGTGTTGGCAAGGCTGTGGAGAAAAGGGAACCCCTATGCACTGTTCGTGAGACTGCTGATTGGTTCAGCCACTATGGAAAACAATATGAAGATTCCTCAAAAAATTAAAAACAGAATTACCAGATGACCCAGCAATCCCATTTCTAAGTGTATACCCAAAAGAATTGAAATCGAAATCTTGAAGAAATATCTGTATTCCCATGTTCATTGCAGCACTATTCACAATAGCCAAGATATTTAAATAACCCAGTGTCTATCAACAGATGAGTGGATATTATTACCTCTTTACACAACTCTGCTGTCAAAACAATCATATCAAAGGAACAAAAGATTCAAAACTAGCCCCAAATACTTCCCCTGCACCTACAGTGACAAATGCTAGTCCTCCGGAGATTGTTGCCATTGTAGTTGTCCATTTTCTGACTCTAGGTGCGATAGTAGCACGTGGGCTCTTGTTTTGCTGTCCCCTTGTACTTCCGGGATCTTCAACATGATTAAATTCGACCCGAGAAAGGCAGGTGAAGAACTGTGCCTTAGGCACTCACAATTTCAAGTTTCGTTCATCATGGAAGGTACATTATTTCAGAAATTATGCATGTAAATGTAGTCTTGATCTTGCTAAATATTTAAAACATGCTAATAAGAAGGCCATGTTCGCATTCAGTTATGCTCATGGAAATGCCACACTTTGCATGATGTCATCACCCCAGAATGCGTGTGTGCTGCTCCTCACACTAAAACAGGTGAATTTCTCTCACACAAGGCTGAAATCCTTGGAGATATTGGAGAAGAAGTGGGGGTGTAATAGTTTCCTAAAATCACCTAACTCAATTTCCTGAGAGCCACGCTTATTGAATCTTATCACCCAGCAGGAGATACAGCCAGACAGGCCAAAGGGACCAAGAGCAGATCAGTTCTGTTTGCATGATAAGAACCTCCCAAGCGTGTGTCTTCACTGATGGGGTCGGACAGCCCAGCCCGAAAGCTTCAGCTGGGAAATGATAGTGAACCAGCAGCTGCTAAAAATGCTCTACAGGTGTGGTCACCTAAAGTAACCCCTCAGTATTCTAAGTGAGTTGATCAGCACTGGTATCCAAACAGCAGTGCTGGAATTTTCCACACGTGCATGCACATTCTCATACGTAATTTCTTTAACCTTTTCAAACTTGTAAGATAAACTGTGCACAGAGATTACTACCCTAGGCTTTGCAGTCAAGCAGACCTGGGCTTGGATCCCTTTAGGTATTTACTTCCTTGTGCTGCAGTTTTCTCGTCTGGAGGATAAGAAGAATACCTGCCTCCCCAGTGTACCTTGAGGATTAAGGGAAAGAATCCCTCGAGTGAGCCAAGCAGAGACTCTGCCTTTGTAATAACTGATCAGTAATAGTTTCCTTCCTTTCACCCGGAGTGGAGGAGCTTTGTACCTTTTCTTGGCTGTGCTCACTTTGCTTTTTCCAAATATTAATGGCGAAAATAATTCATTTGGGGAAAAGCTAATAAACACTCCAGTTATTTTATTGGGCCTTACACTTGGAGGATAGAGTCTGTTTCAACCAACATTGTGGAAGATAAAGAACGGTTGGGACCCAAGGTTACCAGGAGGGTATTTGCAAAGGAAATTAAATGCTGAGAGGGCAAGTGACACATTCATTATGTAAGCACTAAGGGCTTATGTGCCAGGTACAGTGGAATGAGGCTTTCTCAGCCTAGATGTCAGTTTGCCTCCTGGTCAGTGCATATGACATGTGGCTGGAGTAGGTCTTTCATTGGGCCATCCATTTCCGGGTGCTTTATCTGTCTTCCAGTCCATTCTAAGGAGCTATCATGTAAAATGAGCCATGGTGAGCATGACCAACTCCTGTTAGTTCTTAACCTTGAGTTATAGAGGCCCAATTACTGTTGCTTGATTGGTAATAGAAATACTGTTTATCCTTTCTGTTTCTATCTCTAGCAGCCCTTTGCTAAGTTCCTACTATGATTTATGAGACCTCCTATTGCCTTATGAACAAAATTCAGGCTCCCTCGTGTATGAGGTCTTCCCTTACCCGATCTTTGCTCTTCTCGTGAAACCACCTTCACTGATACCCCAGATAGCGACTATTTGAAGGGCCCTAAGGATGCTGCATTACCTCTCACCTGCATGTTTTTGAGTATGTTCTACCTTACTCTAACCCCAGTTGGCCTTTCCTGCTTTGTTTACTTGGCTAAATCTTTCTGTGGTTATCCTCAAATATGTAAAGGTTCTGCTCTAGGATTCTTTCCTGTCTTCTTTATTGACATGTCACCCTGGCCTGTGGCTGCCTCAGGACTTGCTCTGTGAATTATAGATTTTCATTTCACTCTAGACGCTGAGGTCTTTATTGTAGGGACTGTGACTTCAGTTCCCTGCCTCCACTGCTTAGTTTGGTTCCTGGCCTATGGCAGATTGTCAGTAAATGTGAAAGGAAAGAGTAGAGAAGGAACATCAATCCTCATTTGTCTGGAAAAAGTCTACATTCTGCTACAGGAATCCAAAGTCATTTTCTGGCCCACCTTTAGCTCAAGGGCAATAAGCCTGAATTTGTGCTCAAGAAAAGCCCTCTAGTAGAGAACATTTTGGATCTCAAAGTTGGTTTTATGAGACAAGGTTTATGTTTAAAGATTAGACCAAGTTCCTGATGTTGGAATCGTGGAATCTTTGAGAAAGAAAAGTACGAGTGAGAACTAATATAGCACAAGCGTTAAGAACACCAGTCATAGAGCCAGACTGGCTTGGTTCAGATCACAGCCCTGCCACTTGCAAGATTTAGGAACTTGGGAAAGTTGCTGAATAGCTTAGTTTCTCCAGCTCTAAAATGGGGATGATAATAGTCCTTCATAGGAGTTGTGACGATCAAATGGTTTATGTAAAGTGCTTAGAAAAGAGCCTGGCATTTGGTGAGTACTATGTAAGTGTCTCATTCACAATTGCCTAGACTATAATCTTCCTACATATTTAGCTGCAGTCCTTTGTTTCACACAATCTTACATGGAAACCCATGTACAAAACACAAATGTGGAACTGCTTACTGAGATGGGCGTGGGGTTCGGGGCGAAGCTCCTCCCTGCCTACTCCTGGAGGGGTTCTTTGAAACTCTAAGGCTATAGGAGCCTAGTTGAGAAACTCGCATTACGTCCCCAAACTCCTCATTTTCTAGAGGAAGAATTGAAACCTAGCCTTGGCCTGAAATGCCCACGGCCCCCCAGCAGCACTCATTCCACTACACTGCAGGGAACCTCTTGGCACCCAGGTCACTGGGTTCTCAACTCAGAGGACTGTCCCTCCATCTCAGTGCCCACAGAGGACTCAGAATTAGGGCAGAAGAAGCTGGGTTCCACTTTCCATCCTGTAGTCATTTCCGAGTGGCCCCTCAAAATTCTGTTCAATGATAGTATTGCCCTGCTTTGTCTTCTGCCCAGTGAAAGAGTGGAGTCTGAAGAAAGGAGGGCAACAAATGAAGATATGATTTTACTTTGCAATTTGCCCTGCACTGCTTGGTAAAATTAGAACTGGAATTCAGTCTGTCTCCCCCCCCCCCCCCCCAAATATCTTAAGAATTTCTCTTAACTCATCACCAGGCATATTTTTTCACTCCTAATTTGCTATCATTTCAGCACTAAGTTGTCCCCAAACAGACAGGCTATGGTCATACTGCACACAGCTACACCACGTAATTAAATCAGAAATGTTATCTTATGTAAATAGGCACATGTGCAAACCAACCCAGCCTTCCCTGTAGTCACGGTTGCTCACGTGGCTGACTCAGCAGAGATGCCTGGAGCAGGGTAGTCTGCTCACCCCACTTAACAGCTCCTCACTACAGTCCACTTTGATGGAGAAAACAATCTGTCTTCGTTTCCTAGAGCATAGCCCTCTGATTGGGCAGCACATTGTGGACCTATATAGGCTATTTTCTCAAGAGACAAGACAACTAATTATCTTTGTATGGCTGGGACTAGGGAACCATAATCATTCTGGTTGTAGGTTAGGCACGCCCAGCTTTCTTGTTACGTATGAGATCACGTGGCGTGGTCACAGAAAACCAGTCTTTCCCATTAGTTTGTTTTGCTAGACTCTGACTAAAAGAGAGGCCTTGAAACAGTTCTCTCTCTCTCTCTCTCTCTCTCTCTCTCTCTCTCTCTCTCTCTCTCTCTCTCACACACACACACACACACACACACATTCCTTGCAATATGTGCTTCTCATTCCCCTTAAATGACTCTACATGTTTCCTTTGTGGATTGTGTGTTTTTATCCAGGTCCTAGAGCAAACTTAAATCTGTTCAGTTATTTTTTCAATACACATTTATTGAGGACCTAGTGGTGATGACTTCTGTCTTCAGGCTGTATTCTACCTTTACAACCATCCTCTAAAGTCAGCACTGTTATCCCCATTTCGTATGTGAGTCAACTTGGAAAGCTCAAGTCACTTGCCCAAAGCCCAGCACCTAGTCATGGCCTGAACTGGTATTTGAGTCCAGGTGTGCGAGACGCCAAGCCTGTGTGCTAGACCACCACATGGCATGCCTACCCTGACAGGACTGAACCAGGGTGATGAAGATTAAACACACTAAGTGACAGACCACGCCTTCAGGAACCTCACACACACCAATACATGTTATCTGATAAAGAGTATTGAGTGCTATGTGGAGCAATGAACTATAGGGCCTGAGGCTATGGAAGAAAGGCGTCTGCCTGGAGGGAAAGGAGCAGAAGCAGAGATCAGGGAGAGCCGTGGATGCTGGCCCTGAGCTGTAGGCAAAGATCCTTAAGGGAGAGAAGGATGGTCCACCAAGAAACAGCATGAACAACTGCGTGGCTGTGCTACGTCCAGAGAGTAGTGATTAAGCTGGTGTGGCCAAAGAGCAGTGTGAAAATGGGAAACCTGGCAAGAGCTGAGATTATGGGTATTCATCCTGAAGGCAGTGGGGAGCAGCCAGGGTTCCCTGCTTATAAGCTACGGAAACAGACTCTATGTTAAGCTCAAATACGCTCGCAGGAAATACACTGGAGGCTTACAAAGTTTACAGGGAGGCTGGAGAGCCAGCCTTGGAGACTGACAGGATTGCTTGGAGACCAACAGCTCCAGGGGGCCAAGAAAGAATTATCAGCAGTGCTGTCCCAACAGGAAGACTCTGGTGAGGATATGAGAGTTTCAGCCATGTTTCCATACTCTCATCGCATGTCAATGATCCAGAGTCTGGAAGGATAAAACCCAACTGGCCAGCTGGGGTCCCCTGGCCTTCCCGGGCCTGAGTGGAAAGGGCTGTGGGAAGAGCATCCAGAAGCCCTTTCAGATTTTCACACAAAAGGGAAGAGAAGAACAATTGCCCAAAAAGAAAAAAGAGGACTCTGCTCGGAGGGGAGAGTAGATGTGGGGTAGATTTTAAAAAAGGAAAAGAAAAGACTCCTCTATAGAAACCCTCAGTGGTTTCCGAGCAGGGTAATCACATGGTCAGATCTGTGAGCTGGGTGCCGCGTGACAACATGGAGGGTGTTTTAGAGAAGTTTGGGCAAGGGCCAGTGGTCTGACTAAGTGGCCGCTGCATTAGTCCAGGGCAGCACTGGTCAGCCTTCCGAGTGAATGTGGGGGTGGAGGTGAGAAGACAAACTCAGGCTAATAGGAGCAGCACTCCAATGCCACTGTTACCTGTTACGTCCCTCACGGGGCAGCGTTACATTCTTCTGAGGAGAATAGTATTGATCTAATGAGGTATTATCCCAAGGCTTGTGATTTTATAAATGAGAAAATAACACACACTCCAGGGAGACTTAGCTGTTACATTAACAATTAATAGGAAAATCTGACAAAGCCAAGGCTTGGAAATCATGCTTATCACGAATATAATGCAGAGCTGGGCGAGTTGGTCTGAACCCAAATACATTCAGAGTAATTTTCCATAAACCTGCCACCTCCAGTTTGAAAATATTTCATGTGTGAGACTGTGATTTTCTCTGACAGGCTAGGATAGTAAGAAGAGGAAGTTGGAAAAGTAAATTGCTCTTTTTGTAATGGTAAAAATGTCATTACTGGGAAGAACATTAATCTTTCTTATCAGGTATTAGATTTTGAGATTCTGGTTCTGTAATACTCAGCGTTATAAGCAGGCATGTTTGAGAACTCCTAAATATATGATAACTGGTTTTATTTTATTGCCCAAACAGTAATAGCTACATTTTTTTCAAGTTATTCAGTGCAGCCAATTACTTTTCCCAACACTGAAAACAGCAGTAATTTCAAGGTGAAATCTCGCTGGCCCCAGGCCCAGCTGGCTCTGATGGGTCCAGTGCACTCATTCTACCAGCCCTGCTGCATCTCTTGCAGCCCCTGGATAAGTCTTACCTGGGAGGATCTGCTGGAGGTAAGGAGGCGAGTTCCTGTGTCGGTCAGTCAGGTTCACTGTGTTCCATATTCTAATTCCAGAGCTGATTACCAGAAAACTGTAGGAAGAGGGGAGAAATTGTCTTCGTTGGGTCCCCCAACTGCAGGCCCTAACGACAAGAATTTGGGGACAGTTTATTTAGGAAGCACTGAGAGAGGGTGGTGAAATGAGAGTAGGGGGAAAGGAAAGACAAGGAAGGAAGGGTGCATTCGTGTACCATCCAGCTGTGGACAGGGGAGCTCAGTCCCAAGAGCCCTCAGCGAGACTACATGGGTCACACTTCAGAATTGTCCTGCCAGGGGAGAGGATGACAGAGACACATAGAAGTGTAAAATTTGTTTAAGTATCTTACAGTCGATATGGAAAAACAAACTATATACGTGTGCATGGATATACATACAAAATATTACTCCTATATAACATTACTTATAAAATACACATGTAAATTATGCCAAACAGTTAAGTCATGCTACAGACAGTATGGATTAGGAACAAAGGTGAACTGTGTGCTGAGAAATATTGTACTTGTTTAGAAGTGGAAATGATCAGTCTCGGTTGAAATGGTTAAGAGAGTTTCATGGAGGACATAGGGCTTAACTTGACCTTGAAGAATGGCTGAGATATCATCATTCAGGGAGGAACAGGAGCCTGGCTACTAGTATGAAACAGGACAGTGAGGAAGTCAAAATAGAGAAGGTTGTTAGGGATAATGGAAAAGAAGGCTATAAAGTCGCAGGATTAAGGCTGCAGAAGGATTTCAGTGCCAGACCACGTAGTCTGGCCCACAGATCAAGATCATAAACCAAAATGCCTTCAAGAACCAGTAAAAGTTGGCGGTAAAGAGTAAGAAATAGGGGGTGGTGGAGACTGGGGGAGATCTGGAGAGTATAAAGGCCTTCAAATTTAAAAATATTTAAAACATTGGTTTCTCCAAACAAAATATGTCTACAGTCCAAATTCTGTTAACCAGACCCTGGTTTTCACCCACTGTACCATTATCTGGGCTACCCATTGCCATGACATACGGTTGGCAAACGTTACCAATCAAACAAATCACTATTTCTTGCTAAGCCTAGAGGAGCCCTCGGAATCCTTCTTAATATGATTAAGTCATGAACATGAGTTCCGTGTTGATTCTTCTCCCCTCTCTCTCTTGTCTCAACATGACCATTACCACAAGTTTGCATTAAACATATTTGCAAAAATCCATTAACTTGTGAGTGAGGGGGTCTATACTTATTGTATAAATTTACAGTTTCTTGGTTTCCCCTTCCTCTAACCCACAACTGCACACGTTTAGACTTTCTTCTCTTGCATTTATTTTCAAAGATGCATTAATTCTGCGCTACTAGGGCCTTGGTGCTATAGGGCTACCTACCCTTCCCCTTCCCTTAAAGAAATCAGTGTTTCACGGTATCCTGTGGATCAGGGGATCCAGGCAGGGGTAGACAGGGAAATAGGATTATTCAGGGAATTAAGAAACCGTTCCTGGCTCCCTCGGTGACTGTGGCGTGAGTAACTTAACCTCTGAGTTTCAGTTTCCTCAGAGCCCAGTGAAGGTAGTCAATTCTTCCTTGACCACCTGATGATGTTATTATGAGGCTCAAATGAGATCACGAGTGGTGTAAGGGTCTGGCAAACTAAAAGCCTTTTAACATTATTTTTCTGTCTATTCCTTTTACACTTCGATCGCCTGGGAGTGCGGGGGTGGGTGGGCAAGGTGGGCACACATGTCTGATGAGACTGCTGTGTGCTGATTAAGTTGTATATTTTAAGATTTATCACAGAACATGCTGTTTGAAAGGCTCTCCAGGAAACTAGGAAAGATTTCTTCACAGGGAACCATGTTTGGTGCTAATAAGCACAAAGAACAGATGTAAAACAAAGAAATAAAACCACTTTGCAGATTGAGTGTGTCATCCCGTGCAGACAATGAAACTTTCTCCTTTCCAGCCTCAACCATCCTAACAAATCCTTTCACGAACTCATGTGGTCCTCACAGTAGCATCGTGAGATTGCCTAGGAGGTATGATTACCCACATTGAGAGCTGAGGAAACTGAGATTCAGAGAAGGGAAGTTACTCATTCTTGGTCAGTCATAGACCCAGGAATTAAATCTGGGTTTTCTGACTCCCTGTATAACCTTGTCAATTTCCCTGTCTATCCCTATCTAAAAATACTGTTCACCTCAGGTTCCGAAAGGATGATGGGAAAGAAAAAGAAATCAAAACATGGCCATTCCTCCCTGTGTCTTCAGCTGAGGGTCTGAGATTGCACTCCCAGATCTTAGCCACCCTTAGCCTACAGAAGCCTGCCCTGTGGTAAGCATTTGTGTAGAGGTGGCCTTACCTACAGCTGGCCTGATGCCCTTCTGCTCTGCCCAAATGCTAGAAAGGATGGATTTACACTTAAATCAGTGTTTCATCTAATGTACCTCTCCCAGCTTTATTTGTAAAATGGTGCGCGGATCTTGGAAAAGAACACAAGCCTGTGAACTGAATCAGAGTCATTAGTGAGACAATAAACTCAAAAAGGAAACATAGGGATATATACAGAAAAGGAGAGGTTTCCTGGGCAAGGACCAGTGTATTTCCTTACCGTCCCGCCTTTTTATCAGAGATATGGAAAAGGGAGTCAATAGTGATTTAATTGTGCTCGGCTGCAGAGGAAGCTCAGGATTCCAACAGGCACAAAGACATTCACCATAATGAAGAAAAATACCATAACAGCATGAGTAGGAATTCTTTTCAGTCATATATCATAATACTTCACACAATATTTTCATTATTTGGAGGAGAAAAGGCCCAAGGTATATCCTTTTTTCATATCATAAAATAAGAAATAAACATATGGAAATTACATAAAACTGAAAACCAAATATTTTATTTATTATATAGAACCTGAAATCTATGAGTGCCTTTCAGAGTGATTCAAATGATTCGTCCAGGGCCATTTAGATGGTTAATTCCAAACTAGACATGGAATTCTCAGCCCAGTCTTTCTGAAACTTGAGCGTCAGTTTCCCAGACGGGGAAGAAAATTGGTGTCTGTGGAATGGAGATGGTGAAGTAAGTGAGCTTTGAAGCATGAGGGAAGAGTGAAAGGATGAAAGAAGGGAGGATTAAAAAAAAGAGAGAACAGAAAGGAAGGGAAGAGAAGAGAAGCGAAGAAGGAAGGAGAGGGGGAAAGGGAAGAGGGAAGAGTATATATACCTCTAGTGACCTGACGGAATCCAAGTCTCTTAAAGTAAGCTTTCACATCTTTCTTATTGACAAGATCAGACTCATTTTCAATTAACAGATTTCAAGGTTTCAAGTTGAATGCATTGGTCTACTTAATTTAAAAGTGCTCCCACCCTCCTTATGCAAAAATGTTGTCCCACATTTGGTAATGTTCTACTTGACCATGCTTTTGATTGACAGTAAACTCACAGTAAGGGATTCATACCATAAATTCACAATTAAATAACTCTATGAGGCGTATGAAATGAACAGCATTTCATTAGTGAATTCTATTGCCCGCATCTAAGCATGATCAACAAAGTGCTTCTAACTCCAGAATGCCTTCAGAATCGCTTATGTCGATAGGAAACTTTAGTTACATACTTCCAAATGCACCACTCATAACTAGTATTTTTAAGTTACTCATAGTAACTAGGGCTTTTGGAAGTCAAGTCGAGTTTGGGAAAAGGAGCATGTTTTGTTACCATATCTGTTCCAAAGCAGGAGTGTTGTGTTTCTATGGTAGTAAAATGCCCTCTCCTTCAGCCTCTGTCCCCAAAGCCTCCTCAAGTAGACATAAAATCAAAGCAGAAGCATGGTGCTTGCTATACAAATGTAGCTTCAAGCCAAGTGCTTTTCATCCCTTCAATCCAATGACCTCTCCTAAGCCCATCCTATATCAAAATTTTGGAGCCTTTACTGGAACAAAATAATTACATTTGAAAATGTACAAAATTCCTAATTTTGCACAATTAGTATATTTATAATGTCTGTGAGGTTTTTAACTACTTCCATTAATTCATTGTAATAAGCTGAGATTTTGATATAAACATACAAATAGGAACACCATTCTCTATCTGGAGGGCAAATGTTACAGTGCACAGGGTGGTCGTTTGTAAGTTATTGCTTACACACCCCTCTAAACCCTGATGACACTTGTCTGATTATGTTAATGGGCAAGAGAGTGTTAGACAAAGCCACTGTGGTCAAACTAACAGGGAGAGCAGATGGATAAACCACATGAAAATCACAGCCATTCATCGACATCCTCTTTAAGAGCACACATTTCCACTGTGAACATATGATAATGATATTCACGTTATCATTTTAGGTTTAACTACACAAACAGTCAGTTGCAAAGGCATGAACTATACTTTAACTGACCATAAGTAGAAATTAGATTATATCACGTCTGTCATGTTCATCTAAAAGATTCATCGTTTAAAATTCACGTCCCAGAATTTTGAGTTGACCTCTGAATCCATTCACAACTGTTCAAGCACTTAGCCAACATGTTTATGGACTGAGTAATGTGTCTGGTACTCTGGGAGACGCAAAAATAAAAAAAAGACTGTTTACCCTTTGGGAGTTTATATTCTAGAAGGGAAAATAAGATGCACATAGAGACCTATGGTGTATAACGGCACAAAAGCAAAGTGCTGTGAGAGCTGAGAAGAGGGTTGGCCTGGAGCTGGAGATCAGAGCAGGCTTGACGAACAGGTAGGATTAGGGTGGATACTGAAAGAGGGTTGGATTCTGACCTCCAACCCTGCAATTTTGACCAATTGCAAACTTAAATCAAATAAATTTACTTTTTTCCCTTTCCAGAAAGGGAATCCCAGCTTCCCCCTGTGAAGATGGTTACACAAAAAATGCTCAAGAAAGTGAGTCACACGGCCCAAGTGGTGTGTGTTGTGTGCAGTTATTTCACCCAAATGCCCTAACTTCATTTAGTCATGACAATAAAGCCCGAAAAATCAATGTTGAAACATGTCTTATAAACAGATTTGCTCCACTGCCAGTGCAAGAGAGAATACAAAAATGCAAAAAAAAAAAATGAAGTTAGTGAAATATTAGATGACAGATGTTAATTTGCTAGAATTTGGCTTGGGGTTCTTAGAAAACCAAACTTTCCTCTGTTTAACTTCGTAAACCTTGCAACATGGAGCTTGCTTCTGACTCAAATTAGTAACAAAAATTACTGGTCCTACACAAATGCTTCCCGCAGAGCAGGATTCTGTAGGCTAAGGGCAGCTAAGATCTGGGAATGCAATCTCAGTCGGTAGCTGCTTTTTCTTCATCTTTTGCTGTGCGTTCCAGTTAGCAACGCCCAGCCAATTCGGCTTACACACCCCAGGGCAACCATAAGTGGAGATAGCATGGGCCCAAGCAGGGATCACTCACCTCGACCTGGAGTCAGGGCTCTGCTTGTCAAGCAGCTGTGTGACTCTGGACAAGCAGCATCTCATCTCTGAGCCTCGGTTTTCTCACCTGCACAATGTGATGCCTATTTCACAGGGTCGTTGTGAGTTTCTGAGGTAAGCCTTGTGACAGTACTCTGTAAACTGTGAAGTTCTACCTAATTATCAGTGTCAGCACCATCACCATTCACGGTTGGTTTTTGCCCTAAACAGGACACCGCCCTTACTGAGGCAAAGCTCTTTTATTTTGTCACCAAGGTTATTCTCTTGCTGCTGCTTCTTAGCTGGGTGACCTCAAAGAAGCCATTAGACCTTTTATTACAGAACCTCATTTTTCTCACCTACAAAGTGGGCCTTGTAATGAGGCCTGCCCTGCCTATCTTACAGGTTCACTATAACAATTAACTAAGGTAAAGGGATATGAAAGCAAATTGCACACTTAAATCATCTCATAAATATTTATTATTATGCCCGTACAGAGGCTCCAAGCCGACATTCCTGGTCCAGATTCCTGATTGAGTTCCTGATCCTTGCTCCTCAGGCCACCTCCCTGGACATAGTTTGTCCCCTGCTTTGACCTTCAAGCTTCTGCTCACTCTTCAAGCCTTTCTTGCCACTCGTTCTAGCCCACTGAGGGCTGTGCAGCACACGCCCCTACTCTGCAGTGCCCCGCTCTACCCTGCAAATCGTTTCAGGAATCCTGCTTCAGAACCAAGCTATTGAGACTTCACTCCATTGCTCTGACCCTGAGCTCGGGACACAGTACTGTCAGGTCTTGACAATTCCGGGCCTCTTTAACCTAGGCCTGTATCTCTCTGTTGCTTAAACTTGCAGACTTTCCTGGCTGTTTTCATTTGGCTTCATGCTTGGAATGTTCACAGAGGGCAGTGATTCTCAGCAGTGGCTGTACATTGGAACCATGTGGGCAACTTGGAAAAATAACACTGCGTGAGCCCTACCTGCAAAGATTCTGATGTAATGGGTCTGGAGTATAGCTTGAGTGTTAGGGTTTTTCACAGCTACCCGTGTGATTCTAATATGTAGCTAAGTTTAAGAACCACTGAGTTAGGGGGTTGTTTCCAGCCAAGTTATAACCTGGGATCGGAGTGAGAGCCATTGACAATCCACCTTTCACCTGCATTGGGTGTAGAGGCCAAAATCTACAACAAAGGTGAGTCCTAAGAAACCACATGTTCAACACGCACAATACTAGTCCTGAATCCAAACCCTCAGGAGACTGATTCAAAATGGCAGCCCTGTCCACCTGGATCACCAGGTCTTGGGTAGCAGAACTCAGGAAAGAGAGGAATGCAGTGGCAAGACTCAATCTGGGCCTCCAGTTAACATTGTTTATATTCCATCGTGGGTTGAGGAAAAGGGCAGGGTCCTCGTAGCTAAAGATAACAGACTTGATATTCCGTGTAATAGACAAGAAGAGAATTTTTACGGACCCAAAAGTCAGCTTTTAGCTTATTCTTATATGTGCACGCCTGTAAGTCTGGACCCACTTTGGGCCCAGGAAGTCTTGATCTTTCTATATTCAAAGTCTTTGATAAAGAATCAGACATGAAAGTGGTAAGAGCCTCAAAGGCCAACATTTTCATTTTACACACGAGAAAACTGGCGCTCATAGAGGACAACGGCGTGTCCCAGGTCAGACAGCAAGTTGGGCGCAGAGTTAAGCGTAGAGCGCAGGTCTCCTCTCACCATCCAACAACGGGTACGGACTGCCTTGAGTAGCACGTATTTAAACTGTGAAGTTAAGAACTATGTAAAAAATTCCTTTGAAATAGATTATGTAGTTCATAAAATTTCTGACTGATGCAGATATATTTCAAACTCTTCCTCCATTTTGAGACTGTGGAGCAAGATATTTTATTAAGAGTGGGGGTCCAGCAGGGGAAAGCCAGATGCTTGCCACTTATTTTAAAGGGAAAAAAGAAAAGAAAATGAACCTGAGTTTTTCCTTGGATTTTTTTTTTCCCATTTAGCTGGAAAGGAATTTGTAGTTTCTAATATCTTTCCTCTGTGGTTTCTGGGGGAGTGCAATTAGCAGGCTGGGATTCATTTTTCACCTAAAGCCAGGGTATTGATCTAAGGATTCACACTATAGTTGGATGCTGAGCAACAGATGTAAAATATTTCAATGTAGGTGACTGTCAGACCAGGGCTGAGCCACCAGAAGACCCTTCTCTCTGGAGGACTTTGGCTAAACAGGAAGACAGACAAAGCAATCACAACAATACATGGCATTGCCCTTAATGGTTTATAAAACAGTTTAAGGCATTGGTATAGCCACATCTTAGAAAAGTATATAAGTCAAGCAAGAATCACAAAATAGGTAGAAACAACTCAAGCTATTTTAAGAGGGGGAAAAAGAAACTTTATGAACGCCCTGTGATTTTGGAGATACCCATTTTTTAGGTGTCAAAACAGTTCAGCAAGATCATGTGATTTGTCAGGGTGACACAAGAGCAATGATAACGGTAATGACCGAGATTCTTATCTCATGTCTAGAGTCTATTTTGCTATCATACCACAGATGCCTCAAGCAAAGAAAGGGGAGCAGGGCTGAGAGTCCAGGATGCCAGAGTTGGTGATAACAGCACTGAGAAGATGGTTTGGCAAACCCCTGCTGCAGGGCTAGGCCTGAGACATCCAGGGGTCCTGGGTGAGTGGTGGTAGGGTAGGTGCTGGGGGCCGCCCTTGGCCCTGATGAAGGCAGAGTTGCCCTTAGTAATGAGTGTCTCTGGCTGTCTGTGTGCCCAGGTTGTACCTGCACTGAGGGACATCTAGTCAACTGAGCAGCTCAGCCAGCTGAGCTGAGTCTGTGCATGAAATGACCACTCAAATATAGCCTCGACCTAATAAAATAACTGAGTGGAATTTTTTTTTCACTCTGATCACATGGTTTCCGGCCCTGTTTAGGATGACTAAGCACACTGCCCTGCTGGTCGCCCCTCCTCCATTCCCTAGAGCTTGTTGGATTGGCTACTGGCAGTGTGTGAATGATGCTGCCATATGGTGTACATCTCTGTTTAACTCGTATGAATATTACGGGACTTGCCTAAATTGTTTAACATAAAGAAGGAAAGTATTTCTGTACCTTTTCTCTATGTTGAGTGAATGGTAAGTTAGAATAATGGACTTCATTTTAGAGAAAATCAGATAAATGGATCTTTTCATTTGTATGGATACTGGGAGCTTTCATACTTTGGAAAGATGAACAAAACTCATAACCAACTAAATGCCTTAGGTCCCAGAGAATTCTCCTCTATGGAAAGGTGATCTTATAAGCTATCTGAACCCCACTCTCCCCATCCTGTGAATATTGTGATCTTTCCTCACATTTAAAGTGATACAGGTATGTTTACACACCAGTTAATACAAAGAAAACTACATAGAAAATATAGAAAACTAAACCCTGTGTTTGTGGAAAGAGGACAGTTACTTAGTGCAGACTCTGGTGCCCAACTATCTGGGTTCAAATTCAGCTGTACCACTTACCATCTCTGTGTCTGTGGGCAGTTACTTAACCTTCCTTTGCCTGAGCTTCCTCATCTATAAAATGAGACTATCCTCATAGGGTCATTGAAAATATTAATTTATTATGTCAGCTGTTAGAGGCCCTAGGATACAGTAAATACTCAACAAGAGCTGTCTTTATTACTACTGTTACATATAATTCTCTCATCCTGCATTATTTTAGTGGTTTCCTCACTTTCATTTCTGTTTAGTCTCCGTTTTTCCAGTTCCTTGCTTATCCAGCCATTCCATATCTGGTTACTAACATAATCTTTCAAATGAGCAGCATACGTAATTTCCCCATCCAGGAATTCACATTGAGAAGGTCCTGTTACAAAAGAAAGTGTTATATTTTTCACTTATAATAGGTACCTGAAACAACATGCGTATGTTTGTGTAAAAGTGTAAATCACTGGGAGGGAGGGGCCAAGAAAACAGAAAAGCACATGGAATTTTAGTGAGGTTATTAATAGGTATTTAGAATAAGATTAGAGTTTAACAGGGTACAGGTTTCATACAATAATTCATTAAGAACTTAATGGACATTTTCTACTCCAAACCTGTCAGTCATCTTGACCCGGCCTTGAAAATATCAAACAGTGAAAAAGTCACATATAGTCATTTTGAGTAAGTGTATCTACTCTTAGAAATAAGTATAAAACTTTAAAGATCATAATTTTTAATAAAAGGTTTTATAGAAGCACACAACAAACCAGGAAGGGTTGTTAAAAACAAAATAGCATTGTCTTCACGTAATATGTATTTACTGACCTGGATTTATACAATTAACGTGGCAAAATAAAACCCTCAATATAATTATGATTTGGGCTGTTTTCAAAGCAAGAATTTCTGCCAAATATTAAATAAGCTTGTAGACACTATTTCCTTGGGCTCTAGTATTAAAATTTACATATATATATACATATATATATATATATATATATGCACACACACACATATACATATATATGTGTATATATATATGAATAAATATATATATACACATATATATACATTCAGTGGTACATGATATTTTTAGAATAAGAGATGAGAAATTCTGAACATGAATACTAACAACCATATCTGTAATTAGCTCAACATTCTCGTTAGGGAATGCTGCTTTTAGAAAGTAGAAGATTACCAAGAATAATAGCTTATCTAATTGAAGATCATTATAAACAAATTAGAATGTATTTGTGAGTTGTGCTAATGATGCATGTTAAATGTATGAAGTGATATCCTGATGTAGAAATATGGTGAATATCTGTCTTTCACATTCTTAGTAATTGTTCTTTTCTTTTATGTATATGTTGTTTCCATTTTTTTATGTGTATATGTAATTTGGGGAATAGGAAAGTTGTAAAACTGGTGCTGTGCTTTGGGAAAATTAATCTAGTAAGCAAATATGAGTTGATTGGATAAGCAAAGGAAGATCTTGATGGAAGATCCTTTGATGAAGAGAAGGGGAGAGACTATAAAGAGAATGTTTAGTTTTATTAATATCTGGTTTAAAATATAATGAATCAGGTGTTGCTTTAGCACAATTATATCACTACCAAAAAAGATAAAATGTCAAATGTAAATATTTTTAAAGAATGCTAATAAAAATATATTAAATCTCAAAATTGGCTTAGCAATTAATAAAATTCTTGAAGATGTCTCCTATATAGGGAATTTAAAACACTTTATCATGTATATATTTGCAAAGTGATGGAGGAGAGTTATGAAGAAATAATCCAGAAGAAACTTAAAAGAAAAAATAATATAAAATTATCACGAGTTATGTCATGCTAATGTGTCCGTCTGTGTGGCTGTGGCACTGATCCAGGGACACCCCTCCTGTGCTTTCCAATGGTTGTCCCTTCTCAGGAACAGATGGCCCTGCCTGCCACATACATTCCTCTGCTGGAAAGATCCACCGTTTTCCCAGGCCTCCTTCTGGACCCAAGTGCACTCCCACGAGGACATGTTTAGTTACATCCTCCCAAAGCCAAAAGCAAACTGTGGCCCAGGAGTGCAATCCCCTGAGGCATGACCGTGTCAGAAGACATTCAAGGCACAAGAGTGGCCTCTGGGCTCCTTTTCTTCTCTGGCTCCTGGAAACAAAGAATAAAGGAGTGACTGAACTCAGCCTGAGTGATTGTCAAAAGTTATACATTTAGTTCAGCCTCCTAACAAATGAACTGACTTAAAAAAAAAAAAAGTTAATGGTTTGGGATGATTGTAATAGCTCCTTGTAATAGGTAGTAAAAGAGTTTTGTGGATTGAAGCCAAACTTACCTTCAGTGGAAAAGCACATGATGGTAATTGCTCGGAGAACTTTTACACTGAAGACAAGTTCACGACATTTTAACACAATAAATGATGGTGAAATGCCATTCGGGAATTAATCTTTAATCCATCTGAGCTAGAAAGTTGAGAGAGAAGTAAAACTATTCTTTTATCTGGCTTTGAGATGAAAAAACAAAATCCTGGCGCAGCTCTATGTTCCCTGGAAAGTACAGGCGCTTCCCCAAGATTGTGCTCTGATGAAAAAAGAGCTTTTTTAAAAATGCACTTTAACATGTATCTTCATGTGTACTTCTGCGTTTCTACTGAATAGCCTTAGGCTATTTCTATAAGCATATTATTTGTCATTGTTCTAAACTTTAGCACCAAAAATTACACACATACTTGACAATTCAAGGAGGATAATTGTAAGTTTCTCCTCTCCTTTTTTATTAATCAAAATGTAGTGAAGACAGATTTACTGTTTTTGCAAGCATGTCCATCATGTTTGCTGTTCCTGCACATTTTACTATGTTAAAAGTCCCGTGCTTCTGGTTGCCACTCCCCAGGTGCTTTCTCTCCAGGGCCCAGTGGTGGCTTTAAAATGCTGGGCTCAAAGCTCAATAATTTCACTTCGGCCATTTTAGGGTTATGGCCCAGAAAATACTAATCAAAAAAGTTAGTAAAATGAATAAAATGAAGGTTGAGAGGAGCACTTCTTATTCTTGTGCTTTCATCCTTCTTGATCAAAACGCTATTCACTGTTTATTCACTTGAAAAACATCATCAAGTACCTACTACATGCAGAGTCTGTTTAAGGGGCTGGAGATACAGAGATATGAATAACATAGTCCTTGCTCGAAGAAGTCTACACACAACCAAGGACAATAGGTCGACATCTGAATAAGTTATTACAGTCCTATGTGAAAAGTGCTATGTAACAAAAAAATGTGAAGAGCTGTATCAAATAGGAATATTCCAATGCAAAAGACACAAAGTAAAACTAAAACTCAGGTGGCCCGAACAGCAAAGCTAATTTATCAGCTTATGTAACTAAAACAGATTTTTCTGATCCAAGGTGAGAATGGATCCAACCACCCAAAGTATGACAAGTGTCCTAATTTCTCTTTATGTTTCTTCTCTGCCTTTCACAATATGGGTATGTTATGGGCTTAATTGTGTCAAATCCCCTCCAAAAAGAAATTCGTATGAAATCCGAACCCCCAATACCTAAAATGTGACTGTATTCAGAGATAGCAACTTTAAAGATGTGATTAAGTTAAAATGAGGTCTATGATGTAACACAATCTCAGTGGTGTCCTTATAAGAGGAGATGAGGACACAGACACACAGAGAGAAGACCATGTGAAGACACAGGGCGAAGGTGGCCGTCTGTAGACCAAGGAGAGAAGCATCAGGCGAAACCAGCCCTGCTGGCACCTTGCTCTCAGACTTCTGACCTCCACTTTGTGAGAAAGTCAATTTCTATTGCCTGTGCCACCCTGTATGTGATACTTTGTCATGGCACCCTTAGCAAACTAACACAAGGTACCATTTCAGTCTCCATGGTTGCTCCCCGTCAACTCTCAGCACCATCTTCAGGGCTACAAAATATCAGCAGCTTCAGACTTCACAGATTCTCACTATTATCGTCCAAGTGCCGTAAGTGGAAGCTTCTGGTAGGTCTCCGAACGCTTTAGGATTCTCCCTCTCTCCTATGCCTTTGCCTAAACAGTTGCTGTGCTTGGGGACTGGGATCCATGGATTTGCTTATACCAATCCCTGGATTGGTGGGTGGGGTCAGTTCTCTCCAAACTACATCAGGTGAAATCCCCAAGGAGAGTCAAGGTATGTTGGTGAGATGTAGCTATGGAGATAACCAGAGAGATCCAAAGAAAAGGAACAAATAAGTCCACCTTGGAAAGCTGAGCAAAAGTAACCCGAGGGGGGTTGGTGTGTGTCTTGGAGAATGACTAGGTGTTCGGCTGGTAGAGAAGGACCCAAAGGACAGTCCAGACAAAAGAAACAACATGTGTGAGAGCACAAAAGGCGCAAAACGGCCTGTTGTATTTGGCAGGTGCTCAGCTTGTCCGAGTTGGCTCCAGACTTTCAACTTTTAACACTGAAAGTCTCACATTCTAGGGACCCCCTTAGTCCCAGGCAAACAACTACAGGAAGTGTCACATTCCAGGACCCCCTCAGTCCTGGACAAATTGGGATGATCACTCTATGTTTGGGGAGTTTTGAGCAAAGTTTATGGGGCCAAATGGCTAGAGATAAGATTGGAAAGGTTGGTTGAGACTAACCAGGTTTTCCCTGCACCCTAGTTTGGACTAGAGAGAAAATCTGTAGTTTGCTCCGCCATGTTGGAAAAGTAAGTTGTAACACAGTATTCCCTGGAGGGTAAAGGGACTCTGTGTTAATACCATGAATTCCGTGGACATTTTGCAATTTGACCCATTTCAGGAAGTTCATGAAATTTGAGGGCTGTACAGCATTTGGGAGCAGCAGAAAGTTCCAGGCCAACTCTGACTCAGAGGCATTGATGCCTGGGGTCAAAGGTCAGCACTGGGCTGGTCACATCATGAAGCTCCATAAATATTACGTGATTCTTGGTTAACCGGTTCCCTTCGCAACTGGAATTCCCTCTTCTCTTTCTGCTGCTTTCTCTCTATGTACCTGTCTCTTAAAACTGTCTCTTATTTTAACTTCTTCATGTCTTCAGTTTCAACAGCCCACATGGGCTTCAAACTCACTGTAACTACCACTAACTGCTCCCCTTTCCTCCAATATTGCCTCTTTTGCCTGCCGCCTTACGTCTTGTTGAGAATGCTACCTTTCTCCCAGTCACCCAAACCCATGTTATAGAATGCATTGTGGCCATTGAAAAAAAAAGGGGTGGGGGGGCTGAGACAACAAAATAGCAAGTAGTAAATATTTAGAATGATCCCGTATTTATAAAAATGCTATATATGTATTTCCACATATATAAAAATGTGTATGTAAAGTGTTTAGAAATATGTATACCAAACTCTTCAATGTGATTGTCTTAACGTCTAACTGGAAATAACGGAGGGGATCCTTTTACTTTTTACTTTACATACATCTCTATTGTTGAAATGTTTATAGAGTAAGCATTTAGCTATTTTCCAAATAAAGATAATACATGCTCACTGTAGGAAATTTCAATTGATGATAAACATAAAGAGCAATATGAAAACCATCTGAAATATCACTACCAGAGACACCATGGTTAGCAGTCTGGGAAACAGACTACCAGACCTCCCCCTGGGCCCCTGTGCTGATGCAGATACAGAGGCCGCACTAGGGGCTCATCCCAGCCTCCCTCACCGCTCTCCCCATGCCCCAGACACAGTAAGTTGCAAAGCTTTCCTATCACTTCTGCATATTCAGGATCCCTGGAACCTATCAGTTTCCATTTCCCCGGCCTTCACCTTTGTTGAGGCTCATATAACTCACCCCTGCTCTGCATGCAGGAATAGCCTCCTAAATTGCTCTCAGATTATTCCTCTCTCCTTCTTGTGTCCAATCTTCCCACAGCTCCAGATTAATCATTCTAAACCCTAGCTCTGATCACGTTACAGGCCTTGTTCAAAAATCTTCAGTGACTCCCCATCACCTGTAAAAGAAATGCCAAACTTTGTGATCTGGATTGAAACTAAATTCTTCATCATTCCCTTAGGAACTTTTCTTCCCCTTAGCTCTAGTTCATATTGATTTTTCTAATGGGAATACCATCTCATCCAGGCATTCCCCTCCTCTAGATACTTGCCCAAGTGTGAGAAAAGGTTTGCACAAGGATGGTCATTGTAGTCAAGTCTACAAGGGAAAAATTAAAGCCAACTCTAATGTCCACCAATAAGGGACTGATTAAGTAAATTATGGTCCATGCAGCTGTCACAAATACAGAGTATAGTTCAGCTGTTAAACTGACAGCTATAAGGAAAATTCTACAGAATATTGCCAATTAAAAGAATAGGTTGCTAAAGTTTATATCATGTTTTTTAAAAAGTGCAGATATTTGTAAAGCTTTTTGGAAAGAAATCATCAAATAATAACAGGTAAACTCTAGGTGGTTAAATTTAGTTGGTTTTTACTTTTTTCTTGGTACTTTCTATTTAATTTGAATTTTTATAAACATAACCACTGTTATGGAAGTTAACCATGTATTGAGGGCTATTTGCCAAGTACTGTGCTGTTGTTTTACATATAATAATTCATTTAGTTCTTACATCAAAACTTTGGGGATGGTTACCATCACCCTCATATTACAGAAGAGTAAACTGAGAGTCAGGGGGGTAAAGAGATGCTCCCAGAGTCACATCACTAATGAGATGCAAAGATGGGGTGCCAGCTTCTGTCTTTCTCATAGGCATTACATCAAGAGTAATGACATATTAATTTTACAGAAAAGAATAAAGCTATTAAAATATGTTCTCCCAGTCTTACAAGGTCACAGTTGCTCTACTCCTCAGAAATTTCTCCTGTTCTCATATTCAGAACTATGACGTGATAGGAAGATGAGAATAGAGAGAGAGATCAGAAACATATAAATATTTCTATTTTATATAAATTGCATCATTCTATGTATTATATTATTTTCTGAATATATCTGGTTGTTTATACCTAAAAGTGCATCCTAGACATCTTTCCATGTCTGTATAATCTTCCTCAACTTATTTAACAGTTTCATAGTACTCCATTGTGCGGATGTGCTGTGATCATTTAACTGCCCCCCCCCCCCCGTGAATGGTCAAGTATGTTGTTTGTAAATTTTGCTATTGTAAACAATACTATAATGAACATCCTCATCTAAATCTATGTCTGTACACACGTGAGACTCTTTTTGCAAATGGATTCCCAGGAATGGACTTGCTAATTCAAAAAAAACGTGGGTCTTTTCCTTTTCTGGTCTCTGAATTTCCAAACATTTTAGCTATAGTAGAAGAATCTCTTCTAGGAACCAGCTAATGGGCTCTTTTGCAGCCTTGTGTCCCACTTGCAACTTCCCCAGGCATTGGTACCTGTTTGCGCATTTGTCATTCTACAACTCCAAATTCACTCGTAGAGAAGAAGCACACTGGGTTTCGAATTGCCTGAGTTCTGGTGAATTCTTGGCCACCACGTTGCTGTGCAACCCTGAGCAATAAATGATGCTTCTGATGACTTGCATTTCTTTGTCTATAAATGAAAATCTTCCAGCTCTAACATTCAGTGTTTCTTAACTCTAAAGAAGAGAATAATGTTTTGTTATTCTGACTTCCTAGATTTTGAAAAATAATATACATACCATACAGGGTTATTTTGCCCCATTAAAAGTTCAAATGATATGGTGATAAGATCATATTAAAAGCATTTATAAAGGTCCATGGTAAGGAGTTCATTATGGTTCATTAAATCCCTTCATGCTTTTATCCACTTTAGTTACTGTATTTTCTTTAAATGGGATTTATGCCAGGGCCACATTAACACCATTTCACATTCTGCTGTGCTGTTACCCACTGAGCTTGAATCAATTGAATGAAAGAGGCCTTTTCGAGTATATTGATTTTCATTTATCCAAACTTATCTGTTTGCTTTGCTGCATGCTCATACATGGGAACCGGGCACAGCTAAATTTCTTGGTAGTGTTGCTTTTTCCCCCTTAGGCGTTTATTTAATACTAGAATATACATATGACAAACACTGGTATAAGAACTGTAGAAACTTCACTGGAAATACAGTTTTCTATGGGTGACATACCATGTTTCCCTGAAAATAAGATCTGACCTGAAAATAAGCCCTAGCATGATGTTTCAGGATGACATCCCCTGAACATAAGCCCTAATACGTCTTTTGGAGCAAACCTTAATATAAGACCCGGTCTTATTTTCAGGGAAATATGGTAAGAGCCTGGATCTCTCTCAAGTCATGAAGAATGTAGCCTGAAGCAAAATCCTACAGCCCCTCTCCCTGCATGAAGGCAGCCACCCTCCACCCTCCCAGCTCCTAGAGAACTCAGTCCAGGGTCCTGCCCTCCTACCCCCAAAACAAGGAGAGGAATAGTGTCAAGACGGTGATTCTTCTAAGTGTAAAGTTTTGCTCACTCAGTAAGCTGACTGAGTATTCTGCTGCTCTGCAAGGAAACTCTCATGTTTCTTTTTGCGAAAGATCAAAAGGAAATCTGGACAAAGGACGTGTGTAATAGAGAAACATACATTAAATGTACATTTTAATGTCTTTTCTCCACACTCCTGGATTGATGTGTCTGAGAGAGAAAGAGAGATAGATAGAGAGAGAGAGAGAGAGAGAGAGAGAGAGAGAGAGAGAGAGAGAGAGAGAGATCGACCCTGACTGTTCATTTTGACCCATAGGACATTTGAGATAGAAAGCATTTTAGTAATTTGTATTGCTTAACGCTACAAAGGATAATTGCTATTGGTTTAGCAAGATCTCATGGTCGATGTTAGTGTAAAGATTGGCTAAGCCTGAGTGCTCATTGTGAAAAAGAAGATGAATGAAATTCATTATGAATAGCTCAAGTTTCTTAAATATATCAATGAGCAGGCACTATTGATTAAAATAAAATGAACAATTAACTTTAACCAAAGTTTAAATATGACAGTAATTAATAATTGAGCTAATTATTTTCCCTCATGCATTTCCATATCATGTGCAGTGTTATACAACTTTTGAGAGATTATTTATAAAATAACTTTTTAGAAAAAGTATTTTCATTTAAAAAGTAACTACATCATAATAAGTAAAAAATATTTGACTGTCACTTGATTAGGGACTAAGAGCAATATAAAGATACATCCTCAAGAAAATCACAATCTAATTAGGGAGAACAGAAGAGACATACAAATACAATGTTTTGCCGTTGTTAAAAACATGAGATTTGGAATATTAATGAGTTTGAATTCCAGCTCTGACACTATGACCTCCAACAAGATTTTCTGAGCCTTAGTTTCCTAATCTATAAAAATGGGATAATAAAATTGACCTCATAGGATCATAGTAAGAATTAAAAGTCTGTAAAACACTGAAAAGGTGCCTGGCAAAAGGAGAACCTTCCAGAAGTGGTAGCTATTTAATGACATATCGCTTAAGTGACAGATGAAAACCCTCTATGGAGGCAATTCAAGGAGGTACCCATTACTGGAATTGGAATGAAACTGATTATTTTTGCCTTAATTTCAGAGAAGAATGTTTTTACAGGTGAATTGCATGATCAGTCAACTATTCAAAGAAGAGGTAGGATTTGAACTAGAGGAATAAGGTTTTATTAGTTGGTAGATAAAACTAGAGGTAATGAGGATTACAACTGCCAATAACATAGCAGTCATCTCCTCAAACATGACTCTAGCAAATCCTCCTTCATTTTCTCTCCTTAATTAATTACCATATTAACATTTCCTCCAGGTTTTAAAATATGTTTTCAACCATTTCTTCTGGGTCCTTTGTTGGCATCTTTTCTGCCTCTTTTATTTCCTTCAAATAAAAATTAATAAATAAACAAAATAAAATAAGAAAAGTAAAACTCACAAAAAAATATCACCTTCCAGTTAATATATAGTCTTCTGTTAATATTTCGGTGAAAGTCCTTCCAAACCTTTCTATATCTGTCTTTTTGTCTCTTTTGATCTAAGCAAGATCATAATCTTACGTGCTTTTTGTAATCTCATTTTTTTATGGAAAAAATACAGTACACCATACATATCTTCACATGTCAAAGAACAACTTCATTATATTAAAATTGGTTTATCACATTTGATTGTGTAAATGTTAACACAATTTAATAAACTCTTTAATGGAAATTTTAGTTGTTTCCAGTTTTAAACAAACAAAAAAGTGCTACAGTGCTGCAGTGATGACACTTGTACTTTCATTTTGGCCTACTTATATGATTATCCTTTTAAGTAAAATTCATGGAAGTCAAATAGAGGGATCAAGCAATACACGCACATTGGCAGTTTTAATATTTAGAACCAAAAATGACACAAAATCACCACGTTTTTGTCTTAGAAGACTTTTTTAAAAAAAATAACTGTTGCTGATCTTAATTTTCCTGAATAAATAAAACAACACCCTTTTAAATTTGTTTGAAACTAAAACTTTAAAAATAGGAATTCATAATTAGAAATAGTTATGTGTAATTCTGTGTAAAGCAATGTCTTAACAATAGAAAAAATTGTGGAGAGGAAAAAAAGTGTTTTGTTTTAGGAAGTCTTGCCAATTAAGCTAACCAAACTTTTTCATTTAAATGCCTGACTATACAATTAAATTAATGGACTTTCTAGCACAGTTACCTGATATTTTGATGAGTTATTGTGGAATGTTCAACAAACTAATCATTTTAAATCTCTTGTATAGAGAACCTGTGAGCTAGTAATAGTTTAATCCACTCTATGCAGTTCTCTCCTCTCATTTCTCCTAAGACTATATTAAATAATGTATTCTTTTAGTGATCAGTGGTCATATTTACATCAGAAGCTTCCCATCAACATGATCTCAATTGTTCCAAGTGTAGCGGCTTAGGGTTTTAGCAAGCAAATATCTCACCCTCAAAGCAATCCCGAAAACACTTCTGACAGAGTCCCTCATTAATTCTTTCATTTATTCAAGAAATAGGTGATTGCTGTATTATCATAAACTGTTCCAGAACGAATAGTATGAAAAAAAACTACCCAATACAAACCATGAAGCAAATATAGTTGGATAACTCAAAAATGTATCACAAAAAATTCAAGCCAATTCATCTTATTAACATAAATGTTAAATTGTTAAATTAAATACTAGTCAAAAGAGTTCAACACACAGTCAAATAGTAATATAACATGGCCAAGTAGGTTTTATTCTAGTAATGAAAGGATAGTTCAATATAATGAAACACTTACATATAATACTACATCCACTTGTTAAATATGAAAGAAAACCCACATGATCATCAATAGATGCAACAAATGAATTGATAAAATTTAACACCGTCCTTCCTGAAGACATTGAAAAATAGTAAAAAAAGATACTTAAAATTATAAACTTAGTTAACATTATAATGAATCATGAACTACCATCATTATTTTCATCAAAATCAGAAACAAAACAAAAATGATTATGGTTGCTATTATTACATTGAACAAGATTTCCAAAATACTATCAAATCAAAAACATGTAACAGAAATAGCAGTGTTATATTCTAGAAAAGAAGAGAAAGGTGGCATGACTATATACATAGATAACTCAAACATGTAAGCAAATGACCATCTGACATGATAAATAATTCAGACAAGTAGCTGAATACAAGGTAAACATACGAAAATCAATGATATTTGTATTTTCTGCAATCACTATTTGAAAGTGTCATTTTAAAAATATCTTGTTCACATTAGCAACAAAATTATAATGTAACCAATAACAATCTTAGGTTTAAAATGTATATTTGATGTGAAGAAACCTGCACATGTGCACGTGTATACACACACAGTAAAATAAGAATTTGAGAAATAGAAGACCCATGAATTATTTTCCTGGTTGAGAAGACTAAATGCCAAAAGAATCATACACACACACACACACACACACAAACACACACACACACACAAACCAGGGGTGCCAAAAAAATGTATACACATGACTTGTATTCATCTTTTGTTATCAGTATATATTGAGTATTACAATTTTAACACAGTTTTTTCCTTTCTTAAAATGTGTATACATTTTTTGGTACCCTCTGTATGTGTGTGTATTCTTTCTTTCTCCTCTCTCTCTCTCTCTCCATATATATATATATATATATATATATATATATATATATATATATATATGTAATGAGGACATGGAGGGAGGAGAAAGAGAGAGAATTTAATACCAATCAAATTCCTGATAAGATTCTTGTTGGACCTCTACAATGTATTTTGAAAATTCAGCTGGAGAAGGAACGGTTTTCTACACAAAACCTAAGATGCAAATGTTTGTAACAACATTATTCCCAATTGCCAAAGGCTGTAAACAACCCAAATGTCCACCAGCTGGTGAATGGATAAATAAATTGTGGTACATCTGTATAATACAAATACTACTCATCAATTAAAAAGGGACAAAGTACTGATTCGTACAACAAAATGGATGAATCTCAATAATATTATGCTCAAGTTAAAAAGCCTTACATAATATATTATTTCATTTATATGATATTCTGGAAAAGGCAACACTATAGGGGAAGATTTCAAACCAATGGTTGCCTGGAACTAGGGGTGGAGGGAGGAAATTGCCTACAAAGGCACAAAAGAACTTTTTGGCGTGGTGCTGGTTATTTGACTATGTAAGTTTTTCCAAATTTATAGTACTATATACCTAGAAAGGGTGAATTTTGCTGTATCTGAGTTATGCCTAAATAAATAACAAAACACATACACACACTTTCAAAAATAGTGAACCATTGAAAGTCTCTCCTGGAAAGGAATTGTTTGCCTCTAGTGCTACAAGATATTAAAATGTATTTGAAAGCAAAAGAATTAAAGCAATGGCTTGTTTATAGGATAGACAGACCACTAGTAGAGAAGATAGAACCACAACGTCAACCCCATTGTACGTGATAATTAAATATATGGTAAGAAGAGCTTTCACCAAAATAAGAAAGAATCTTCAGCAAATTGTTATAGAATACTAACTGGTGAATACTTTTTAAATTTAGGTTTATACGTCACATACAATCGAATAAGTTTCATACAGATTTTTACATAATCAGTATCAAATCTAAAAAAAATAAAATCATTTGCCAAGATTTAAAAAATTTAGAATTATTATAAATAAATGACAAAAATAGATCCACTGTCTAGGACATATATCCCCATATAAATAAAATTTTAGAAAAACAATGTGTAAATAGAAGTTATTCCCAGAAAATATAGCAAAAAATTATATGCTTGCTATCCTACAATATATAATTGTGCAAAACACTTAATTACATCATCCATAAGAATGTAAATATAACAAAACAATCTTATGGAAGTATTTTCATATGATCAATATTAAAATGCACATTATTTTGATCATAGCATGCTATTCTGTTATGTGTACAGTAACATCTACGAGCTCTTTTCTTGCTGCTGGTAGTGAAAATTGTACATCTCATTCAGAAAGACACTTCTGAAATATAAGTGTTCCCTCTTCTGGTCATTGTTTTTATCTTATTAATATTTCAAATAAAGGAAAACATAAAGCTATTCATTATAGCATTATTTATAACGATGAGAAATGAAATCAATTTGAATGTTAACTCTTGTACTAGATAGAATAGTATGCAGTCATTGCAATTTTAATTATGCAAACTATAAAACAGCATGGGAAGTAATTGTTATGATCTTAAGTGAAACAAGCATAATACAACATTGTATGCATATTATCTACTCAACTACATTTTCAAAGAGTTATGTAGTAGAGAAAAAAGACAGAAAACACTGCTTAAGGATAACAGCAAGTGCTTATACAGCTCACACTGTGCTGGGCAGTATTATAAAATCTTTATGTATATTAGCTCATTGAATACTCACAACTCCATGACTTCCACTTTGTCAATTAGAAATTTGTGCTACAGAGAGGTTAAGTAATTTTCCCAAAGACACACAGCTATTGAGTGCAATTGCCAGTGTTTGAACACAGGCAATCTCTTAACTGTTATCCTCTATTGCCTCAGTGTGCTGTACTCTCTGAAAGACACAAGTGGATATTGTTGTGTTAGGCTGTAATTGTGTTAATAGTACCAGTGACTTTTATTTGCAATCTTTCTGTAAGATTCTTAGTTAAACATGCACTTTATAAATGTTTTCATTGGAGGTACTTAAAGTCTTCAGGGGAAGGAATGGACAGTGTGAAGGAGAATGAAGGAACTGCCCACAGGCCCCAAGGCTGAAGGATCCACCAGTGCTTCTGGCCTGACCTGCAGGAAAGCCAGTGTGTGCGCTGCCTGAGTTTTGGGGGGCTAGGAGGGTGCGGGGGGCAGCGGGGGACAGGAAGGGCTCTCCTGGTTTTTGATTAGGTCTCCCTCTGAAGTCAGTTAGACTCAATACCACGTATATCCTGTGAGTTGTGATGCAGCTGAGTTAAATGTTTGGTCCTCTCAGCTTCACCTACATCGTGACACAACAGGTTGCGAGAACCCTGATTCACAGGTCCCAGTGCATGGTCATTATTTTGTATCACGTAGAAAAATAGAAAGACTATCTGAAGTGGTTCTTTTTTTCTCAATGAGCTCAATAAAAAACATATTGCCCGAGGTCCATTTGCAACAGATATACCAGTTTTATGTGAGGCTATAGGCTAAATTACGTATTCAAGTCCATCGGAACAGTGTTGACTAGGCCGTTTTGTGAAGAGACAAAAGCAGAACAGCTGCTGCCATGTTCCCAACCTCCAGGAGTAGTCACTTCTCCACCTCAAACCAGGACGAGTAGGAGGTTCAGAATCAAATCTCATCTCCCTTCCCCCCACGGTTTTTTGGTTTTGTGAGGAACCTTATCATCAAAGACAATGGCCGACAAGACAGACCCTCGCTCCATAAACTCCTGTGTATTCAGTGGGAATCTCAATACTCTTGTAGTCAAGAGATCTCTGATGTGGAGGCAGTCTTCTCAAAATATGGCAAAATTGTGGGTTGCTCTGTCCATAATGGCTTTGCCTTCGTTCAGTACGTGAAGGAGAGAATTCCCGAGCTGCTGCGACAGGAGAGGATGGCAGAAGGATTGCTGGCCAGGTTTCAGGTATTAATCTGGCTGCAGAGCCAAGAGTGGACGGAGGAAAAGCAGGTGTGAAACAATCGGCAGCGGAGTTGTACAGCTCCTCTTTTGACTTGGACTATGACTTGCAACGGGATTGTTCTGACAGTGCAGGTACCCTGCACGTGTCCTCCTCCCCCGACTGCTCGGGCTGTAGTGCCCTCCAAACCCAGCGCGTTTCAGGAAACACCTCAGGGAGGCGCAAAAGTGGCTTCAATTCTAAGAGTGGACAGCGAGACTGTTCTTCCAAGTCTAGAAAGTTGAAAGGAGAGGACCTTCAGACCATCAAGAAGGAATTGGCCCAGATAAAATGCAAAGTGCATTCTCTACTCAGAAACCTGGAAAAAATTGAAAAGGAACAGAGCACACAAGGAGAGATGAAGAATAACTCAGAAGAGGAGCAGAGCAGCAGCTCCCAAAAGAAAGATGAAACGGGTGTGAGGATGGAATCTGACTGGGGTGCAGCTGACTCTGCTGAGGAGCGGGACCTACTGGGTGATGATGATAATGAAGATGAGGGGACGACCAGCTGGAGTTGGTCGACAATGATGAAAAAGAGGCTGAGGAAGGAGAGGATGACAGAGACAGAGCCAATGGTGAGGGTGACCCTTAAACACACAGTGGGGTTTCGAAATCTTGTCTCATTTCTTTACCCGGGTGCTTGTCTAAGATCAAACTTTTCACCAGATCCTCTCCCGTAGTATCTTCAGCACATGCTCACTGCTCTCCCCATCCTGTCCTTCCCGTGTGATTCATTCATATTGCCCTGCACCTACCGTGTTTCCCCGAAAATAAGACCTAGCCGGACAATCAGCTGTAATGCGTCTTTTGGAGCAAAAATTAGTATAAAACCTGGTCTTATTTTACTATAATATAAGACCAGATATATAATATAATATAATATAATATAATATAATATAATATAATATAATATAATATAATATAATATAATATAATATAATATAATAATATAATATATACCGGTTAATATAATACCGGTTAATATAATATAATATAATACCGGGTTGTATATTAATTTTTGTTCCAATTAGATCTGATTGTCCAGCTAGGTCATATTTTCGGGGAAACACGGTAGTTCCATCTTCACTTTCGTTGACACTCCTAGTAGTTATGTCAAGTCTTACCCTGTAATTTTTGCTTTCAATTTTGATACCTCTTTATGACTTACCAATAAAAAGGATGTAGCATTTTTAATAAACTGTCTCCAGAATAATCTGTTGTTGTGCAGGGAGTACAGTTCTTTCCATTCATACATGAGCTCAATAGTTAGTTGCTTCCCTAACTGCAAAGGTAATCCATTAGTTGAGTAGCACCTGACAATAGCTTTGAGTTAGAGGTATGTGTGTTTTACCCCACGTAGAATGTGGGGTATATGTCACAATGTATTTTTGTGAATGATAGTTGGCATGTCAAATGCATCCTCTAGGAAAATAATTAGTATAATAGTCTTAAGGTTTGTTTTCTAAAGTTATTTTTGTGGGTTATTTTTGTGAACAGCCTGATGTTTGGGACCTTTGTTCTCAAAATAAACATGGCTTTATTAAACCAGGAATTTGAAGAAAGAAAAAAAAACAATATTGACTAAAATTGTGTGATTTATTGCCAGTTATTGAAAAAGATGAGGCAATTTGCTATCAGTGCTTTAGGCTGCAACTGGGGGGGAATCAAGATTATAAAAATTGCACATATATTTTAAAGTACCACTAGAAAAAGAAAAAACAGTGACTCTTTTACTTTGTCATCTAAATGTAAAGCACGTTTTTTTCTGCTTTTTTTTTTTTTTTTTTTTTTTTGGTCAGGAAAGCCGGCAATTCCTGTAATAAAAGATACCCTGGAGGATATGTAAGAATAAGCTTAGAAACACGTGAATAGAAGAAATCATAAAGAATTACTTGGAGTGATAGTTTTTGATCATGAGGATTAGGTTTGACGGGAAAAATATATCCTTTGGGAAATCCTATTAATTCTTAAAAGTAAATTCCGCTATACAATTTCCCTGTACAATTTTTGCAGTGTGTCTGGTGCTGAAAACCTATTTTTATTGAATTTGGGAACAGAAGTTTCTAATGCCCTGAAATCTGCCCTACAGGAAATATGACTGCAAGATTCTAAACATTTAGACAAAACTAAAACAAACCCCACCAAAACATCAAAAATCTGAAAATTCATAAACATTGAGTGGATAAAGCATTTGGGTTTGCAGACATTTTACTTTGGATTTATCCACTTACTGAATTTCAAATAGAGACTTGCTGAAATCAAGAAGAAGCTGGTATGGCTAGATATTTCAAATGCTAAGTAGTTTATATAACCTATCTTGAAAAGATTATTTTCTTCGTGAATAATTTAATTCCCTCCTTCTGTCCCACCCCAATTGTCTTTAGAGTTTAGCCTCTTATTGCAAAATGCAGGCTAAAATTGTCTCTAAATAAAAAGTGTCTGGTTTCTGATGCACACTGATTCACTCTGAAAATGGGCTATTTCTTTTCTCTTATTAAGTGTATTGATCTCCTTTGAAGCATTTTTTCGGTAATCATTAGTCTCCACTATCTGTTTGATATCCTAGAGTTCTGTTATTATAGATACAAAACCAAAATGTCCAAGTTCATAAAGAGCCTCTAATGCCTCAGTAATTTGATTTTATAAATGAGATTTCAGCTTTGCATTTTTTTCTGGCCATTTCATAGAAAACCTCAAGATTCCTGAAAAGGAAAATAGACTGTTTCTGTAAGTGTGTTCCTGGTGGTCTTTGTTCAGTATGCCTTGGAAATCCCCAAAATGATGTGCCAACACACTATAATTGGAGGAGGTGTTTTAAGGCTCTGATTCAATAGATTATCCTATGAATGAAGAATATTGGTTAAGTTTTGAATTTCAGAAAGCTTAATCTCCATAACTCATTTCAAAATCTTTCTAAACTATATCCAGTTTCAGTGGCATAACGATAATAGAATAAAGATGTCAAGATACAGAAATGAAAAGTATAGATAAGTCCCAAACTCAGGCCCACAGTAGCCAGGCAGGTAATACAAAGGAGTGAATCCAGCCAGATGTTGGATGAGTCGGGGAGGGAGGCTCTAATGCATGTGAAGAACTAGAGAATTCATGTCCCACCTAATGGCTCAAAGAAACCCATCCACTGACTAAATATGGCTCCTGAGGTACAACAGTCAGAGACCTCCAGTGCAGCTAATCCAATTGAATGTGTCCTTTGCCCATTGTGAGATGTCTTTTGACCATTACTTTTCAAATAAAACCTTGAACACTGTGAGATGCCATTTCATACCACTAAGCTGGCTATAATTTTAAAAAAAAATCACGGGGAGGCAGACAAATTGGAACCTTCATACATTGCTCGTAGGAATGTAAAACGATGCAGCTGCTTTGGACAACAGTTTGGCAGTTCCTCGAGAAGTCAAACATACGACCCAGCAATTTCACTCCTGAGTTTATAACCAACAGATTAGAAAACATACTCGTATATCCATACAAAATCTTGTACACTAATGTTCATGGCAGCATGATTCGTAGATAAAATGTAGGAACAACCCAAATGTCCACCAAATGATGAATGGATAAACAAAATGTGATATTTCAGACAATGAAATATTATTCAGTCACAAAAGAGGAATGAAGTACTGGTACATGTTACAACATGGAGAAACCTGGAAAACATTGCACTAATACAGATAAACCACGTATTGTATGATTCCATTTGTATGAAATGTCCACGATAGGCAAATCCATAGATACAAAGTAGATCAGTGGTTGTCAGGGGCTGGGGAAAGGGAGGAGTGGGAAATTATTGCTAATGAGTACAGGCTTTGGCGGGGGAGGTAAGAAAATATTCTAGAATTAGTGGTGATGGTTGCAACTCTATGACTGTACTAAACACCGAGGAATTGTATACTTTAAAAGAGTGAATTTTATGGTATTTAAATTACATTTCAATAAAAATAAGCCTTGATAGGAACTTATTACTGGTTTTATTTTCTCTTAAAAGTTTCATGCTGACAAATATAGAATCTCTCTCCTAATACCTAGTACTCATCTCTTGAGTTTCCTGTTCTTAATCTTTTCATATACGTGGCCCCTTGTGCATCTCTTTTTGGAAACTTCAAAATGCTGTTCCATTATCTGGGAGTCACTCCAGTTGGAGGTGATTAGGAAAAGAAGAATTTGAGAGCTGGGAATAGAAATAAGAAGTAAGACAAAAGTTATGGCAGGAGTTGAAACTTTTATATAGTAAGGTCTTGGAAAAAATCAAGGCAGCTGTGGGCAAGTAAACCTGGGCAGGATCCACACTTCTGCATCTGTAGGAAGGCAGGTGATGAGCTGTGTAAGCCAGAGACTGTGCCTTGAAGCTGCCACCTGGGGCCTGGGTAGGACGTAAGAAACCTCTGCAAGTTAACAGCTCAGACGGAGAAAAACTCAAAAGCATCTTGGGTTGAAGGGACAGTCAGAGAAGAACAACTATGCCTCTCAGTGGGAAGCCCACTAGTGACAACACAAAATAACTTTACAGGCATTTTTATGAGACTTCAAGGAAGAATCCAAATGTGTCAAGGCAGTCAAGAGTTGATAAATCAAAATTGGTTATATTGTACTCACTAGCATTAATTTACAATCTGTAGCACGCCATTGATACGATCTTGAAATCATAAGGCTTAAATTTATTGTCTTCAATATTTATAATGCCTTTAATCTCCATCCCCCATCTCAATTTTTTCTGCAAGGTCTAAAATTCCTCAACTGAAGATTTTCTTATGGAGGGCTTCTCATTTGTGGTTGGGGAGCGATCTGCCTTTGGTTGACAGAGGTTCTGAATAGCTGGGTACAACAAGGTTTTACAAGAGCAGGTTCAGTGGTTTTAATTTTCATTTAAGCTACAGATATTCACTATGATGCATAGACTGTGCCACCAAAAACAGAACAAAAACTAGACCTATTTATGAAGAAACTGACCTTTCCTAAAGTTCCAACATAAAGTAGTAGAGTAATTGTCATGAATTATGATAAATATATATAATGGGTTATTACGCAGCAAGTTTTAAAGTGATGTTTACAAAGGCTTTAAAAGCATAAGGAAATCTACACACGTTATTATCATGTTAAGCCAGAAAAATAGATTGCCAAGTTTTATATGCGATGCTAAACTTACATAAGAAAAAGTTGAAAATAAAGACTAGAATTTAATGTTAAAGTTTTAACAGTGATTAGAGAGTAGGATTACTAATGAATAGTATGTTCCCTTTTATATTTTTCTAAATTTTCCAAGTTTTCTCATGTATTATACTTTGTTAACTCAGAAAAAAAACCCGAAACATTTGATAAAATAAAGTTCAAAAAACATCTAAAATCTGGGTCAGGGAATGCTGAATTTCTCAGATTCCATAGGCATAGTTGTAGAGCATCTACAAGAAAGCTAAAGACAGCAGGTTCTCTATTCAGGATGTAGAATGGCCTTTATGGTATCGTTTATGTCATAAATGTTGCAGTATTGCAAGAAGACTGTCCCTTTTTCCCCTCACTTATGGTCAGATTGAACATGTATGTATGTGGTTAAACAAGTTGCTTAGCTCTTAAATAATCAAGTAATTTATTTTTCATAAGTAGGCAACTATTGGCTAGTTTTTTTTATTTGATTCGATTACATTTTACGCTGGATATTTAGACACATAAGCCATAACTTAAAGGTGGGATTTCCCTGAATGTCAGTTGAACTCTCCACCTGCATTTTACAGCTGAGAAAACTGAGGCCCAAGAAAGTTCGTCATTTGTCTCTAGGATGGAAATCTGATTAGTAAAAGAAGGACTAGACTCCAGCAGTCCTGATTTGGCAGCTGACAGGATCTATAGAGCAAAAGATAACAGATAAAAAAGTGATTAACATAATTTAAAAGTTTGTCTATTCAATAAAGACTGCTTGAAATAACTCACCATTTCCTGGTAATTGAAACAAATGTCTACAAAAAAGGCATGTATTCCTGCTCAGAGGAAAAGCTGGGGAGTAAAAGACTCAGCTTTTGTGTAGGAGATAAAAATCATCCCAAGCATCCATGATTCAGATTCAAACTGCCCCCAGTAGATTGGGTTTTGTGGTCCAAGGTCTTTTATTGTGTAAGATTGGTTCACGATGACCTGGGCAAACAAAGTGCACCTTGGTGTCCATAATGAGCAGCGTAATGACCTGGGATCTTAGAAAAGCAAACCCCCGGCCCCACCCCAGACCTACTGCATCGGAAATTTTAGAGATGCGGGTCCAGCACAGTGTCTCGTAAGAAGCCCTGTGGATGATCCTTGTGTACCCTAAGTGTGAGAGCTACCTCCGTGTGAATTATTTCCTTTAAGAAATGTTTTCGGTGACATAGGCCAGAGCTCTTAAAAGATCACTAAGACAGAGTGAACCTAGTAGTCTAGTTCTTGCAGATTCAGATAAAATACAAAATGTCCAGTTTAACTGGAATTTCAGTTAAAGAAAGATTTTCTTTTACTATAAGTATATTCCATATAATACTTGGGACATTATAGGTGTATATATACTCGTGTGTGTATGTGTGTGTGTGTGTGTGTGTGTGTGTGTGTGTATACATATATACATATACATGTATATGTTATTTATCTGAAATTCCAACTTAACTGGGAGTCCTGTACTTTTATTTGCTAAATATAGCAACACTATCAGCAGCCTGTTCTTCTACAGGTGGACTCTGAGAGGTAGGAGAAGCTGTCAGTTTGGTGGGACTGGGTAGCCTCTTATTTTGATTCTGTAGCAGGCGAAGCTGGGAAGAAAGCACTATGCAATTCATGCCTCTGGCTTTTATAAGCACTTGGCTGCATGCTGTGATTTGAGAAAACAGTAATTACTACACTTAACATCACTTGTTTATTTTGTATCACAGAAAAAGATAATGCCTTTTCCCCCTTTTTAACCTAATAGCCTATTAGGAAAGCACGAGGTGTCCTCCCCATTAGTCCCTCCAGGGAATTCTGGAAAATTGGGCAAAGTGAGACAAAATAAGATGGAGGTCGGGGAGGATGATTTGTAAAAGAGCAGAATGGCAGCCAGCATGTCTTGAATGACAGAGGGCTAAGTTTTGGCTCCAGCAGTGTGGTGTGTGTGTGTGTGTGTGTGTGTGTGTGTGTGTGTGCACACATTGGTGCAAGCATGGGGGGATCCATGAAAGAGTAGAACGCTAATACTTATTAAGTTCCTGCTGGTGTCAGGCATTGTGCATGAGTCTTTACATAAATTACATTTCATCTTGATGTTGTTACAGAAACATTCTTTGAGAAAGGAATGTTGGCAACAAGAGAGTCAGCTGGATGTCAGTGTTCCCTCCCCCCGTCTCCTGCTGCTTCTTCATGAAGCCGTTGTGTCTGTCTTGCCCACTTAGGTAAAATAACGCACCTGCCTGTATTTATTGCCCATGCCCTTCCTTCAAAAGACAACATGAATAGCTTTTAAAAAGAGAAAATCTGTCCTTAACTGTAAAGAGTTTAGAATTAAATTCTGAGGTTGCCCTGAGCCAGAATCTTCTAACAACCAGCTACTGAAGCCTTGAAGGAGTCTGTGAAATGCAATAGGAGTCAAGAGAGACTCGGCTGAATGTGGCTTATGCATTTCATCATCCTGTTGAGTACCCTGACCCACAGACACTAATTTTAAGTCCCTGGGAAATTATGGCCACCGTATTTCTTATTAACTAGTTTACATAAATACGTGTTTCTTTGTCAGTCATAGAAATAGTTTATATTTTGAAGGGATGCTAAGGATTAATGAGAAAGACATAAACAGCCAAATGCCAATCCCATCCCCTACCTCTGAAATGCACGATGATTTACGATGTGAGAGTGATTCATGTATGGGTCAGCACCAAGACCAAATGGCCTCTTCCACCCTCCAGGCCCCATCTCAGGGCAGGAGTTAGCAACATGGGAAAGGGCTTGCAGTCAGATTTCTGGCAGTGCCCAACAGTGAGTAATACATTTTTGTGGAATGACAAGTGAACAAATGGCCATGTGGTGGTCTCAGGGGCAGTGGCTGAACAGAAAGGGGAGAGAGGGACAAGGGACCTCGCTGGTCAGCACTGCTTTGTTGATTTAAGGAAGCGCAGGTCAGGACTCTTCCACCATTTGTAACTTTCCATAAAATTTAACCAATATATTGTTATCTGTCTTCAAAGCAGCCTCCCAAGCAATTAGTTTAGCTGCAATTTGGTGATCACTGACACAGCGCCCACAGTTTTCCACTAGCCATTAACCAAGCAGCTGTGTAGGGGGATTTTCTTTTTCCTAAAGTGATTCAAATGTAGGAATCACTTTTGTGGGCACTCAGATTGTTCTTGTTATTTCCCCTTCCCTATCAAAGGTGCTTCATATATTACTATTATTATTATTATTATTACCATTATTTCTAACTGAAAGACAAAAGATTGCTTAACATAATGATTTTAACTGGGTCTAGGTAGAATTCAATTTAATCTGGAAAAAACAGTGTGAGAAGTAAGAACAATCGAAAGTTTCCAGGAAGCTCATAAAATATAAACTATTTTTTAACTTGTTGCATGCTATTTCTACTAAACAGATACATTGGTATTTAGAGTTAGAGGTAAAATGTGTGATAAAGTTGATAATATTTTTAAAATACATATTCTTGTCTTCTATATCAATGACAGTCTTGATGTACTTGTGTGTGCTTGGCTGTATATGGATTTATATATGTAAATAATTTCCAGTAAATATATACACAACCATATATGTTTATATGTTATATATGCATGTAAGCATATACATACATACATATATGTTTGTAATGTTCTTGCACCTTGTAGTTGCTCAATAAATAGTAACCATTATTATTACTGAGTACAGCAAAACCCCATCGTTATCTGGTAAGTGGAGTCAAAAAATACAAATGTGGGGTCACTTTGTTATGCAGTGAATCTTAAAAAGCAGGTTTTTCAACTGGTCTACAATGTTCCCCAAAAGCCCACACAATTAAATAAAAAGAGTTTAACTTCTATTGTACCTACAGAGCATACTGTAAACTAAGATAGTTCCAAAACAGCACCACTTCCTCCTGCATTTAAAAATTGGGGTGGTGGAGGCCCCAGAGCCAATCACTAACCACATTAAATGCTAGCAGGCGTAATCATAGGGGTTTATTTTATATTGTATTCTGATAAGTTGAAGATTATGATTCATGCATATTATATGTCACCAGAGCATTCGAATAACTGGTTGCCTCATTTCTTAAACATGTAATACAAATGAAAGATTTATTATGATTTTATTAAAAGTATATTCTAATTTTCACCCTTAGGCTATATCAACATGGCCTCATTAAAACTGGATGCAAAGTGAAAATTCAGTTAAAGAGGCAGTTGGTGTTGTTAGACCTACTGTGGCATAGACGGTGACGGCCAGGGTTCAGTTTCTCGTGCTAGCCGGAGTCTTCCAAATGCAGACAAAAACCCCAGTAGCATAAACGGCAACGACCAAGTGATGCCAGGAAGTTTTTCTAACTCAGAATCGGAACTGAGTGGGTACGTCATCATACATGTATGGTGTGAAGGGACCTCTCTGTTTTTTGTCGATATACCCAAACAATAGTTCTGTTTTAAATAGAGGCATTTATCTTCTTTGAAAAATCAGATGAGACGCTCTTATTAAATATTGCTCATGTTGCAAATTCTGTGGGGGGAAAAAAAACCCTACATAAACAGTTGCTAGGGTGATTAAAATCACATATTATATACAAATTAAAACTATTGACCATTTAGGAAAACAATTACAAAGCTCTACAATGTATTGGAACAGAATTCCATCAGTGTTTTCTGCCTGAGCCAAAGCAAAATGACTCTTTTGATTCCTACAGCTCATTAATTTCCAAGCTGGGTTATTAAGGATGATAACATTTAGTTTTTCCGTGTGTTGGGTTCTCCTCTCCCTTTTGGTTTTTAAAGACTAAGTGTACGTTTTACATCTAGGTTGTGGATAGTAATTTCACAGCGCTGTCTGTCTTCAGTACTTTGTATATTTGACCTTGAAGAACAAGCTCCAGCATTCCCTCTCGGACAAACAGAGACGAATCCTCAAAATCAACCTTTGGTTCCAATGAAATTTTAAGAAATACTTTCTCCCCTACTCCCTCACACTTTATGGGTAACTGAGCTTTCTCCCCATTATCTCAGAACGGCATTGTAGAGCCTGAGAGGCAGGGAGGTGATGAGCAAGTCTGAGGAGCCAGCCATCCGGGTGCAGATCCCCAGTCACGCACTTACTCCTCTGCGTGACTTTGAATAATTACTTCATCACTGAGGGTCAGTTTCCTCATCTGTAAAATAAGAGTAACAGACATAGTACCAGGCACCTAGTAAGCACTTAATAAATATTAGTGTGTGGGGAGCCGGCCCTGTGGCTCAGGCAGTTAGAGCTCCATGCTCCTAACTCCGAAGGCTGCCGGTTCGATTCCCACATGGGCCAGTGGGCTCTCAACCACAAGGTTGCCGGTTCAACTCCTCGAGTCCCGCAAAGGATGGTGGGCTCTGCCCCCTGCAACTAAGATTGAACACGGCACCTTGAGCTGAGCTGCCGCTGAGTTCGCTGAGTTCCCGGATGGCTCAGTTGGTTGGAATGCGTCCTCTCAACCACAAGGTTGCCGGTTCGACTCCTCAAGTCCCACAAAGGATGGTGGGCTCTGCCCCCTGCAACTAAGATTGGACCTGGAGCTGAGCTGCACCCTCCATAACTAAGATTGAAAGGACAACAACTTGACTTGGAAAAAAGGCCTGGAAGTACACACAGTTCCCCCAATAAAGTCCTGTTCCCCTTCCCCAATAAAATCTTTAAATAATAATAATAATAATAGTAGTAGTAGTAGTGTGTGTGGAAGGGAATATTCCAAAAATCTCTGAGGAGCTACATTTTGGTGGAGTAGAAAGAGGGGTGCTTTGGAACATAAAGTGATTGATTGTGACATTTTGGGCCTATAACTAAACATCTCTCTGGGCACTCACTTTCTTCTAGGTAAAATGGGAAATATAATTACCTTATGCACTTGTTATAAGGAGAAAATAAAGTAATGTACTATGGGCTGCATTGCTGAGAGAGCATGGATTTTGGCATCCAACAGAGGGTTTGAATCTCAGCTCTTCCATTTACTAGCTCTGTGATCTTGAGAAAGTTACTCTCTTTCTGTCTCTTTAGTTGATAAACAGGCACCGTAACACCACCAGTAGACTTACCATGTGGATTTAGAGTTAACATCTATAAAGTTTCCAATGCCTAGTAGGGACTTGACAAATGGCAGATGAATTGTTTTGTGAAATATTCTGTAATCTATGTAGCACTATGAGCTGCCAACCTTGGCATTACTATTTTCTGGAAGATGGGCCAGTAAGCTCTTGCTACAACCGCCATCTGCAGCCTGCAGAAACCTTCACCAGTTACTACTTCCCAGGAATTCCAGGTGTGTGTACCATGAAGTTTGGAACTTCAAGTTCTCATGATTTCAAAGTCTCAGACACACAATGTCAAAAGAAGGCATTGCTTTAAGGAAAATGGCCGCATCAGGGATCTGCTTTCTGCAATGAGTATCAGCAATCCAGACTGAACATACAAGGAATGAACTCACACAGAAGACTCAGGGGAGGCAGTCCAGAGCTGGCTCAGCCACTCCAAAGCACCATCGGAGACATGGGCTCCTTCTGTCTACCTAGTACTTCTTCCTCAGTGTGTAGCTTTATTCTTCATGGTTCCTGTGCAGACACATTCCAGGAAAGAAGAGGGGGGTGGTGGGACAGCAACTTCCACTTGTGTGTCAGAGACCAGAGATCGGTCACTTAGCCACCCCTAGCTGCAAGGGAGTCTGAAGGGATTATTTAATTGAACATATTATTGTTCCAAATGAAATTGGGATTCTAGTAGTAAGGAAGAAGGGGAGCTGACACTGTCTGCCACGGTGGTCTGGGCTCCTGAATGGTGTGCCCGTGAGAATGAGCTGGTGGTATCTCGAGCAAAGCAGAGGTCTGTGCAGGTTGTTTCAGAAGATGACTTTGCACTGAAAATTCAAGTAATTCTGAGATGCAGACTATCTTCCTTGTGTGTGTGTGTGTGTGTACAGTAAGAACAGATAACATGAGATCTACCCTCTTAAATTTTTAAGTGAACAGTACAGTATTGTTACATGTGGAGTAAGGTACTGTTTGCTTTCCTTGCTTTCCTTACAGGAAAAGGGAATGTGAGTCTATAGTTGAGAGAAGCAGTTCATAACTATAGTTACTGGTGAGGTTTGGTTGGTTTGGTTTGGTATAATCACTTTTGTTTTTCTGAGGTGTGCAGCTGCCTCAGGTGTCCAGGCTGACACACTTCTCTCAGCAGCTCTTTCCTCGGGTCCATGGCCAGAGGTCTGTCTCCCCAGAGACATTCCCCACACCAGCCTGGCCCCATTCTAAGGCTCTATATTGCAGTTCATGGACATCCTGCTGAGCAGAGTACAGCAGGCCGTGCAACAAGCAGCAGCCCTGCATTTCGGGGTTGCAGCTGCTTTCTTCAATGTGAAGAGGGGAGCGTTTGACTACAGTACAAATTCTATTCAAATAAGTTTGGCCTAACTTGACACAGGCCATAGGTGTTGCTATGAATTCTCGGCCTGAGAAGGAAAGATAAATCAAATACATAAAACCAAGACTGGCGCCGTAAATACAGAAAATAAATGTTACCATCCATAACAGGTCTGAGTGATATAAGCCCATGTAAGAAAAGTGTCTATTGTTGTTTGCTTGAGGGAATCTCAAAACGGAGATGGAGTCACCTTCTTGATACAAAAGTGGCCCTCAACACAAGGGAAAATAAAAAGTGTGCTCTACTGGCCTTGACCCAGTGGCTTAAGTTTTTACATTACTTAGTCTTTTAAGGTCCCTGCTATATTATGGGTGTTATATAGAGTCAGTGACCTATTGGTTAGACTTTATCTTCCATAACACTTGACCTTAAATAAATTTATCTAATTAACTCTAGCAAATTCCACTAAGTTGAAATTTTCCTAGCAGTGGAAATTGGGCTTTCTTCCTGTATCCGAGGACCTGGCATGATGCGGGAAGCTGAGCACAGAGCAGGCGTCAATGAATGTTGGCTCAAGTTAAGGGAGAGGATTGGATGTGGGAATGAAGGAGGGGAGGGTCTGAGCAGGGCAGAGATGACAAGGCTCTCTAGGGGCAAGCACTGGCAGCTCTGAGGAAATGAGATGGCTGCGGAGAAAGGGCACAGAAAGAAGCCTGGAGCAGCCCCATAGAAAATAGGCATCCTACTGCGTGCTTTTGGCAAGCGTCAGGTTCCCTGTGATACCATCAAAGTGGAGAGCAGGAACCAAGTGTGCGATGCCACAGGAAAATAAAATCACCATGAGGAGGATAAATGTTTGTCACCAGGTCCAGTCCTGGCATCTGCTTTGGATTTATTTTTAAATAAAGTAGGTCTTATTGAGGTAATTAGCCTAGCTATGAGAGTTTTGTCATAGATTCTGGAGTTCCCAAGGTAATAGAGCACATGTTGAATAAAAAGATAATTCTAAGCCTCCATGTTTCCCTAGGGCCCTTTTTCAGTACATGCTTCTTGCCCAAATTCATAAGTGTTGAGTTAATGTAATGTTTTAATTGCCCTTGCTCCTCTGTATGCAGTGATAAAATGCAAGCCATAACACTGATTAATTTTACATGTTGTATACATGATACAAAGTCTTTTCCATCTTTTATTTTAATCATGCAATACTTTTAGAGTATTTTCTTTTTAAATTTTGTCTAATAATGAAGTGTTGATACTCATGAATAACAAAATGTTTGCCTTACCATTTCCTTCTTCCCATGTCCACTCCCTCTGTCTCTATGAACTAGTATTCCTATGAAATTAGACCTCTGAATCGGAAACATTTATTTATTTGAGGAGATTTGTAATATAAATTTGATATAAAGGGCCAACACCTTGTGCTAATTCATTGCATTGCACGTACACACACACACACTCATATATATATATACAATTACTGAATTTATCCAGTCAGAACTTGTGATGAGAAGATAATTAACCATCTTCCTCATTAGAATGGAAATGCCTGTTCTGGGTTCTCTGAAAAAATTATTGACAAGAGCACAAATAATTGGCTAAGCTTTGGGGGAAAGCAATGTGGTGGCACATCTCGACCTTTTAAGTGTGTATGCTCAATGACCAGCATCCGTGCCCAGGAATCAGTCCTATGTGCACACATGTGCAATGAATGCTCAGCACTGCCGTATGGCTTATAGCAGCCAAAAGTTAGTGGAAAAACTAAAAGTTTATCATGAGTGAAGTGAGCAAGTAAAGTACAAGACAGCCACACTGTAGATTATTCTATACCCACTGAAAAACATGATCAGTGTGTACAAGGATAGTAGAAAGACTGCCAACACATGTTAATGAACAAAGTGGTGGTAGAAGAATGCACGTGGTGTGGTCTCCTTTATATGAAAAATCTGTATATTTCTATATGTTTATATACATTTGTAATTTTGTAGAAAGGAGATTGGAAGGATGCACACCAGATGTCAACTCTGGTTACTTCTGGGAACTGGAAGGGTTGAGTATGAAGAGGACCTTCAGCATTTTGCTAAGCTAATCTTTATAATTTGAATCTTTTACAATGAGAATGCTTTCATGTATTTCGGGGTAATTTTTTAAAACATCTTGGATCTTACCTGCTTCAGGTTTAAAAATAAAACAATTTTTACTTTCAAATAATAACCAACATCTGTGAGTACCATGAGTTGATATACAAGGAAGAAATATCAAGAAGACAAAACAGAAGTAAGGGTAATTAAATGAGTTGTTATAGCTAGATGTGTTACCAGACAGCACGCATGTATGCACGCACACACGCACACAAACACACGCACGCACACACGCAAACACACGCACACATGCACACACGCACACTTACGCACTTTGTTCAACTTCATTCAGTCATTTACCCAACTGACATTTATGATGTGCTTACAACTTGTCAGTGCTAAAGTAAATATGCAAGTGTATACACATAAAAATATAAACACTGGGGAAATAATGAACCTAAGATTGAATTGATGTTCTATTAAAGTCTACCAACGTTGTGGGTGTACGAGGGGAGTCTTCATGGATAGGGAGGAAATGAATTCTGTCTACGATTGATACTGCAGTCGCCAAAGGAGGAAGGTTTGGGTGTTGCAGGGGGAGTGAGAGAACTCAGTCTTTAGGTTTTAATCTGTAAGATAACTGCAGAATGACCAGTTATACAGAGAGATACTGGGAAGGAGAGTTGATTCAGTAGGTTGGTGTGACCCTACACCAAGAAGAAGTGTAGAATCTGATTTTTAAGTTACTTCTCAACTTTACCAAGTAGGATTCTGAATTTCAATTTCAAGGGAGTTATTCAGTAGTAAGTCCCATTTAACTTATACGTTTATAAACTTATTAAAATTAGTAGTAATTTGGAAGTAGACATTTTGCAAGTTCTGGCAGGCAGAAGGAAAGCAGTGTCAGGGCTGAGCCCCAGGCACTACCCGTTCAAGAGAGTCAGATGTACCAAGATGATCCGGGGCTTAACTCCTTCCACATTTCAAGTTTGTACCACTCTTTATAAGGAGAAAGGACTTACAGAAATGTTCTATTAAATGCTTTTCACACCCACGTTATGAGTGAACAGCTAGCTTATATTGAGGCCCTACCATGTGCCTACGCCATACCAGCTGCATACATAGACTCTCTCACTTATCTTCAAAATCGTCCTACAAGTATGTATAATTACCATGTTACGATGGAGGAAATGAGCGCAGAGGGGTTAGACAAACTGCCAGTGACATCATATAGCAGAATTAAGATGCCAAACAATGTTTGTCTCTTTTTGAAGCCAGCGTACTATCTTCTAAAAGAAGATAAAGAAAAGCAAAATGAAGACCAAGAAGATGGGAAGGGAGGGAGAGAGAGAAAGAACAGGAGGGGAGGGGAGGGGAGAGTAGAGGAGAAACTATTATTGATTACATTGCTTTACACATTTAAAATTGAGGACTGGAGAAGTTAGTTGAGTTTGCAAAGGTCTCAACTAGCAAGTGGTAAAACCCAGAACAAAGCTCACGTCCTAAAAGTACTCTTCCCACATCGCCACTGCTGGCTCTCTAATGTCAGGAAATAATGAAAAACCTGACAATGATAAACCTGACAATTCATTATGTACTCGTTTTACATCTGTTTATTTTCTCTAAACCAATACTGGATGAATAGAAAACTGATGCAAAATATTTTTTTTTTATCTCTCCCTAATAGAAATAGTTTTTCTCAATCAAGATATAGTGCAAAAGTGAACAAACTATGTATTATACATTCAAATTACACAGAGCAATAAATAGTTCTCAAAGGAAATAAGCAATGATTTTCAAAAATTCAATTGACATCCCAAATTAGATCTACATAAGATCAGCCAATTAACTCTGCCAACAACTCTTTGTATTTTGCTGTTCTCACTTGCATTCTAAAATTTTGTTTATACAATTACTTCAGCATCATAGGGGAAGTAAACTCATTTCTGTCTTTTAGGGAATAATTGTCTTGTTCAAAGGGCAGCAATTCTAGCCATGAATATGAAAAAGATGCAAAAGAAGAATAACCATTAATTCCTTGTACTATGAGAGAAAATTGCTTCAGGTTGCAAAAGAAAGAAAAGGTTAGGAAGATTAAGTAAAAATAATCTAATCATTTTACTCAGATAAATGTCAGAGGAAAAGGAAATAGAATTGGCCTCTGGTTTCTCCTTCCTAAAGCAATAACCCACAGAGCTGGGTGGAGGAAGAGTCAGCAGTGTGATAGATTCTTTATGTGTAAATTCAAGAATGTCCATCATTTAACATTGGGGAAAAGGAACGATGTTGTGTTCCCACCTACATATCTTCAAAACCCCCTTTCCTCAAGTCTAAGTCAGTTTGCCTGAAGAAATTATCAGTTACAGAAAAGTATTTAGGAACCAGTATGCTCACATCAAGGCCTATTTATAATACCGTGTTTCCCCGAAAATAAGACCTAGCTGGGCCATCAGCTCTAATGCATCTTTTGGAGCAAAAATTTATATAAGACTTATATTAATAAAGTCTTATATTATTGTAAAATAAGACCGGGTCTTATATAATATAATACCGGGTCTTATAGTAATTTTTCCTCCAAAAGACACATTAGAGCTGATGGTCCGGGTAGGTCTTATTTTCAGGGAGACAGGATAGCAATAATTACAAATTACTAAATTACAACAGGAGAATGACTCAATAAGTTATGGTGCACATATATGCCATATTTCTTTAATGCCATCAGTTGCAAAGCGCAACCTTATTTTACAGGCTTCTTTGGGGGAAAAAGACAGTATATTAACGTAGTCACCGAATAACCAACATTACAATTTACGTGTACCATTTCACACCCTTATAATTGAGATCGGAGTCTTCTTCGTCTGCTCTTCCATAATCAAGGTACATCTGAGTCCTGTGCTCTGGGCATCTTGTGTGGTTCACACATGGCTTAGCTACCTCAGGCCCTAATCTCAGTCCCACTTTTAATATCCTTGTGATTGGCCTTTTAATTTCTAGGCATCCGAAAAAGTGTCGAAATACTGTCTGCATTTCCTCTTTGCTTAAATGTGTAGTTCTCCTTTCTTCTCCTGCATTACACCATGTATTAAATAGCTTTTCTTCAAAGCAGTCTGGAAGTTTTTGACAGAGATGCTCAGTGCCTGAGTGATAGACCATCACAGAGCATGAATCAGGCCCAGCTTTGAAAATACTATGCTCTTCTCTAAAGAATTTCGCAATTTCTACTGCCTTTAATTCCATTACTTAGGGTAGTATGGCAGGCTTCCTTCTGCATAAGCAATAACTTTTCCTTTCAAAGCCCCATCGGATTGTGATATTTTTGAGGTCATTAGGAAATCCTTAGGAATCCTCATTTAAGTTGACATGCAAATATGCTTGGTGTTGCCAAGTCAACTGAGATGATACTGACATATACAGATACTTTCTACTCGTAGGTAAGGTCATATAGTCTCAAGGAATGATGACTGTTTTACAGTGTACTCCTCTGCCTGGCCACCTGTGTGCTCCTTTGACATTGATCAATTTGCCTATACTAATTTCAAAAGCATTCAAATATTTAAGGAAAGATTCTTAGAAAATAAAAAATATATATATCACTAATAGGGTATCATTCATGTTAAAAAGTTATATTTAAAGAATTTTCTATCACAAGTGAAAGTGCTCACCAGCTGTTGGACCTGGGATTTGTTACTTAACCTCTCTGTGGAAGTAATACTATCTATAACAGAGGGCTGTGCTGAAGATTAGATGAAACGAAGCAGTGGTTCTCAAAGTGTGGAGGTCCCTGGACCAGCAGCGTCAGCATCCCCTGGGAATTTGTTAGAAGTGCACACTCTCTAGCCCCACCTCCAAGTGACTTTGATGCATGCTAAAGTTTGTGAACCACTGGGGTATTCAAATCATCTAGCACAGTGTAATCATCATAGCTACCAGTTTCTAAATATGTAGCATGTGACAAGTGTTAGGTGTTTTACATACCTAATATTACGTAACTATCACAGTAATCCAGTGAGTATCGCTGCATTCATTCTATACATGAGGAAACTGAGTCCCAGGGAAGCTAAGGAGCTTACACTTGTTCTGTACGCAGGTTTCTCGTTTTGAGACATCGGCATAATAAGACACAGATTCAATCATTTTGTCAATCCCATGCTTGTCAGTCTTGTTTTGTTTCTCGCCTCATTTTAGAGATTTAAAAAAGTGATTCCCAGAGAAGGAAAGGGATTTGCCAAGAGTCAAATAGTTCATGGAAGGACCTGAAGTAGAACTGAAATCCTGAAGCGTCTCGCCGGTGCTTGCCATCACACCAGACTGCCCCTGTATTCAGTTTGGATGTTCTGATTGCAAAGTAACAAATGGATATACATGAAGTGTCACTCGCAGAATATGTGTTTTGTTCCAGGGGAAAGCATTTTCTTTTCCCCTAGAATACTCAGGACCTCAGATACATGGCAGGACATTTCAGACTGTTCTCTCCAGGACTCACTTGTGTTAGGATTTATATTGTTGACATTCCTTACCTATTTAGCTTACTGACTACATCAGACATCCTTGCCTCCTTGAAACCAGGTATTATTATTTCATGCCCTAAAGAGAAAAACACTCTGGTCTTTTGATGTTATTGACCCCAGAATCTGCTAATAAGTTACAAAGTGTTAGCAGCTTTCTAGTGGTAGAATATTCACCTAAAAAGCAAAATATGATTTGGGGATCCCCCTCAACCCCATTTTTCATAATTTTATCACATATTCAATGTATTGAATTTTTTATTTACAAATTAAAAGATGGGCTACTTGTGTAGGCTATCCCAGGTCCCAGTCATAATTAGATCTTTAATTTTTTCCAATAAGTCTTTTAATCAATAGATTATTAGCGTTGCTCTTGATAGAGATATACACAAGCATTTATGTGATTATATAGTTTAGGATTTTATAGAAAAACAGAGTCTGTACACTTGGTGTTTTCCTGGAAAACCTCAGCAATCTGGGGCCAGGACAAAGTGATGTTTTGCTCTTTGAGGATGAAGCTGTGCTGTTTGATCAGTTTTCAAACCAGAAACTCATGGACTGTGACATCGAGTTCTGACTTGTTCCCACCTATCGCTGTGACTTCTCACAGCTTGTTGGCCCCCAGTTGGGGACACTTATTTCTTCATCTATTAAAAACTATGGTAAATAATTGCCTGATTTTAAAGTTTGGAAATGAAAAGAATTCTATAACTTTATTAATTTAGGGCAGATGCACTTTATAAACTCCTCCCATCCCAAACCTTATCATTTTCCCAAAAAACACATTCACTTTTTGCTGCTGATAAAGAACACAGTGGAGATGTCTAATTACCACCTGACCAGGATAACCAAATAAATGGTGCCAGCATTTAAAGTATGGCACAAGACTACGGGCTGCCATCGATGTATTAATTACTTCGGTATATTCTCACAGTACATACAAATACCATATGCTTCTTAGAAGTTTCTACCAGTAAACCATGTGCTATAACAAAGTGATACTTTGTTCTTTTTGAATTGTGCCATTTAGAAAAGCAATTCTAAAATTTAATTACCACATAAGAGGAGTATACTACCTGCTTTCTGTTTTTCCTAATTATTATATCAATTCATTTGAAAAACTAGTCACATCAGTAGCACTTCATGTTTTCTAAAGCATTTCACATACGTGATTATTTGGTTCTGACACGGACGCAATAAACTAGTGTCATGGATGCAGGGCTGCTCATTCTACAGATGAGAAAACTGAGTGAGAGTCTGACCTATTCATAGTCACAGAGCAAGTTTTGGCTCAGGTCTCCTGATAATGATCCTTTTCAAACTTTAGCCGTCCATCAAGTCACTGTCCCTTCCACTGATTATTTCCACTAACAAATTGAATAAAGAAAAGTTTCAGTTTGTGGAAAGCCAATAAATGCGAATTTGAGAAAACAGACTTAATAATGGAGTTCACATGAAATTACAAAAGGGGGAAAAAATCTTGT